>NW_011645654.1:826647-1319413 GCF_000225545.1 Orbilia oligospora ATCC 24927 | reverse complement strand
ATAACCGGCCTAAATATCATTGTCTAACTCTAAGCCAGCTTAAAATCCAACACAACGTAAGAGGTATCCGGACTCTAAAAAACAACGTGGCACAAGAGCTTTGGTTTCTAAGAGATATATATATATATATTGACAGAGAAATACAATAGCTCATCGAGCTCTAATTGAATATCTAATTTCTTTCCTTGTTTGATTGGCCTAGCTTATCTACGTCTTTGTCTTGATTCTCAGTTCGTCATAAGATTGATATATCGATTCTTCCCAGATCAGACCTTCTCACCAATACGATCGACAAAGGTAAATATCTCAATGAATTCCATGAACTTGAGATCTCCTTCGGATCAAAGCTAGCCTGATAAACCCCCATTTACTGATTTTTAAGCGCATAATTCACAAGTTTCTAGAAGAGATCGATGGGTCTGATACAATATGATGAAGACCCAGAAATTGCTCATATATCGACATCGATATTAATGTGTAATTACCTAGGTTAGGTAGTTAGCCGTATATAATCTAGGGCCTCAGGCTTGTATACTTGAAATAAACTTGTAAATCGACACCATCTTGGAAGTGCTACAATATTTCATCAATCGGTAGGTCAAAATCATAACCCCTCCCCATTTGTTCTCTTCTCTTCTTCTTTATTCCTTCTTTCCTTTGTATGCTTTCAATTGCAAGATCTATCCTTCATTTAGAATAGTACTAATAAGCCCAAAAAATAGGTCAAGCAAACTCACCACCCATAACCATTCCCATTGACTGAATCCAATCCTAAAAGATCCTCCAATCACCACACCTTACGACGACCAAAATTAAGACCCAGAAATGCCTGCCTCCTTCGATGAACCCGACTTCCCAGGACTCTACAAACTCGTAGTAGTCGACACCCAAGCGGGTCTAACCGATGGATACGAGACCGTCGACTGTCTCGAAGATCCATTACCAAAGGATCCTCAAAGGTCAAATCTTCTCGGACTCAACGACTACAATATTTCATACGTGAGATATATCAACAGGGTCATTGAGCATATTAATGATGGTCCGGAACTTGTGGGAACGGAATTGAAATATTTCTTGCAGAATTGGGGCGTTCTTACTGATCTTGGTAATAAGTTTTGCTTGTCACTGAAGCTTGGACAGCGGAATGCGTATTTTGATGAGTATTCGGATTTGGATGATCGGTCGGGGACGAGATCGCCTTTGAGGCGTTGAAGACAAGTTAGTTTCCTCCCTGGCCTAACTTGGTTGAATATCTCGCCAATATTTAGACGTTGACAATTTTTTGGAAGTTTCTATAGTCCGTTTGTTTGTGGTTTATACATATTCCTGTATTACGGGACAGCTTGTATGACGATCATAGTTGTTTAGAGAAACTATCCCTTTAAACTGCCAGCCGATCGGGAGAAGCACTTCATTTGGGGGTATTCTGTGAATGGGGATTCCCAGAGAATATAATCTCAGACAGAGTTCCGAAGTTCCTTTCACAACTTTGGCAGGGTTTTATGAAATCCGCAGGAATAAAACAGTGCTTCACTACTGCTTATAACCCGAGAAGCGACGGACAAGCTGAAATGTCTAATCAGACAATTGATTCAGCTTGTCTAATCAGACAATTGAGATAGCCCTGATACTGCTGGAGTTGCTCCCAGCCGGAGTGAGACCCCGTTACCATCCAGACCTGCCCCTGAGAATGGCCCACCCGATCAAGCTCCAGTGCTATAGCAGGTCCCAGTGGGACAGTGAAAGAAACCGGCCCCCCATACCTATACTATATAGGATTTTAGAAAGCTTCTAGAAGCTTAAGCCTGTTCGAAATGTATACCATACTGATAGATTTATATAGCATTTCAATAAAAGCGAATTTCCGTCCCAAGCCACATAGCCTTTTATTTTTTCGATATATAGTGAGCGATAGGGAATATTCATTCCTGTTAGATAGACCACGCTTGATATTCGGTCGATTGGGTCGGGGAAAACTAATTCTAGATTTAGGTCCAGACCAATCAGTTACTTATAATATTCCGCTAGTAATTTTTAGAGGGTTTGTTGAAGATCTTAGGGCTATAGAGGCTCTATCGTGGACCAGAATTTCGATAAACAGGCTCGGATAAGCTCAATATATTAATAGATACCTGATTTATAACGGCTACCGCACCCAGGTTAGAGCAACTAGTAGCACGCAACGTTATTACAGTTCCGAAACACTATCCATCACTCCTATCATCACTTTACATTCACCGAGAGCCTTATATTCATTTAAGATACTTTCGTTTGCAACCGAGACGCAAGATGCGTATTTGCCAAAAACAGTATGACTGAAACTGTGCCCGCTCCGTTTAAGTTAGTGATCACATTCTTCAGTTGGGGCAGTCCGGAACAGCCGATCATTTTCGACTGTCTCGATGACTCGATGTTAGGGAAATTAAAGGAAACATTTATCACCACGGACTTTTTTCTCTTCGGATCATCTGACTTCAGTATTATGGGTCGGTTAACCGATGAGATTAATAGTAGTCCGGAAGTCCGTGACACGAGGTTTAAATACTATCTGAGCAGCTGGTCCCGAAGGACTCGTGGGGATACTTTTTGCCTAGTCTTGAAACGCGGAATAATTGAAACGGTAGCTGAGTATAGAATCAGGAACGGTCTTGCACCGATTAATATCTTTGGAATGGAAACTCCTACAGCTTCTACCATGTCGGATTCTGGCGATGATGGTTCCCAATAGTGCTCGTATACATATTGTTAAATAGCTTTTCAGGAAGTCTAAAGTCTTGATTGCTGTTTAGGGATGCAACATTATGGAGATGATTATTTCGGGCCTGTAGGTAGAAAATACCATATAACATTATCCTGTAACTGCCTTCGACCTAGTCATGAGTCCTAAGAGTAGCCAAGATATGTGTTATTCTAGAGGTTTACAAAATAGCCTTCCCCGTTAGATCCCAGGATACATCGGCCTAGCTGATTTGTCTGAAATATATTAATAACAATGTTTGGCAAGTAACTGTAAACATAAATACAAATGTAATCGTTCAGCTATATAGACGAAGCTCTGGGCCTGAAATTAATAGGTAGATATGAGAAACACAGGGAATCTTTTTCAAAGCATGAAGTTAACACACACACACACACACTTCCTAATTTTCCAGTGAAACTGAATCATCAGAGGCGAGTGTCTCCGAAACCTCAGACCATCGATCCGTATCGGGTGTCAAGTCACCCGAAGCATCAACATTATTAAGTGTATAACTCCCAAACGCCTTATTAAACGCCATCTGCGCATTATTCAACTCGAAGACCACAGTAAACTGCCTTTCAGGACGATACTCCCAGTCGATATGCACAGAATTGATGATCCATGTATACCCAAGTCCGTGTAAAGTTCTATTTTCGTTGTCGTTGAGGGAGGATATAACACTGTTCAGCCGGTTGAGGGCATCGGCGCAGAAATTAGAGAGTTCAATGTGTCCGCTATGGGGTTGGCCGTTCCGCTCTGGAAGCAAGTGAGCAAGTGGGTTTTCAACGCAGTCGAAGATGGTGACCGAGCATTTAGACCAGTTGTCTGCCGTGTCTTTCGTGAAGACTCCCATTTTGAATGGGAATGGGACTTTGAGGGTTGGCATTTTTGTGGAGTGTTTCGTGGAAGCTGAAAACGCAGAGTCTGGTAGTGTTCTGATCAATTGGAGTGGAGTATAAGTACCATATACTAGTATGGCGAGGGCTCTATTTGCTTCAGAAAATTTGAATCAATCTAAAAGCCTTAGAACGATGGGGCAGTAGCGATGACACTCACCTCCTTCTTGATAAGATAAGGGTTAAAATATGTCAAATTTTTATTTTGGATTGAAATGGGAACAAGCTCGGGAGTGAGGTAGTTGATCGATTTGATCAATTGATATCGATATATCGACGGTGTCACCCACCAGCCATATCACCCTTTTTCTTTCGGAAAGGAAATAGATTTGTGCAACAGTGACCAACCATATATTATCTTACTGATAAACTCGGCTGACCCTTCGGAATTCTAAACTTAGCAATAAAATATGGGCATCTGAGGAATATATAGATTGCGGATTATATTAACTACACGTATAACTTTCGGCGTCGAGCTGTTGTTTTCTTTGGAAAATTGGCTCAGATATGTCGGGGGCCAAGAATCCCTCTGGTACATACATTGGAATATTGCAAAAGATAGTAGCCATGCCGCACGGCGTTGATATCTGCAAAAACAGAAAGTGTTTAAGAAAAAACTGAACATGTTAAAATCGATAGTGATACTGAAGATATGTCCAGGAGAACTTTTAAATACTCGGTATTCAGGGTTACATTCTCATCTTAATTGAAAGCATTGAGACTAAGATAAATCATTTGATCGTGAAAGCTAGCTATGAAATGGTGGAAGCAGGGGTGTGCATCCCTGTCAATGTATCCCAAGCATCCTTCGATACTTCATGTAAATGCTCGGAAGGTTTGCTTATAGGTAGAACCTGAGGTCTTCCAAGTTTCAAATAAAGCTTGAATATAGTACGACTATACGTATGCCTCGTCTTAGATTCGGGAGGCAATTGGCTTAACCCCGAAAAATAATAGCTATATCCAGTGCCTTGAAGTCGCTTCTCGTTTTTGTTGACGAGCGCAATAGTATCCCGCACAAACTCGAGGTCGTAGTCATATAGTTCATGGAGGTAAGTCTGTTTGAAATTCTCGGGGGTAGGGTCGTTGATGCAGTCAATAGAGGAGTATTTTATTTCCCTTGCCTTCCAATACTCGAACCCTTCAAAGTTCGCAACAACGTATTTGTACGGAGCTGGCCCTGCTTCGGACATTATGAAGGTTTTTGGAGATCGTTGTATTGGTACCGGCTTTTGACGTTAATTATATTGATCGTAATTGTTATTTTTCGGGGGTCACGGGGGTTGGTCTGGTTTTAACCTGAATTTTATAGATGAATTGAGAGTATTCTGAAACATGGATCGTAACATTTGCTTTTTCGCTGATCGTCTACGCCAACGCTAACGTAACCCGATAAACTACGCTTTAGATATAACAACAGTTTTAAATCTAGGAGAGAAAGTAACATCGATATATGTAAGTAACCCAGACATTAAAGGCTTAAGAACATAATAGCTAGCCGCTTAATTATAATATATCTTGGTGCATGATCAGCAATAATTATATAAGGATATTAACCAAATAATATCGAAAATATTTATACCCAGTTTCTTTTAGAAAGTAATTTCTCTTCTTCGTTAATTACTTTAATAACCCGTTTGGCTGCTTTTAGATCGTTGGTTGTCATTCTTTCGAGCAGTGTCCTTCTAGTTTTCACGGGGATGAGATCTTTGAGGGAGTCGAAGGCCGCGAATGTTGGCACATTTTCGGAGTTTTGCGTTGTTTCGGGGTCTTTTTCGACGGTAACGTATTTGTATACAATTGTATGGCGCTGGGAGGGTACCGGGTGGGAGCCATTTGAAGAGAGTATATCTGATAGTCAATAGATCGATATATAAACTAAAGTTTTTTTTGGTTTCTTTATATACCTTACGACAAAGATAGATAGTTTCAGGTATTAGACTTTATATCTTACAAAGAGAAAGGATTTGAATAGATCTTCAGGGAACTTATGAGTACTCGAGTGTTTGCACAGGCCCAGCCCCGGATTTCTCTTGATCGAATCGAGCCGAATCATCACACAATTGGCACAATAGGTTGGCACATGATATTGCATGGGAAAACTCGTGGTTTTATTTGCTGCCTACTTCCAAAATCCGGTATTAATTTTCTGTCTCATAATTAATATTGGCATATGATATAACCCGATTACTTGTAAGCTTATATTATAAAAGCGCTTGGCGTGTCGAATCCGCGAATCGAGCCTGGCCTGGATCTGCGTAGAGTCCCTGAAAGATCTTGACCCGAAATAAGTATCAAAAAACAAATGTAATTTGGGTATATAAAAACATGAGCAGATATACCTTTGTCTTTAGGTAGTTCGAAAAGACTGTAAAAATATGCCATATGAACACATTCCTAATTATATATAAGGACACTTAAATCTGCTCAACTTAAACATCAAGAAACTTAGGGAAAACTTAACAAAGTATTCATTTCGCTGCTTGCGGACCTTAGGTCTATAAAACCTATAGGCCACGTGCTTTTATCAAAACTTGGAGCTATTCATTAGTATCTAGATATCTGACATATTAACATAGACTATTAATTACACTATAATCATGATTTCAATCATGTCGAGGCCGGATAACATTCTATAGTACAATACAATTATAATATAATAAATATTCCAAACGATGTGAGAGGCATCAAATATCCCACCATGGTCTGCGATATACACTTCAAACCCCATCTCTTCAAAGTCGCTTCCTTCTCAAAATCCTCAACCTCTCAAAAATTCATCGTCACCTGTTCAAATCATCCCAAATCTCCAATCTTTCAAATCCCATACGGTCACAAACTAACCGATAATTCCACGGGCGACCTCTTATACTTCAGACGTTTCGACGTAAAATATCACGCGCGATTTCTAACGCCCCCCCTTTGGATCGCTATATTCTGGATGCTTCATATACTCAACAGCCATAGTTGTCTCAAAACTCTTCTACCGAGACATCAATGGCGTGTCAAATTCATATCTATACCACATGCGCAAGTACCACCATTTACATATAAAAATGGTGAAGAAACAAGCGGGCCAGAAAAGAAATTTACTGTAATATTCCAGCTTTGTGAGATCGAGCAGAGGATTTCTTACGACTGTGCGAGATATATGGATAAAAAATATGGAGTTGAAAGATTTTCAGGCCACGAATTAGATGGGACACTTGAGTGAATATTCATTTTTTTATTTTTTTATGACGATAGATCTAAATTTGTATACATACTATATTTGGTATATAGTACTTAGCTTGTACCCAAAAATGGTACGGTATAAACCCTCTCCAGTCTTCCGCACGTTTTCCTAGTTTAAGAAGAGTCTTATAACTATCTGTCTTTCTCCTACGAAAATCCTTTTTGACCCCTCAAATATCATACACCTGTCCACTTCTATAAACTCCTCGACATACAACAAAGCCTCAAAGTCGAACTTCCACAAAAGAAACAAACAATGGTACCCCCAATCCTTACCCCAACCTCCTCCGAGCCCAGAAATCAAGTCTACCTCCCCTACAAATATGTGATCTTTAAAAACACTTTCCCAGACGGCGACTGGGACCAAGGAAACTGCTTCGCCTTCGACATCCCCTCCGTACCATTTCTAAAATCCTCTAACGACTATGATAACAACAATACGGATGATAACCCACCACTAGAAAGGGACACAATAGGTTTACTCCCCGAATTCTGTCAAGCAGCATTAAGTGCCCTACAAAGCTACATATCAACCCTAAACAGCGATACCGACGAAACACCGGATAAGTGTAAATGGGTTATTCACACCGTTGATATCGGAAAGGATGAACATGGGGTTGTGAGTTGTCGAGAGTTTGGGGTGGTTTTGGAAATGATTGGATGGGCAGAGTTTGTTGAGAGGGAGGAGAAAAGAGTGGTAGCAAAGACCGAGGCGGAGAAGGATAGGGTAGTACAATCCTCTTCGTTTGGGTCTCGCCCTGTTCCTGTTCCTGCTCTTGCTCCTGCGCCTTCTGTTTGGACGGAAAAACGGGATGGTTTTGGTCATACTTGGTTTAAAAATTCTGGACATGTAAAAGACTTTGGATTGCCAGCCTTCCCTTGATTGGCTACTTCGTCCGGTGCCAGTAGCGTTAGATTCTTTTGGGGTATACTTATGTATACCTCTAAAGCTAGGGACGAATAGTATACTAATTTATTAAATACCGCCCTTTTACCAATCAAAGACCCTATTTTCGTCGCTCAAGGCCCCTACATGGTCCGACCGTACCTAATATAGCAACTTAACACCACACCCATCAAAATCATGCGTTGTCCACACAAATATCCAACATCCCATCCCATCTCCCATACAAAGGTTAACTTAAAAAAAGAGACCCAAATGTAATGCATCCACCGAACCCACCATGCCCTCCCCACCCCCCCTAACCCCACAAACGCCCTTTACCTCCCTCCTTCAACACCCTTATATCAAAAACTTCTTCATATTACTCCCATTCCTCTTCCTAGGCGGTCTGATCCTCTTCCTCCTAAACCGTGCAGACTCGCTACGCGCGGGAGCCGGACTTCCCACATCTCCGCCTATTAGAGCTCCTGTAAACAATGAACCACGAGAGATAATTGAAGAAGAAGAAGAAGGGGAAGGAGAAACGGAAGATGTTAATGAAGGAGCACTAGGAGCTGAAGACTTTGGTGAAGATGTAGACGTCGACGGACTCCTCGCTGAAGCCGGAGGCGCAGGTGGTGATGATGGAGAAGAACAAGTAGAAGCCGGACCCGCGAATGCCGGTGGTGTTCCTCGACAACCTCGGAATAGAGGTATAGTCGGGAAAAAGAAGGCGAGGAATTTAGAAATGAGGGATCGTCGAAGGTTTGCCTTTTTTCTTCTTCTTTTCTTTTCGAGATTTTCTCTAAGAAGAAGAAAGATCTTGCAGGACTAACTCACATAATTTTTTATAGAGCATACTCCGAGTTCCTTCAATCGCAAGCCCGCGAACGTCGTGAACGGGAAGAAGCACTAGAAAATGACCTCGAAGAAACAATATTTGCAGAAAAACAGCGTCGTGCATTAGCAGAGATCAAGATCGAAAAGGCAAAACTGAAAGAAAAGGAAGAGAGGAGGGAACAAGAGGAGAAAAACCGGACATATATAAACAAACTGAGGGAATGCATATCTAGCATTGAAACCCAAGGTACCGGTAAAATTAGCCTGAGAAGTCTAGGACACAGGGTTGGAAAGGATGAAGCTTGGATTAGGAAAACGTTGGCGGACGAGAAAGGGTTGGAAGGGCTAAAAGGCGGCGTTTTGTCCTTGGTCACGGAGGATGGCTGGTTTATAAGGGTTGGAAAAGAGGAAATTGATACAATTGCAAGAAGAGTAGAAGGGAAGGGGAAGGTGGTGGAATGGGAGGAAGTGAGCGCTGCGCTCGAGGATAGTTTGAAAAGGCTCTAAATTTCAAAGATTTGGTTCACGATATAAGAGCCACCTATGAATGGACTGTATGATATATATTGGGCAGAAAGTCAAAAGTATTGAGATATATAATAGCTACTACACACGATATTGAACTAAACAGCTTAATCTTCAAGTTAACATACATTGCATAAACGTTAAACTACAAACAAACTATTCGGATGTACATCTATACAATCTGTCTTCGACGAAACCACAAGCCTCAATACTATCAAAAAGTGGACGAGAAAAGCAACATATATTTCACGAATTCACAAGCGTTCACAAGTGAACCGAATTAATTATGCTTCAAGAGTATTCAAAAGAAAAAAAATGTCATCTCAATTATATAATATATCAAGTGGCCAAGAGAAGCACCACCCGTTTCTCCATACCAAATACAAACTTCTTTTTGGTCCACCAGGGGGAAAAGGGGATGCATCAAAATTCATCCAAAAGAGCAAAAGAGCAAGAAAAACTATCCTGGGATCCGGTCACCAGACGGCGGAAACCAAAACTAGTTTTTCCTTCGCTTGCAAGAAGAAAAAAAAGATAATAAAACAAGGACAGCAGGGACAACTTAAAATATTTGAAAAACAAGAAGAATGGGAGTAATAATGCACAGTGAGAAGAATAGAGAATCCAAACGGCATCCAAAGAAGGGAAATTCAAAAGTAAGCTTCAAAAACGGGGTGGGGGTATACGACCTCTTCGTGGTCTTTACAATCTTATAAGCAAGAAGCTATAGCAAGGGAGAAGCAAATGCAACGACGGAAAAGCATAATTCTTTTGATAATGCAATGTGGACCAACGAGAGGAACAGAAAACCAAAAAAAGTGAGAAGCAAAACGGGATAAGTCCAAAAAGCCAAAACAGTGAAAGGCCAGAGCAAAAAAACAGCGGGAAGGACATCCTTCATAACGCCATAAGTATGGGGAAAGGGATTATTAAACCTGGTTAAAGTACATATTTGGGGTAGGGAAAAGGGGTCATAATCCAGAAAATAACGAGCAGGAAAAGAAAAGCTTGCAAGTTGATGTGTGCTGGGTTTTTTTCGGAAAAGATCAAGGCGTGGGACGAGGGATAACCGCAGCTTCAATCGTGAAACCGAATGTCGAATCAATAAACGCCCGTTATGCAGTGTTTTTAATAAAAGTAGTGGGTTGGGATAACCTCGGCAGGCGGAAGCAGTGGGGGATCGGAGAAGTCGAGGTGATTAGACAAGTAATGAGGAATGACAAGGTAGCGTCGTGGATGTTCTGGAGGGTCAGATAACCGTGATCGTTTTCGTATGTTCGGTCGTTTTCCTTCAGGAGAAAACCATAATCATAATATCGTTCCGAGTAAAAGTATTTCGAAACGCTCGAGTGTAGAGAAACAGAAAAGAGAATAAAGCGGATAACAGTCGGGTTCTGTAAGTAGTCTCATGTGATGCTTGTACCACCCGTAGTAACAGGCATTCAAAAAAAAGGGGTATCATTCCTTTAACGTCGGCTGCGGACACTGCCTGGTTTACGGCTTACAGGGGCCTTGATATTACGCCCATGGGGAGCAGCTGGAGGCTGGAAACCGAACATGTTGTTTGCAGACTCAGGTTGGAAACCGGTTGGAGCAAGAGTGGGGGCAGCATTAGAAGTACCGAAAATTGGAGCAGCGGTAGTTGTGGAAGCGGGGGCAGCTGTAGCATTTGATGCGTTAAAACCGAAGGTAGGAGGTGCTTCAGTCTTGGCTCCGAACGTAAAGTTGTCGTTGAACGACGTAGACGTCTGCTTCGGCAACTCCGCACCGAATTGAATCGGTTGGGTGGTCGCAGTGGAGCCAAAGGTGAATGATGCACTCGAAGTTGCACCATTGTTACCGCCGAAAGCTGGGGCCGCGGTAGCTTCGCCAAAGTTGAAGGAAGCCGGCGCCGTGAACGATGGAGCTGCAGTTGCTCCCGAAGTGGCTCCGAACAAAGCATTGGTCGTGGGAGCACTGCTCGTGGCTCCGAAAATGACGGGGGCGGATGGGGCGGTGGTTGGAGCTCCAAAGTTGAAGACGTCCGTCTTCTCGGCCGGCTTGGGTACCCCGAAGTTGATGGGCGGGGCAGCGGCTGGGGTGGTGCTGGGACCACCGAAGTTGAACACCTCCGGTGCCTTCTTGGCTGCCGGTTTGGTGTTGCCACCGAAGGTGAACACTTCGGATGGCTTTTCAGCCGTCGTCGAAACCCCAAAGATGGATGGGGCGGCCGCAGCAGTTCCAAATTGGAACGTGCTGTTCCCAGCGAAGGGGTTGCTTGTTGGACCCCCCAAGGCGAACGACTTATTGTCGCCACCGAAGCTCATCTTCGGTGGCATTGCCCCCCCAAAGTCGAATGAAGCCGGAACCACCGGCTTGAAGGTTTCGGCCAGGGTGGTTGCCGCACTGGTCACAAACCCGAACTCCTTCGGGCTCCTGATCTTCTTGGCCGACTGCGGAGTGTTGTCGAGCTCCATGCTCGACCCCTCGTCCAGGCTCATCTCATTCTTAAGAGATGGCCGGACGGAGGCGAACATGCCAGCCTCCGCAGGCGTAATGGCAGAAGGGGTGGCCGGGGCAGCAGTGATGGGGGCCGGGGGGAGGAGGGATTGGGCCTTGGGGATGTCGCCGGCCGATCCGAGTCTCGGCAACGTAGCGCCATTAACGATAGGTCGGAAGACCTCGTTCGTACCGGCGACATGGTCCCCGCAGCCCTGCTCCTTCGCGTCCTCGACGACGGTAAACCCAGAACCTGGTGAATGATTAGTACAGCGAATCAACGCAAATTTGGATGGGGAGAGCTTACTCTTCTGGGTCTGGACAGGGTCGAACAAGCCCGTAAGACGGGCCTTGGCCTTGGAGCCAGGTGTGTTCTCCTCCTTCCCGCTGGTGTCGTCTTCATTCGAAAGAGGGGGTGAAAGTAGGGAGCGAGAAGACTTGGTGGGCGACCCACCGGCTTGGGCAGGAACTGCCCCGAAAGGATTGAATCTCGGGAACTCGCCAGTAATCTCCGTAGCCTTAATTGGAGATTTGGCTGGCGAGTGGTCGCTCGATCGTCGTCGCTTCTTAAGGATATTCGGGAGCTCCTGAGCCTTAGTCAACTCAGCCCTCAACTGGGCGAGTCTCTCCTCCTCTTTCTTGAGGGCCGCCTCCCTCTCATCCATCTCCCGTGCACGTTGGTGCATCCGGGCCGTCTCTTCAAAAGTGCTATCTGGACCCCACTTCGCAGCTTCTTCATCTGTGGCAGCTCGGAACTTTGGGCCCTTAACCTTGTCCTTCGTCGCAGCCATGATGCGATACATGCGAATGCGTTCTGCTTCGTTCTTCGGCGACGTGTAACCGTTTTGGAAAGCGGTTTTGAGGTCTGGGAGAGCCTCGACTTCCGGAGTTGGGAGATTTGGGTACATGCGTTTAAACTCTGCAACTTCCTCCTCAAGGCGTGCACGTTCCTTTTCTTCTTCGGATTGTTGACCGGCGGGAACCCAGTCGAGATCGCGGAGGATACCATCCTGGCTCCAAACTGCGAAGTCTTGAGAGGTACCGTTAGATCTGATGATACGGACGCGTTTTGGACCGCAAGTTTGCTCCAATTCGGTTTCCCATGAGCCTCGGCCCTTTGGAAGCCTTCCGTCAATGATATCGAGCTCGTAAAAGACACCTGCTTCTTCAGAATCCTCTTCCCAAGCAGAAAATGTACCAGTATCATCGCGCTGTCGCCACTCACGAGGAACGTCAACTAACGACTTTTGGTAAGAAGCGTGAATCGGATCCGATGACCCTTTGCCGACAGTCTTGGGCTTCGTGAAGGTACTTGGGGCCATGCTAAGACCGGAGCGTTTGTGTTGACCAGGCCCAGCTGAAGTTTGGGCGGTTCGAATAGAGGTTTCATCTGTAGCTTTCATCTTCTTACTAGCGTGTGTGTCAGCTGGGGATGCGTTACGGGAAGCATCTGAGTCCTCTTGTTCAAACACCCTGAGGGTGTGGCCGGGAGCGAAGGTAACTTTCTTGGGCTGCGGTTTCGGTTTTGGCTCAGCTGCAACAGCTCTTGCAAGTCGGTTTGCCTGGTATTCTGCATCTTGAGCGGTGTATCTTGAGCGACCGGATCTCTTGCTGGGGAAATTATCCTCATCGGAAAGATCCATTTCCTTATTGACCCAGCATTTCGAGCTAGTCCGGGAATTCTGAGCCCGGTTATGTCGAATTCGATGCTTTTTGTGAATTTCAGGGTCGTATTGTTGAACAGGTGGTCTTTCTGGACTGACACTCGCTTTGCGCATCTTACGGTGCTTATCTACAGCTTGATGGGGAACTTGGTGGGGAACTTCCTGAGCTTTCTCGGGTTTGTTTGCTGGTGGATTGTTGTTACGGACGACGTGGACTCTTCGGAACTCGTCCCAGTTCATCTCAGAACGCTTTCGGTTCAAGTCAAAGTGGTCGTAGACCTTAGCTAAATAACGGTCACGCTTTCTGACTTCTTGGATAAGCTTCCAGAACCAGTTGTCGCGACGGCTGACCATTTTCTTGTACGCGAGGCGTGTTTTGGCGTTAGCTTGGAGCAAGTGTCGGTTTCCAGGTAGACGGACATATGGGAGAAGCTGCCACAGTTGTCGGAATCTCGGGTCGTCTCTAGAGACCTCGAATTCCTCATCTGGGAGCTCAATGTCAGCTGCCGGAAGTGGGTGATCATACGGGGTGTGGAAGATAAGGTCGTAAATTGTTTGTTTCTTGAATTCGTTGCGAACAGCGGAGAAGTCGCCATTGTTTTTCATGATTTCACGTTCTTCCTCTGAGAACTCGCGAGGTTGATAAGAGGGTTCTGGTTCAAATTGGTCTTCTGGAATATAGACCTTGTGAAGAGCAGCGATAGCAGCGTCACCAACAGGCTTGCGACCCCAAACGGGCTCAAATGTGACCTCACAAACGATATTCTGGCGCTTTAGGAAACCACGGTCAGAAATAATCTCAGCAAGGCGAACGATGTTCTCGGTGTGGTCGGTGTCGCTGAGAATGTCAAAGTCGTCCGGAAGTTTTGGCAGGCGTTGAAAGACAGAGGCTTGATTACGGAAAAATGATGGCTTCCAGCCAGTGTAGGAAAGAAGGAAGGCCAGCTTTTCGGCGTCCTTGCTTGGGTCGGATTTGAAGTTTTCCTGGAATTCAGCTTTGAATCCACTGTCATTTCGTTTATGTTGACGGTATGGGTAACCGCGTTCTCGAGCAGGCTTCGAGGTAGCCTTTTGAGTCTTCGAGGTTTTCTCAAGTACTATATCCTCAGTCTGGCGATCAACTGTGTGGGCAGGACCGGTCCTCCTAAGCTCTTCTGTCCATGTGGCGGAAACTTGAGGGGCCTGAGGAGAAACTTGCTGTAGTGAATTACCGAGTGCTCTAACCTCGGCAGCACGATCAGCTTCTCTTCGAGCCTCTTCGGCTTCTCTATCTTGGTTCTGATAATAGGCAGCAGCTCTCTCACGGTATCTTCGGTCTTGTTCTTCATGAAGACTTCCATCTGTCAAGGAAGTTCTGATCGGTTGGGCGGGAGCAGTATCCCATCCCATGTAGTTTCTAGTAGACTTGGAGACATAGGAGAAGAACGATCTTGTGGCAGCGCCTCCGACACGGCCAACGACACCACCGACGGTAGCAAGAGTGCCAACGGTGCCTGTGGTCACATGGAGAAGGCCACGTAATGTGGGGAGCCAACGCTGATGAGGAGCACGTTACGTTAGCACGAATTACCAGAATAGGATAATATCACAACATAAAACGTTCTATAGACGCGACCGATGATCAAGAGCAGAGATAGTGGGGCATGGGAAGATGGGGAAAAAAGCATAAACGCGTAAAGCGGTGTGTTTTTAGTCCCAAAAGGGAGGGGAGAACGGTCGGTGCTAATTTGCTGCAGGGACAGGGCGGAGCAGCGCGTAGCGGGGACTTCCAGTGTTTTGGGTGGCCCAGCAGAAAGGGGCTGGGCAACGCACGCAACACAACACAACACACGGCACAGCACAACACAACGCAAGGCAGCCCGGAAAAACCGAGCGGACAAAGAAACTTGCTCTGCCGTGGTGGATGTGTGTGTGCAGTGTGGGCACAAGGCGAAGCGAGAAACCCACGCGAAGCCCGCAGAGCGAACGAGGGAAAAAATGGGAAGAGAAGAGAAAGGAAACAGGCTACTTACGTTATTACCATTGTCGCGAACGACTTGAGTAGTAGTGTAGGGACTTGAAACGAGATGCTTCATTAGGCCATTTTGAGGTCTTCTCCTAATCGGACCGGGAGTAGAGCCAGCTGGAGCTTCATGTCGAGAATTGCCTCGGTACGAGGGCGTTCTCATACTCGACGACATCGTGGTGTCGGTTTGGTAATGTGTTGTTGTTTTTCCTGATGGTGATTATGACGAAGTTGCGAAGCCGACAAAGGAAAAAGAGGTAAAAAGACAATCCTGATGTCGATGATGTTCAAGAGAAGAAGAAGAAGGTAGATAGAATACTCATGAAAATATGGTAAAGGCGATGATGATGAGAATGAGGATTATGGTAAAGAAGTACTCAGAGTAAGGTAGGTGAGGATGAATGGAGATGAAGGGAGGTGTATGGTTGTGATGAGAGGTGTTTGGAGTGAGAAAAAAGATGTGTTGCAGTTGTTCGTTATGTTGTTGCTAGAGGTTCCCAGCAACCAAAAACCAGTTCAGATCGAGTTTGTGATCGTTACTTAGCAGTTACAAGATGGATGTTAGAGCAGCAGGGAGAAGAAGACAGAACTCCGTATCGCAAGGGAGTCTTTGATCAAGTCGTGATGATTGATTGGTAGCAGAGTAACAGCGGTTGATTGAGAGGTAAGGTTGATGGGTGATGATGATAGATGATAGATGACAGATGGTGATGTTGATGAAAGTGCGATGGAGAAGGAAGGGAAGTGAGGGAAAGAAGGAAGGAAGGAAGAATAAACAAAATGAGTGCAACGAAATTATGAGAAAATTTCGACGTCGCTGGTGACGGAGCAGCAGCAGACAGCAACGGAAGAGAGTCGCAGGGGGCAACACAGTCTCAACTCTGAATAGGATGTGTTGTCTCTTTTCAGATGGCAACGAATGTCTACGAAGCTGTCGATGTTCCTATCGTTCACACTGGCGATGTGTTTGATAGGACGATAGCTGGTGGGACGAGAAAGTGTTGGAGGAAGATGAGGTGAGGTTGTTGCGAAATCTATCGGCCGAAGGAGAGGAGAAGCTGAGATTAAAAGGATGGGAAATTTCAAAGTGGGCGGTCGCTCCCTTAAGCTGGGCTGCCCGACCAACCAGCCAGATTATTTTCTGCATTGCCGTTTCCGGTAAGTCTGCCATGACAAACAATCTTCCCTTCCCAGACATCCAACAACGCGTTGTCCCTTCGCGTGTTGTGCAACTTGATCCAGCCAGCCCCTTTATTTCCCTCGCACATTGGTCATAGACGCCCTTCTTCAGCTTCACTACGAGCCTCTTTTTCCCTCCAAAGACGGCCCCCGCCGTGCCATGGCCCTTCCCTTTTTCCCCCAAACTAGCCCCAAACACCCCCTACATCGCCTCTCCTCCAATCATGTCTCTTCTCCCTTGGCCTGCATCGAACTTCCCTTTGCTTTTCTCACTCGTCTCCGCACGCCTTCGTGATCCCACCCTTCCCCGAACACCCTCCGCTTTGAGTAATTTCTCCCCCTTGTTATTGTTTGCCCAATCATAAAATTTGCTGCCGGTGAGGTGACTAGATCCTGCGCGTTTTCCTCTGCTCCCCCAACTCCCGGATCCTGCTGCCTCGTCTGTCCGTCTTGTCCACTAACATCCGGCTCTGCACACCGCTCGTAAGTTCCCCACAGGTTCCTCACAGGCGAGTTTTCCAGGTCCAGGGACTTTTGCCCCAATTTTATGTCCCATTGTCAGTCGTCTGCGTTCTTCGTTCTGTGTCACCAAAAGCCTGTTTTTTCTATTTTTTCATCTGCGTTTTTTCCCTCGCATACACAACATGTGTCATATGAGTACTATTACCATCCCCACTAATTCTTTATGCCTTATACTATACTACTATGTATATGCTGACTTACTAGGTATATATGTAGTATGTACAAGATGTATTATTAAGTATACCAAAAAGGTCACTTTTAGTACGCGCTCCTGCCATAAAACAAAAAAAGAGGAACTCGATTTCCTGATTTTCCGCACATCGGCGAGCTCGACTCACGAAGCGTGAAATGACACGTTCCTGTCACCCACTCGCGCCGTTGTCGTGTCGTCCCATCAATGACAGGGGACAAAATACCATCGTGCCATCAAAAAAGGGATTCCAACAGCTGAGATCTCCATTTCAAGCTATACTATGTAATTCCCTTCTGCAAGGTCGCTGTCATACCAGCTAGCCAGAAGGAAGACCGGGAATCCACCACACATTAGTCTACTTTTACTAAGTACTTATATGCATAGTACTTGTAAAAGGCCATGAACGCCCAACGAGCTGCCTCTATGCAAGTAGGCTGGAATGTCGGACTTGGAATGCGGGTTTTTGTCCCTTCTTCCTCCCGTTTGTTGGAATGTCGAGGGACCAGCTGCGCCTCTATCGATAGCGATAGCTAAGCCACATCTTTACTAGCCACACACGTCAACACAGAAACTCAACCATACAGCCACATATGGATCAATAGACCGCAAGGGACGACCATCTGATTAGTAAAATACATCTGGCCAGAGCCGTAGACAGCTTAGAAATCGATTACGTACTCTGAATTCCAAGTAAGACTTCGCACTTCGGAAGTTCTGCTACCCGGGTGTGTGAATCGTGTATGAATCCAGGCACACACACACACACCAAAAAGCTAATCCCAAATCCAAGCCAACTTCCCCTCAACATCTCGACAAATCGTAGATTAGACACCTCATGATCAAGACTTCCAACATAGACCCTCAAGATGACCCATAAAATTATTAATATGCTCACCAATTTTTGCACTATCTTCATCTAGATCATACTGCAAAATCTAATTTCATATCCTTCATACATAGTATGCATATGTTCTCACAAAAACCCAGAAAATTACTACAACAAAACCCAGCAAGCCCCCCCTCACCCACCCCTCCGAAAAGTCTCCTTTCGTCTCTTTGCTGATAAATACGGTTCATAAATTCCTTCATTCCTTCTATAGACTACGTACGAAGCTTCGTATGCTCTTTTTTCCCAATCTCGTCCGAGAAATTAGGGTGTATAGGGGGTCTGGAAATGTGTATATAAGCCTCCCCTTCGTACCCCCCAAAATACAACAAGACTCTATCTTTGTAAACACAGCATTTATATATTGAAGACATTTATATGGCCAGTATCAATTCGATCTGCTCTTCACAGTTTCTACCTGAAAACATCTTTTCTTTCTACAATTACTATTTGAGAACACATTACCATTCTATAGTCCCACCGGTAGACTTCTGTCCAGCATCATTATCCGCCATGCCTACTCCACTTTCTGAGCAAGGGAACGATGAGTTCTGGAAGTAAGCATTTCCCCTCGTGTCTCTAGTTTCTTTAATACATATATTCCTCAATAATCGAGAATCAGTCTAACTAAATTATAATATCGATATAGAACCGCAACTTCAGCATACGACTCCCTCGACTGGCAAAAAAAGCTAACAGGACAAATAAAATCTTTTATCGAACGTCAGGCCACTTGGCTCGCTCTCTCTTCCCCTCCGACCACTGATGTCAGGCTCCTGGACTACGCTTGTGGTCCCGGTGTCGTCTCACTCGTAAGTAATTAATCCCTTTCATAAATAATTGATTATGCGTATAAATATAAATATATATCGTTTTTATATTATATTTTTGATATTTATCATTTATTTCTACAGTCCCTCCTCCCCTACACCACCCAAATCAGAGCCCTCGACGTAAACCCCCACCAAGTCTCAGAATACAACCGTCGCTCCCTGGGTTCCTCCTACCCACCATCCCTAATCCGAGCCGAAGAAGCCGACATCTTCCTCCCAGACTCTTCATCCATCCCCGCCAAATTCAACGAGGAAGAATACAAAAACTTCGATTATGCAATCTGTTCGGCAGCATTACACCACGTCGACAACCCAGCTTTAGGGGTACAAAGACTTGCGGACCGTGTAAAGGTCGGAGGAAGGGTTGTTATTATTGAATTCTTGGAAAGGGATTTAAATGCCCTTGCTGAGGGGAGTGTGATTAGTCCTGCTGAGGCTGGGATGGCAAGTGAAGAGGAGAGACTTAGGAGGAATGCGGATTATAGGTCTCATAGTCATGATAATGCTCATATGAAGGATTTTCAAAAGGACTTTTTGGCGGAGGGGAAGCAGCACGGGGTTTATCATGAACAGCATGGACATTCGCATGGTCAGGAACAGGGTCACAGTCATGGTCACAGTCATGGGCATGGACACGGGCACGGGCATGATCATGAGAGCGGAGAGGGAGGGGAGAAGAAGCATAGACATGGGCCACACGGGTTCAAAACCGAGCAGATGGAAAAGTGGTTTAGGGATGCTGGGCTGAGTGATGTGAAGAGCGTGATTATGGATGAGAAGATTGAGATTATGGGATTTGGAGGGTTCGAGGGGTTCATGACCGTTGGAGTCAAGGAGTGACTCTTTGGAAGATTGTAGGATATTTAAAGGTTATAGATATACACCTGATAGTTGGATTTTGAATTTTTATTTGTAGCTATTATTTAAAACTAGTATAGTGCGTTAGGGATTGTTTTTGCTGATAACATCACATTGAGGCGTTGAAGATCGATATCGTGATCAATACCAGACCACGTTTCTCAATCAATACAATGGTACTTGCCCATGGCCTTATCCGTCCTTCATCATGCAACTAGATATCGCGATCGCACATGCCCTTCATTTTTATACATAACTGAATGATATCTATGTTTAGTCCTAGCTTGGTAAATTTACGAATACAATTTATATATACATAAAATTAGAGGCATCTAATCATTTATAGACTAGTTAAGGGTATAGTATACACACTAATACCTCCTATCACTTCGATATATCGGACCTCCACCGAAGAAACTCCCCGGCCCAAGACCATGATAGTTAATGCCAATTGGCCAATGCACCCTGGCTTATCTACAACTTCGATATTTTTACGTACCTACTAACAATCACTTAGCTTTATCGTATAAAACTCGAATCCCTCCAACTTCGCCGAATAAATTCCCATACATGTACACTAGTGCGGGAAGAATGACTAATACCAACGAAAACCTTCAAAAGTCAACGGTCTATAAAAACCTGTATAAAAGTCGAGACATGTTTAAATCGATTAGCACTATAAACGTAATATTGTGCCCATATTTTCAAACTAGCGTTCGGAAAAGGACGGAAGACCCGGATTCAACTTAGACTGGAAAAAAAAAAAAAAACAAGCTTTGACGCTACTCCTATCACATCCGCAGCCACATTCCAAAAAAGCCGTCTTCCTTCCTTCCTTCATCCGCCCCTCGTAACGAGATCGATCCGTCTACAAAAACCCCAAAACGAAAATGCAACAACCCAACACACCCGCTCCAACATACCACATCATCCCCGCCACCCCCTCCCACATCCCCCATATAACCGCCATAGTAAACCATTATATCCTTACCACCATCGTCAACAAATCCTACCGTCCACTACCAGAATCCCATTACCAAAATATCCTAACCGACAACCATTCCCGTCGAAAGCTTCCTTTCTTCGTTGCCATCGAAGTCCCCCAGATTAACGATAACGGTGATAACGTTAACAATAATATCGAAGAAGCCGAAGGGGAAAAAGTAATAGGTTTCATAACAGTCACGCCTTGGTTTCCTTCAAAGCTTGGATACGCATATACCCTCGAAGTATCGCTCTATATCTCACCCACCCAACGCGGCGGAGGTATTGGTACCGCTCTACTCGCGACTTTAATATCTCATTTGGAGGGTAACGAATACTTTACCTTTTCTGAAGGTGGAGCGGTAGTTCCTTCATCTTCACCTTCATTATCTTCTAGTAAAGTACCCGACGAACCGAATGTTTTGCATGGAATCCCGGTGAAATGTACACAGTTATTAGCGTTGATGGCTATAGTTGAGGATACGGAGTTAGACGGAAAAGTCAGAAGGTTTTATGAAAGGCAAGGGTTTGAGGTGATGGGGGTTATGAAGGGGGTTGGATGGAAATTTGGGAAGAGGAGGAATGTGAGGATGTTGGCGAGGGAGATGAATGTGGGGTATATACCGGATTTTATTGAGTAAATAGAGGAATTAGAGTTCATTACAAGTTGGTTTTATATCAGTTTGAGGATGCATAGATTATATGTATACTTCTGTTTTTGGTGGAGGAAATAAGGACATAGCGATGAATAGGAAATTTATCTGTAGTACTTGTCTCGTACCTAGACCTGGAAGCTATAGTATAATGAACTCAATATTGAACTTTCACGAAAATATATATTTATATGATCTACTTCAAGCATCTGGCTTATCGATACCAGCACGATGATATCATGATTCAGGCATAGCTAGGCGGATCATCTTCAATTGTTATATATATCCACGGTAGAAGCTATAGGTTCTCTAATCTGCTCTTTAATCAAACCGGCGTGCTGAAGCATAAACTGGGCCTCCATATCCAAATTTCGAATACTTTGTTGAATGGTCATTCTATATTCTACCTTGTCCAACTGCCAGCCTAACTGTCATATTAATCGACCTTCTGGTCATTAATTCCACGCAAAGACTTGAATTCATAAACTTTAGGGTTTGAAATTTCAGCCTGAGTAGTTGGAAATTTTTCCAAAGTTCATACAATGGCTAGATTGCTTTGTTGAGGGGTTGATATCATTACTCGACTCTATTCGCCCCGCATTTGTCTAGGCCAAAGTTGCAATAATATCTCCTAGGACCTCTGGTATTTTGAAATTTATGTGCGCTCCCACAACCCATTGTTTGTGCGGTAATCGGTGGTGGTGAGGGCGGTGCGTATCTCATACAGCTTCTAGAACGCTCTCTATAGATAACATTAGCTCCGCAGAAGAAACGCGACAGATTGTGGCTGCTCTTGTCGGGCGTTTGGTCCTAGGATCCTGGGTCGTCCTCAGGAGAACCCTTTGGCTGATATATATGTAGGCAACTATTCCTTGATCTTACTTTTTGCCGCTATCCACATAGATTTATAGTTCTTTGCTTAATGGAAAATGGGTCATCCGGTAGGGTAGTGCTGATTTGAGGTCATTAAAGGATACCTTCCGTTCCTCTGGCAGAGATAAATATTGTAATATATTTACGTATTGAAACAATAGTACTGGGGAAATTAGTTGAACAATTTAAAACATACGGGTTCGATCGCAACGTCTGGATCGCTTTGCTCGGGTATACAAAGACGAGATAACATGGACCACAAGCCCTCGACCCGTGGTCCTATTCATATGTTCGCGTCTATAAGATCATTCGCTTGTAGTGCAATATGTGTAATGGTTTAGGTGATACCCAAAAGGTCAATTCTCGTGAGTGTTCAAACGATCAGGAGATATTTAGCTTTTCGATTCGCGAGACCCATAGTTTTGTGGCAGCTTAGAATTTGCATCTTTCGGAAAGCCCACCCAAAAACGAGTGGAGAGGGGATAGGGGCCAAAGTTGGACCGAAAAAAGCCGTTATTGTCAGTGGGTTCGAACGATACGGACATATCGATTATTTCCGGCCGTTTTGCAGTTTTAACTTTCATCGACTTCGCCCCATCCTCCCCCTTAGACCCTAGCCCCCACGTCTGGCAGAAGTAACCTGTCGCTACTGGTGTAATTACGGCGGATTTTATACTGTGAAAGGTCCTCCCAGACTAATTGGTCTCAGGGAGTATACCCGAGCGGCAGGACTTTTTAATTTTGGTTTTCCTGTGTGGACTCTCATAGGCTTTGGCTAGATAATGGTCAAACACTTTCTAATGCATTCATTATCTTCAAAAATGTATTCTTGCCATATTGAAGAGCTCAGGTTCGCTTGAAATAGTGATGGGGGGGTCGTGGAGCGGTACAGGTTGCCACATTGTCGATGCCACAAATGGCGTCCTTTAGATGCTGGTGCGTGTGTGTATGTGTATAATTAGTATATTCATAATGAGTTCGGGGATGCCAAAGTTTTATATTGATTAATGGCATGTACAACGGCTTGGTGACCGAAGTAATAAGCTAAACCATTCCAGTCACGTCGGGCGATTCTTCCTCTGGTGCTCTATAGTTTTTGTAAGTATTCTGCTCCTGTTTCAGGAAATATTATATATGCGGGAGAGCTAGCTAAGTGGTAGGCTAGTACATCGACCTAAAGTTGAGCAGCAAGCGAATCTTAGTCTGGGGGACGCTCACCTCTACCTTGGCAGTCGAGCCGGCCGGCTCCGCGGATCTATGAAGCTTTGGTTCTGCAGTTCAAAATCAATTCCTCGTTGTAGACGCACCGTTGTAAATATTTAATCTGAATGCGTAACCTTCTCAGCGGGTAGATAACTATGCAACTTAGCGCTAGGTATCCCAAGGTATATATACGTAAGTATATATGCTTATATGTATAGAGTTGGTCTGCCTACGCATAGGCCTACGATTATCCCGTGCCGACGTAACACAAGGCTTGCCGAATTTTTGGAGGAGCCTATTGGAGGGTTCCTTGCCAACCCCTAGCCCTTGGTAAACTGCACCAAGAGGAAGTGTATGTAATATGTTCTTCGATATTTTGTAGGTAGCAGCAAGTGACCTACTAGTTTGTCTCCTTCGGAGTTTGAGGCCCTCTGGTCGAAGGTCGACGTGGGAGAAGACTTGGTATCACTTTGCTCTGCTGGTAGCTCCCTGTAATATTGTGGAAGGGAGCTTATATCTTTCGTTTCAACTGCTCTAAAGATGTATGTTAACGTTAGGTCCAGCCATCCTTGTGAGGAAACAACTAGTTCAACATACCGTGTGAGAGGTTTGAGAGAACCTAATAAGCAAGACGAGGCATTTGATGCATTCGGAAACGCCGCTATGGCGACATCAATAGCCTGTGCAGAGCTGCCAAAGTACTCCGGTTCAAAGTAGCTTGTCACCAGCTTTATTTATTGATCAAACAAACGGTTGAGTGTTTCACCCTATATGATCTGGCTGCTTTCGTAGATGTCACATGTTCACCAGACTAGGATATCCCGCGTTTGCGGGTAGTTCCGCTCAAGTTGAACATAGGGAAGATTGGGAACTCATGATGTCATCTCTAGACTGAAATTAATTGTTGTAGCAGTTGCTGATGTTTCTCTTTTAACGCTTCCAGCAGGCTCTGTCCCGGCCAGGAGATTGCAGGTAACAATGAAGCTTCATGAGGATACAAGAAACCGTTGGATGACGCGTTTTGGATGATAGTCGTAAGTTGCAAAAGGGTGAGTGGAAATTAGAAGGTTGATGTTTGGTGAAAGATCTAGAGTTGGTGTTGGCAGAGAATGAACTGGCACAGCATGGAAATGTCTATACTACCTACTTTAGATACCTACCACCACCTCCACACTTGAGCACTTAAGCAACCCTCGAGACTACGTAGCATACAGCGTGGGAGTACTGCATCCAGAGAACGCCAAGGAAACCAACGTCTATTACGCACCCCAAAGTCACGGACCGCCTTTGTTTCAAAAATGGCATATTGTCCGGCATGGCCAATTGCATTGTGCTTTCTTCATCGTGTACTGTATATACGGTATGTAAGTCCCTCATGATAACGCAAGCTGCACCAGCCGGCGCTTTGTCGCCTCAACAGATTATCTAACCCGGCCAGGATGCTAGCCTTGAAGCCTTGAAACGAATAATCGCAGGCCCAATCTGCAGGAACTCGCATCTATCCCTGCGAAAGTGGCATGATTAGTGCGCTCCTTCGAGCTGCTTGTTCGGATGATTCGGCAGCTTGGGAGGGGAACTCTAGCCCGTCAGTGAGCGTATCTGCCAGCTTACAATCACAGTTGTCCTTGTGTAGCACCAACTGCACCAACGAATATATTGTCGCATACCTATGCATCTGTTAGATAAGAGCAAACCGCTCAGGATAGCTGCAGGTATTGTCCAGCGAAGGTCGCGGTGCCACGAAATACAGACACAACATATTCACAAAATCCCCCCCGCTCTGCTCAATCTTTCTGAGACTAATGAAAGAGGTAGGCGTTTCGAGTGTCTATGGGTGTTCCTGGAGTTGGTTCGGTTCTCAAAGTGGAGAACTGACCCTTGCAGTTAGCCTTCCCTTGGCAGTACCACAAAAGTTCGGGCGCCCAGAAGCCCTTCGGTCATCATGCATGATGCAAGCAATCCAAGCACGTTTTTCCCCCAGGACTGTTTGTGGGGTCTTGTCGACGAGCGAGCGCTAGCCGTGGACAGCTAGTACTTTCCAAGTCCCATCAGCCGGTTGTCACTCAAGCCAAGGGTTCCTGGGAGGGCAGAGACAGCAGAAGCGACTAGACAGCTTCAGGAACCGAATTTGGCGATCTGGTCAAAGACGTCTCTGGCTGGAAAAATCCGTTTGCTTCATCCAAAGTGCCAGCCCATGCATGCGCATGCCTGTACCCATACCAAAGTTTGCTCAACCGGCGTTACCTCGAACTGGTTCTGTGAGTTTCGTCTGCATCGTATGAAGGATCACCCCTCGCTAGCTCGCGGCAGACAATGTTGTGACCCGGAGCAGGATATAAAAAGCGTCAGTCAATGCCATTTGGAGGCTACGCAATTGCCTCCCACGCGAAAGATCGACCACTCATCCAAAAGAAAGGGATAGAGGAAAAGAAAAGAAAGCACACTACAGAGTAGAACCCTGTCAATCCACTGCCCGTGCTCCCTCTGCGCTGTCCGAGAGTCTACCGGGGACTTTGGATTTGGTGATCTGGCAGAATATTTTGTTTCGAAGGGAAATCCTTTAAAGAGTGCCGCTGTTTGCGAAGATTTTGGACATTTCCCCTCCTCACTTTCAGCTTCGCTAGTTTGGTTGACCCATTACTGCCTCTCTTATGTAAATCTCTCATTGAATCACATCACTTTTTTAAGCTTTAATTTTGGCCTTTTAAGCTTTACAAGAACTGCATAAACAACACCTCCAAGCTCCAAGCTCCACCAAGCTTCCCTTTAGCTTTCTCAAGCTGCGGTATTGACTCAACCAGACACCTTTCCCCCACAAACTACCGACAAGATGCCATTCGAATCTACCACACCGTTCATCCGACGAGGGACGTTTAGAGACCCTGTCTTCGATGAGTCTATGTCCGTCCGTGTCGAGGTCTTCGTCAATGAGCAAGGCGTCCCCGCCGAGAACGAGAGAGACGAGTACGACGAAGACTCAATCCACTGGGTAACATATGCTTCGATCCCATCTGTATCGAGCAATAGCAATCACGACAGGCATGCCGTCGATGGCATCTCCCCCGAAAACGAACTGAGCCAGAACCGAACCCCAGTCGGTACAATTCGTCTCATCCCTCCAACCCTCTCTAAGAAATCATATGTCCTTCTCGGCAGATTGGCCGTTTTGAAGCCGTTTCGAAAATTAGGGTTGGCAAGATTGTTGGTTGAAGAAGCGCTTCGGTACGCTGCCAGCGAAGGATCGGCAGGCGGATTCGACTTACCAGGGGAGGGAATAAAATGGGATGGAAAGTGTTATGTCCACGCCCAGACAAATGTCCAGGGTTGGTGGGCTAATAATGGGTTCTACCGGGACGATGATGCGGGAGAATGGGATGAGGAAGGGATCATGCATGTTGGTATGTGGAAGGATATAGCGTTGGAGCGACGGAGGAGCATCATTAACCTCTAGGTTAAACTGTTGGATTCAATGAATTGTTGGTTACAGTGTGCTACAGCAGGGTGTAATTTAAAAGACTACACCGCGGAGATACGGCAAACATCATACCGACTGATTAAGATGTGACTGGAAGACGGAATTGTATATGAGAATTATGAAAAAAGACGGCGTTGGGTCTTGTGAAAAGGGAAAAAAAGCATTTGCGGTTGTACTTTAACTTTTCTATTTCTTACGGCTTTGGCATGGCATCGGCGTCATGAATGACGTTTATAAAGACAAAAGCAAATGTAAAGGGGGTACTCCGGATAAATGAGTCTAAAGAGCTAGGTTAGCTAGTATACAAGTACTACAGTAGTAGGTGGAGCTCGAGCTTTAGCTTTAGAATGAATGCTATGGCGATTCCCCCGCAATAAGCGTGATATTGCCAACACTATAAAGCCTCGGCGCCATCCCGTTTGTGTTATAATCTCATGAAATCCACGCGACAGAATTTGCAGCAATGTAACATGGCAAAACAGCCCGATTGTGGTTGAGTCTCTGATCTTCTCTGCGACAGGTAGCTAATCTCATCTATTTTTCTCAGTAACTCTAAATATACATATTTTCATGGTATCATGGCCCCACCCAAATGGAGGCTAGGTCCCCGATCTTCCATTATAACGTTACCTGTCCGACCTACCATTGTGTCTCGCATTGCCCAACCTGGTACCTGTTAATTCTCTAATGTGATTTTTTTATTCTGTATTTCAAGTTTGTTGCCTTTAGGATGAATGAGAAATCTCTCCACAATTTCCATACTCTCGTCTGTGCACGAGTCCGCAAGTTCTGCATTGCCCCAATACTTGAGCATCATGGCAACAGAAAGGCGAAGCTCCATCATTGCTAAATGCTGACCCGTGCAAACTATTGAGAAAAATCCGTTAGAAAATTACTGTCGAAGATGATGTGTATATTGGATCTTAGAAATGCTGGAATACCTCTAGAGGCTCCACCGAAAGCCATTATGACGGATTCCATTTCTCTACTAGGATTGAGCCATCTCTCTGGTTTAAACCTGTTTAATCAATCGAACCGTCGAAATTTTAGCCTATGTCAAAAAAAAAACAATATGTTCTCCGTAAACCCATAAAACTCACGCGAATGGTTCATCGAAGATGTTTGGATCTCTGTGCAAGGTATACACCGGAAGGAGGCATTCAGTTCCCGCAGGAAGGAAATGTGGACCGAGGTATCGTCCGTTCTCGGGAACCACGCGGGGGAATCCAGTATGTGCCGGGGTGTAAAGCCGAAGTGCTTCCCGTAACAAATATCCAAGGTAGGGTAGAGTTTGAAGCTTTTCATCTGTAATCCCATCATCATTGTCGCCTTGGGTCCACCCAATTTCCTTTAGCTCAACGATTACTTTCTGTCGGATATCAGCATTTCTGAACAGATCCCATGCGAGAAAGGTTGCCACCGTTGCTGTAGTATCTGTCCCAGCCAGGATGAACAGTGTCGACTCATTCCTCAGCTCTGTTATATTCACTTTATATTTTGCATTAGGATTATCGACATCTTTTAGGAGATGTGAAAACAGGCTTGGACGTGGATTCCCGTCCTTGCAGTTTTGAACTTCGTGTTGGAGGTCTGCAAGCGCTTCGCTACCGTACCTGCATAGTTAATCTTCGCTTCGGCAAATCCATTGGATTGTAGGATGTGGGATGAACGACAAGAGCCAGATAATGTATTTAGTAAAGGGTGCCTGGGCCTGAATCCCAGCTACGAGGGTAAAGTTGAGGCAGTCCCTAACAAGCAGGTTTTCCTACGAACGGGAATATTCCTTATTAGCAATCCTGGCTTCTCTCCCTGACTATGATATCTGAAGGGGTACCAAATCCATAGCCGTTTATGGAATTCTAGAGCTTCAACATCAGAATGCCAAAGCTCGAGGTCTAGCCATAGGCAAAATCATATATGTCAATAGACCCATAGATTTCAGCTATAATAGCCCGACTTACAGCTTCGTTTTCAAGCATCCCAAAATCTTTCCCGAAGCATAACTCCCCAACAATATCCGCAGCCATCCAATACAACCATGGTTTGACATCCACAATATCGCCATTATCAAAATGCTTGCCGATTTTTTTGAAGCAGAGCTCAGCTTTTTTGCGTACTACCGGCTCTAGGAGTGCCATATTTGATTTGGAAAATCCAGAACCAAACGCTTTTCGTCGAGTTTTATATTTTTGGTGATCCCTGATGGTAAGTATAGACTCAGATGCCATCGCATTGGTGTACCATGGACCTTTTGGAAATACGTCGTTCGGAGAGTGTACTTTCAAGGCGGGTTCGCGGTCGGCAACCATAACGGAAGTCGGGGAGACACGTAAGTAAGGCCCTTTCGTATGAAATATACATGTCGGCTTCAGAATCTTGCCTATCTACGCTGTATGAATCAATTATTCAAATACATATATATATATATATACATACTTAAGTATATATATTTGGAAATACTCACCGTACTTCACATGTAATAGTTCCCAAGTATAAACCGCGTTCCCCTTTAGAGATACGATTATGAAGAAGATTGGAGATATTGCCGCATACCATGGCCCTGGTACTTTAGAAAGCGGAGAGAAATACAATTGGTATATTGCATTCGCCAGGAAGTATCCTATCGCAAGTACAGCTGTAACAGCGACGAACCGCGAGGTATCGATTTCGGAGGATATGAAATTCAAGAGAATCATGGTGCTGGGGTCCGGCACAATTAATTGACCAAGCCAAACTATGATAGTATGGAGAAAAGATGGTTCGATCGATATATCTATATGTTCTTGCTCGTAGGGATTCAAAGTTGTTGGTAGGCCTAGTATATATCAGTATACATATCGATATCAATGTAAATGTCCTGGGGCTGAAGATCTTAAGCTTATAAGGGCTCACGATCATGCGGGGTAAACGGTAGTAATATACTATATGATATATTAGTCTAAAACCGCTAGAATTCTAGTGTATTAATGCTAACCCCCGTACATTCCACAGGTGCAGATCGAATCAAGACCACGTATAAATGTACTTGTTTATGTACTTTCTAGGACTGGTCATATATTATACGCACACATTCCAATTAATTGCGGGCTGAAGCGCTTGCATTATCTGTACTTGGACAAATAAGTACAAGTGCAAGTTCAATATTTATTTTTTCACATCTTGAGTAAAGTGTCCTTCATAGAAAGATGTAAACCCCAGTTACAGATCTGCAGATACTTCTTATCCACCTCTAAATAGCATCGGCATCTAGATCTAGAACGTTCCACGATCTCAAAAGCTGCGTTGTGGTGCATACGAAGGATGCAACGTTCAAAATCCAACATACAACTCATAATATAATTATGGCGACGTGAACAAACTAGCGCCGACCGTTAAAAAAAGATGTGGAGGGTCTTTGCAGTTGGGATTTGGGGCATTGAGATTTCTCGTTCTAGTCCTAATCCACTATTATGTCATTGGGACCAGTGACCGGTTCAATAACCGTTATAATGCAAAATTTAAAAGTTCGTCTGAAGCCGGGCTCCGGCTGGTATCTGGCGCATATTTTCTGATCTTCGAGTGAGATAGTTTCCCATATTTTCAATATACCCACGCACACTTGGCGGCCTTAAACACCCACATGGATGACCGGCCGACCATGCACGGAAACAGACGTGGATATTCCATGTACCCTTAAATTTCACAAAGATATCGATATCATAGAAAATCTAGATACCTTCGGCATACAGATACGGTATTCAGTGGTTTCTAACTATCGTGACGCCGTTCTGAATATTAACACCATGCCGACGTCATGGCTCCTAACATCCCTCCAGCTGGGCGCTTTTCTTATATCAGTTGTCTCAGCTCAAGATGCAGTTTTTGTTGATGCAACCTTCCCGCTGACTACAAGCCCTAATTATGGGAGAGTATTAAGACGTAAGCCTCGTTATACATAAATAATCCTGTGCCATGGGCTGTTATATAGATTTGTATAAATACTAACACCAAAAATAAACTAGTATGCTACCCCGAGGACGATCTAACCGATGATATTTTCATGGCTGCAACGACTAATCAAGCAACATGCGAAAAGTATGGTGGCGGCGATCGATGGATCTTTTTTCCAGAAGAGACTCCTGCCTCTGAAAAGGTGTCAAGGCGTGGTACCAAGGCATTTGTATATCCAGATACATTCGACTATTTTTCTCTTCAAGCGCCGGACGGGAGAGCTATCCACTTCGATTCTACGCCTGAGGCTCTGGCAGGAGCTGAAAAGTTCGTACTAGGCAACTTGGGTCAACCCAAAATATATTCCAAAGCGATGTAAGTCTGATCTGTTTGCCAAAAGATGGGTACTTATATATGTGACAGTTTGGCGACGATAGTACCGTTGGAAACTGTATAGCTGTGGGGTTAGACCCATAAATAAATTGATCAATCTATATTGACCAGGTTTCCCCGCATAGTTTCACAACTGGTCATAAGAAGCGCCTGCCCCGGTATGGGGAGGAAAGGGGACACGTTTTCCCTGGTGATTCCCTTCAGTTCATCGGCTCCAGTGCCAGGGCCGTGGGTTATTATAAACTCCTTAGTAAGTTAAGATTCGCCTTGTCGCGCCTTGTCAAATCTGGAGACAGAAAAAATAAGTACTCTCGTCTGACCCCTCCCTTCTAGCCACCCAAAACGAAGACAAATCATTTAGTCTTTTGATCAGCATAACCGAGCCAAAAGGAGGCGGTGTACTTCTGACTGCCGTTGGTGACGAAGAAGTAGTGGAAGATCCAGAATCATGGGTTGATCGTCAATCCAGAGATACAACTATTGGCGGTGCTATTGGAGCTGGTAACGTTCTTCCTGAAATTGAGGGAACATACGCAAATGAAGAAAGCAGCGTTCTCCGACCTGCTGTCAGTCGTATTACGGAAACTCGGCATAGCCGTAGGCCTAAGAAGAAGAAGCCTGCAGCTGTGGAGCAGCCACAACCTGCGAATGATATTATCACTACTGAATTTATAGAGGAATATCCTCCATATGAAGATTTTACATCTTCAAATCTGCTTACAGAATCCCTAGGGCAGGCTGTAGATGAAGAAATGATAGCTGCAGCTCAAGATGATCTACAACAACCTGTTTTAAACCAGGAAGGGCAAGTAAACTCGAGGAGTTCTCTTTTAGAGGGTGCGGATGCCATCTCTGATGAAGAAATGATGGCTTTAAGTCAAAGAAATGAAGCAATCGGGGAGATTGGTGATAGGTCCAGGACCACTCCGGTTGTTGAGGAGCCAGACAGTGAACACGAGAAGATCGCTGCAGCTGTTGAAGCGGTTCAAAGATCGCAAGACCCATTAGTAGGTTATAACCGGGATATCAGCGAAGCTGAGCTTAGTGGTTTCTTCCCGGGTGTTTCTAGGGACGAAGCCGACCTCAGTGAGAGTCTTGGCCTTACGACTAGAAGACCGGCTGAAAATAAACCTGCGGATGAGTCGTTTGAAGACCTCAGGGCCAATACTGTCAACGATGTGTCTGCTGAAGACCTTACACCAAGCATAGACGCTGGAGTTATCGGCGTTAGTAGAGGCCAGCAATCTATGATCTCTCCACCAAATTTGGAAGTTCTAACGGAGCAACCTAATGAAGTTGAAGACGCCTCGCCCGAGCTCGCGCAATGGAATGACGACGTTCTTGCCATTGAAGACGACGAATCGGTCTTAAGTCAGCCGCCGGGGCTAGGGCAGCAACCTCGGAGAGCATCATTTGAAGAGATTGCCCGACAGATTGGTGCCTCTACTGTATCCGATGGTATGGATGAAAACGAAGGCGCTGCAGCAATAATCGGTGATGAGGAATCTGTCATTGATACACTGCCCCCCCTTCCATTGTCATCTGGCATGGAGGTGGGACTGAACTTGCTAAATGACCTTGGTGGATATGCTAGTGACCTTGGACTTGGTATCAATATCGATGCCCAGGCATTCCTCGAGTCCCCGAGGAAGATCAGCTCGAATGTTAACCAAGCGGCTACGCTGGGTGATGAAGGCACAGTTCCGTATGATTTGAAGCCGGGAAGATGGGGTCAGAAAATAACTGGGCCCACCACAGAATCTGTTCCTGCTATTGTTCCTTTGATCAGACCACGTATAGTACCCTCCCAAACAGACTCATTAAATAAAATATGTGTAACTAACTTTCACATAGAAAACCAAGAACAACAGGAAATCCCGGCCCCAGAGCTACCATCACTCGATTCAATGTCTCGTTCAAGGCTAAGTCTGAGTTCGAGTGCTTACGGTTTGAACCAGCCCCTAACCGCACCCAGAGGGCGAAGACAATTGCGATTAGCAAATCCTCCCTACAACCCAGCAGCTCTTGTGACAGATGAACAGGTGCAGCCACGGTTGTTGAATCAGCCTGAGATGACTGCCATCGACACAGAAGAAATGCCGGCACAAGTGTTAGCCCCACTCCTTGAGACTGATGAACCCGTCAACGTAATCGAACAAGTGGTGATTGAGCCAGAGGAAGAGAAAGTACAGACTGTCAACGAGATTTCTGGCGAGGCTACTAACGATGAGGAGGAGTTGAATATTACTGGCCGGCGTCTCCAACCTCGGAGGCGAAGGCGAGCGGGCCAAGCCAATGAAGCCAATACATCTATATCTCAGCCAACTGAAAGAGAACCCGACTTTTGGGAGACAATGGCCCAAGATATAGGACCAGCAAGACCTTCGCGGAATCGCGCCAGTGGAGCCGGATGGAGTCAAAATTTCGGACCTAACGGCCAAGGTGGTAAGAGAAACTACGAGAGGAGGTAGTTAGTCGAAGACGTCGTGTTAGTCTCGGTGCCAGCGTAATACCATATATTTGAATGAATTCTGACCTATCTCAATATGTAGGCCTACTCGCCAAATAAGGGAACCAAAGTGAAATATCGATCCCTCGGGCATGGAGTTTAGTTCTCAAGGAGGGACACCCATAACAGCCTGCGGGATTGCCGTTATTTGTAATTTGCAGGAAAAAAGAAGAAAATTGCAATGTTTAACCTTGATTCTCTAATCTCCCGCCCACTAAGAATAAATGATCGTATAAAGTATCCTACACGAAGGGTAATAATAAGGAAATGGGCAAAGGCAATGTAAAACAGACCAGGGGCGCAAAATAATGTAAAGAGCTAGGCAATGATGTGAAAGTAAAAGGAGAGATGCAAGAATAATAAGAAAAGTAGAGTATAAACAATTATGCCGGAGAGGTCTACTACCCGATGGCAAACCTGTCCCGCCGTCTCAGTGCTTTTTCCTTGGTGTACATAATCTCAAACTAACAGAATAAAACGTCTCGCTCCATATACCGTTTTATTTATTCTTCGTCGGTGTCGGTATCAGTGTCAGTTGCACTGCCGTCATCTTGCTCACCATCCGTGTCGCTCTCATCATCTTCGTCAGAGTCATCGTCGTCGTGGTGGTGGCTATGGTATGGCGATGGTTTAACCTTTTGGCCACGAGCGGATGCCATGACACCAGCGATTGAATCTAAAAATTTTAATTAGCATCATACTAATCAAGTAGAATTGGGAGCATTTTAACCGTACCTTCCTCGGGCTCACTAATTTCGTCTTCATCCCGACCACCAAACATACCGGGCTCATCAACTTTCAATATGATGCTAGCCTTGTAGTCCGTTCCAAGATACGAATCGCAGACCAAATGCATCTGGAAATGAACCTCGCCACCGTTTGGTGGAGCGCCAAATTGCAACTTGAAAGTCTGGACCTGGAAATTGTCTGTGTTCTCTGGGAATTGTAGAATTGTCATTGGGGCGATGATCATACGTCCAGCTCGGCGGTCTGCAAGGAAGACGTGCCATTTAGGAAGTGTGGCAGCGGGGAAAAACGGGGCATGTGTGAGGGTTGGTAGTGGGGTCTCGGTGGCAGTGACAAGGGCAGACTTTTCAACTTCATTAGTAGGAATGGGGGACTTTTCAGAGGCACCGGTTTGGGCTTTGGACTTTGGTGGGGTTCTACCGATCAAGGCATCAATATCGTCTTCTGCGGGATCCTCGTCTTCAAGGTCTTTGGGATCGACTGGAGGGGGTTTTACACCAGCAGGAACAACGCGGACCTTGAGAACAAGGTGACAGATGGCGTTAGGAGTGACGACTTTGTCTCCCTGGACCTTGAAGAATGCCTTTTCAACATGTAAGATGGGGATCTTCTGAGCGACAGAGATAGCTTCCTTGTACTGCTCTTCTGTAAGGCCGTCCTTTCCAATGCAAAGTTGTCTTCGCTTTTCATCAGGGAGGGACATGAAACGCTGAATTGTCCAGTGATCCTTGGCACCGAATTCTTCGATCTTTTCACAAAGTTCTTCAGTGAAATGGGGGAGTTGCAGGAGTGGAGAGCCGCCGGGCTGAATAGCCTGGACAAGGTTTTGGTTCACGCGCATAGAGCTAAGGATGGGCTTTGTGATAGAGTAGGCGAGGGCAATAGAAAGGAGGGAGTTGTTCCACGACACAGCTTCTTGGGCGACATCGAGTTTTTCTGAAAGATTGTTAGGGAAAGTATCTCACTGCAAAGAGTTGGATTTTTGACATACCAGCATCCAATTTCGCGTCTTGAAACTTTGTTCTTGTCATGTAGGCCCAGAGTAAACCGTATGTCTTTCGCTTCCATCCGTCCATCTTCTCAAGAGTTTTCATGACGCCAATGGGGACCTTGTCCTTGATAGCGGATTCAATGATGTGCTCTTGGCCCTCGAAGTTCTTTTCGTCTTTCTGAAACTTCTCCAAACCACCTGCGCTAAGTACTTCAATGGATTTCTTCTCGTCGCAATCTTCCTCAAAAGCCTTGAACAATCTTCCAGCCGTTTCCATCAAAACGCCATCCTTGGTGTACTTCTTGGTACCATACCACCACTTGCCGACGTAGTAGGGAAGCACCATTCCGAACATAACACCATAGAAAGCCAGAACATAGTACTTCGATCCATCAGCGATCGTCCATTGTGGCAAAGCGATACCAATGCTGTAAGACTGCTTCCCGTCGGGATGTCCGTATTCTTGGTAGTTCTTACGAATTTCTTCGTCGGTAAGGGCCTTGTATGCCTTTGTAATTTCGACCCAACGTTCATTGGCGGCTTCCATGGTGTCATTGCCTTGCAGCTTGACTTTGTCCGGGTGAAATTTGATGGATAATCTACGGTAATGGGATTTGATGGCTTTTTCGGAGGCAGACTAACCGGTCAAGCTTGTTAGCGATACACTATAGACGAGTTAAGTGGGTTTACCGTACCATAGAGATGCCCAATATGCTATATGGGTCCCATATCTGGGGTGTGAGCGCCGAAGATGTGACGATGAGGTAGATCATGTAGGAGAATAACGACCATCCCAAAGTTAAGAAGATCATTCGCTTTATCCTTCTGGACTCTTTTCTCTTCTTTCGCTTGTGCTGTTCAATATGGTCATAATCGGCAGGTTTAAAGGAGGATTCAATGCGAGGATTGTTTTGCAATCCGACCTCTATATTATTTAGTTAGCAGCGAATACAGCCAGCCAGCCACCGACACCGCCATGAGAGTAACGTACGTTTGCTAGGAGCAAAGGTAGAATATGTGACTGGGGCGAGAGTTAGGAATAACATTGTGGCGACGAAGTAAGGGAAGAATTGCCCCTATGAGGATATTTAGTACGGTTCACAAGGCTCAGCACCTAGGCAAGGAGCTGGTTCTAACCTGCTCGTCATAGTTGTAGTCCGTCGACATCTTGACGACGCTTCAAGGAGAGCGATGGCTTATTCAGCCAAGTCTCCGATCTATCTATGGGTGGTGATGGCTGGTCGTGTGGGTACGAAGATGTATGGTGGGGTTGGCGATGTTGTTGGTCTCGAGAGCTATGTGCGATACCTGGAGATCTGTTAGGAGTCGTTGCGGAAAGGTGGAGTGATAAGAAAGAGAAAACAAGAAAGAAACAAAACTTCGAAATTCGATCGAAAACCGCAACGAATGAACGAACGAAAGAGACAAGGTATCAAATCCAAACAGTAGGAAATAGCGACTTACAAAGATAATTGTAAAGACCAACTTTCGAGATGAAATGTGGCGGGAGAAGAAGATGGAACGATTTCTTTGAGAACACCGTTTTAGTTTTTGATAAAAAGTAGCCTGCGGGCCCCGGCCAGTCGTGCCTCCCCTGTTCCCGTTGGAAGAGGTCACTTTGTCCTTTCTCGAGAATCCGGTCAAACTTTCCTGATTGGGACGGTGTGTTGCTGATGTGGTCAGAATGTGTTGTGGAGACGATACACCTAACACAACCACGAATAAGATGGACAGCAATCCCCTCTACAGTGGTGATACTATAGGATAACTTGCTAGATTCGAGGCTTGGATAGCTTCTGGTAGTGGAAATAGTAGGTTACATACAGATCATTCTCATGGCTCTAGAACTAGCTATTCAAGTTGTGGTATTTCGAGAAACCATTCCCATGTGGAGCCTGTGGAGCATCAATTCATAGCTCTTGAGCCTCAAAGACAAAGCCACATGATGTGGCACAGTTGACCTGCACAAACACTCTTCGTCAAAACAAAGCAAAAGTATGATTTTGATAAGTCAGCAGCTAAGTACTTGGTAAGTACCGAATTTATCTATTCTCATTTTCTATTCTTTGATATTACTGTCTTCTATAGATCTATCGCTGACGTTGATGCTGCCCCACTGCCTTTCGTCCCATCCATTCGCTGCCAAATTCATTGTATGCAAGGGAACGTCATAAGCGATTCGGTCCAGGAACAAGTTCCCACAGACCCGTTCAAGTTTCACTAAAACCAGTCGTAGAGACTGTAAAATGAGGCAAAAGCAGGTACTCGTTCCAGGAATTCCATAGAGCATGACGAAGCCTCTTGGGCCCACATGTAGCCATGGCTGGTGCTCCACTTTGCAGGATATTGCTTAATGTCCTCTCAAGCCTCATTCTAGCAATAGCAATATCCTTAAAGTAGCTTTGTATATAACATTTTGACTTCCCCAGGCCAGGTTTCTCACCCAAACTCAAGATAGATTCTGAATTTCTATTAGCGCCGGTATCGTTCATAAATTCTCTCGAATACTCGATCTTCATTTAATCAATTCTCTTTTAACGACACATGGTTTTCCTGAATATATCTAAGCCCAACATACTAAAACCATCGCATCGCGAACCTCAAATATCAATATCGGCTTTCGGTTCCTGTGAACCAAAATACACATTTCTACCTTTCCCTTTCGGGAGCAAGCCTGTTCAGTATGGCAGCCAAATCTACCACATTAACAACACTTTTACGGCTCTTTTATGTCTGTAGCCTGGTTCAATATGCAGTTTCACAAAGGCCCACTACGCCCGATATCAGGATACCGTAAGAATGCCCACAAAGATAACGTATCTTAATACCGAGAGCTCTTTCGCAAATCTGACAATCTCGTCGTATAGGCCAATCTCAGACAATCGTACGATATCAATCGTGAATAACTGTAGCTTTCCAGTCTATCCTGTAAGTAACGATCTCTATATACCACTCCAATATATGGTGCTTGAGTATTGCAATAACTTCGTTTCACTCTGCTAACTTGGATCCGGAAAACCTATAGGCCGTTTTAACAACAAACGGTACGGGTCCGTATACCACGGGCTTCTACCTCCCAAGCAAACAAAGCCGTAACGTATGGGTCGGCTGGGATTGGTCTGGTCGCCTATGGGCTCGCACGAATTGCAGCTTCTACCTTGCAAACTCAACTACATCCGTCAAAATCCGTGACGTAGTCGACAATTTTACCATTCCGGATGGTCAAAAGCTTGCAGGAAACTGCCTAACAGGCGACTGTGGCTCGGCAATCGAGTGTCAACTCTCAGGGCTGGCTCCAACGACCCTTGCGGAATTTACAATGACGGGATGGATGCAACAGACATTCTATGATATCTCACTAGTTGATGGATACGATCTCGACATGAAGATTACACCCTTTCACGATAGCCCTGAAAAACCCCGGGTCAATAATACACCTATTTGTGTCGCCTCTACTACCCTTTCTTCGGCTTTAGCAGGCACAGATCTTTACCAAAACTCGCTCAACGAATCATTTAGCTTCAACAACATCCACCGCTGGTGTCCACGACAAAACTTACTTTTCACCTCCCAGAAGGGTAAACAATCCGTTTTCCCCTATCCTGATGATGATGACCCGACTATTGGTGGAGGTTGGACACCGTGCCTGTCAGCATGCGCATATACACAAAGTGAATGGGACTGTTGCACAGGTAAACACGATAAAGCTGAGACTTGTGGGCCTAATCTATATAGTAAGCGGGCAAAACAAGTATGCGGGGATGCGTATAGTTATGCCTATGATGATTACTTGAGCACGTTTGCTGTACCTAGCGTAAAAGGAGAGGGATTTGAGGTTATGTTTTGTCCGGGTGGCGTTAGTACGAACATCTTGAAGACATTGCTGGGTAGCGGAAGTAGTAGTGGGCTGCAAGACTTGGGAAGGGGGTTATGGGTATCTTTCGCTGTTGTTCTCGGGCTTTTGGTAAGTGGGTGGTGAGCACTGGATTGCTCGGGTATACTTTTTTTTGATTTTAGCCCTGGTTCGGTTTGATCTGAGAATCTGAAACCATTAGCTAGTAGTTTTGGCATATTTGTGTAATTAATAGTCGCTGGCGACAGCATAAGGCTTCGAGTTTGCTTTCATTTAACCTTCGATTTGATACCAAGAGTTACCTATATATATACAAACTTCTTTTTCTACTAATATATATTCTTTTCTCACGTTTTTTCGTTTGCAAAATCACCAGATATATACTTAAAATAAAAAGTAGAGGTAGAGTTGATATGTCACTTGGAAAAATAATTGATACCGAAGATACATCGATAGGGAAGTTTTGATATAAGCCTTTCAGTGCACCTTGCAGGCGCAGGCGAAAAGATCCCCTCCGTTAACCTGCACATATGCACATTTCGATAGGTAACGGAAAGAAGCTCTCTTGGTTCCACAAGGTTATCATTCTTTGCAAGTCTGTGGTCTTGGCTCTCGTAACACAGCCCATCATTGCCAAGACGGTGAAGACTTTCGCCCGCCCACCCGCACATGAACACTATCATCATCATAGCCACGAGTTCGACAAGATTGGCCATTACTAATTACTGAACAAGATCTTTTTTGTAATGGGCAAATTTTTATTTACCCGCAAATGTGAATTGATCAATATTGAGTAGAATGGGGCAGAAGATCTGACGGACCCTTGATATCATGTCATGTCATCGGCCCTTTGCGACATGATTGCACGACATGAATAGTCGACAAACAATGATCCATACGTGCCGTCATCTAAAATTTATAAAGTCCAATGCCACATAAGATTCTATAAAACGATGAAATATCCCGTAGTCCGTCGGTATTGCCGTTGGATATTTTCTATCTGATTATTATTATACGCCTTCAAATCTTACTACACTCTCAGGATCTTACCTATCAGCCAAAGTGGTGTCACCAACCCTTCAATTTCAAGTATTAACTACTACGTTAACGCAAGATAACGTTAAAACCTCAATTCTTCTTGTTTGCAACAGAGAGCTCAGGGTTACAAGCCAGCCGTACCGATCTCCCCGACATTCACAGCCCCAGCTGCAAAACTCGCAGGAGCCGAGAAACCAAGCTCGTTCAATAATTCGATCAAGCTTTTGCCAGCAAATTATTGTGTCATAGCTCCCGCATAACAATCTCAATATCAGCCCTATTAAGTTTGCAAGCTTGGCCCTTGTGGCATGGGATCAAAGGCAAAATTGATTCGAAAGTGATAGCGATCGAGAAAAGGAAAAGCAAAGAACAGAAAAGTGGAAATCCCAAGAACATATATAAGCAACTAGAGTAACTCTCTTACATATATAAAGGGAGTGGTAGATTAATTTTTGAGCTTGGGCAACCCTACAATTCATCATATCATTTTACTTTTGGTTTTCATCGGTAAAAAGACACTTGGTGCTCCGTGCGCTCAGACATATCAACCTTCAATAACCCGACAGCCCCTTCACTGAACCAAAAAAAAAAAATCATACAAAATGCAGCTATCAAGACTTTCCCTCGTCACTCTTATCCTTACATCTTTCTCTGCCGCAATTAGCCTAGAGGAAACCATTGACGCTCGCGATATCGTTCTCGCGAAAGCCGCGAGCGAGACTGTCCAGAAGCGAAACATCGAGGTGGGTAAAACATTCCGATCTCAGTTTTAAGCTTAAATTCATCCGTTGGTGGCACAAAGCTAATGAGTTGAAACTAAAAGGTTCGCACGCCCAAACCCAAGAAAGTTAAGACTAGTGGTGGTGGGGATGACGACGACGACGACGACGATCCAAACTCTGCGTATGTTGAAAGTCCTTAATTTCTTTACTCGAAATTTTACTAATTGATATGAATACTAGGGCTTCCGTCCATCTTAACATGGCACTCATAGCTGGTGCCGGCGCTGTCGCTGTTGCTGCAATGATGCTTTAATTTAATTATATTACCCAACGAGTTTTGCCTGTGCCGTGTAGTGGCGGTCGGGAGGTATTCGTGCCTGTGCACCTTAGAACTTTTTGAGTTTTTATCATACGAAATTTTTTTAAAAAAAAGACTATATCTTTGATTGTCTAACGACTGACGGTACTTGGGATATCCTTTTTTACTGGAGTTAAAGGGTTTCGTATGGTATCATGGTCCTTTCAACCTCATGGTTTTCATTTTTTTTATACCTTTTCAGAGAATTACATCAAGCTGTTTTTCTGGTTGTATGCTGCGATTAACCGAGATAATGCACACTTTGTAGGATTTCAGCCCTAGGCCTGCATATGACATTGGCGGGATTAATTATAAACGGTCTTGGATCCATGGAGTTTTGAAATTTTACTTATCATGATAACAGAATGTTTTAATTATTAATATGGCAGAAATTATTTACTCGGTTCTCGTCTATAATACGCATCATATTAACTCGTATTAATATTCACTGCATGATCAACAAGTTAGGTAATCAACGGGAATACAATCAGAATTCCTCATATTCTTCCTTAACAAATTCACCGTTCGCTCCGTCGTCCTCCTCTTTGAATCCCTCCTCCTCCATGGCTCCGGTACGTTGTCGCTGGTTTGTCCTAGCGTTCATACCCGCTAGCATTTGTGATAACGTTGATCCTCCACTAGGTCTAGTATTCTGGGTGTTACTGAGTGGTGGGCCTCGCGCCTCAGGCCTAAGTAAGTCTGCTAATCCGCCAAGCTGGCTATCATTGATTTCTAGCAACCCTCCTTGTTCCCCCGCTCCCGCGAATCCCGGAAGTTGTGCCATTAGATGCGGCATTCTGAGATATTCTAGAGAGTCTTGTGACCCAACTGTGTAGTCTGTAGCTGTAGGGTTAATTGGAGTGCCCGGTGGTGCACCGAGAGAACCACTTTTCCCATCCGAAGGCATGTGGTTGCCACGGAGATTTGATAGATCGGGGTTGAGGAGTTCCTCGCCGGACTGCAAGCTTGTGCCAGAGTCGTCTTCTTGTTCGATTTGAGAGTTGACCTGTTGAGTCTGTTGAGTCTGATAGGCCTGATTATTTCCTTGCTGGCCTCCTCGGGCCATGTTTTCGAACGACTGCTGCTGCCCTCCTTGGTTTCCATATGCCTGTCCTTGGTTTCCATATGTCTGTCCTTGGTTTCCATATGTCTGCCCTTGGTTTCCATATGTCTGTCCTTGGTTTCCATACATTTGTCCCTGATTTCCGTACATTTGTGCTTGGTTTCCGTAACTTTGCTGTTGAGTATTGGGGTTACCAAACATTTGCTGGAAATTCCAACTAGCTAATTGCTGCTGGCCCCCTTGACTATTAAACGCCGGATTGAGACCCCCGGCCATGTTCATATTCGAATTCGCATACCCACCCATATTGCCGTTGATATTCCCGCTCATGCCCGTACCTGCATAAGGGTTCACAAGGTAGTTATTAAACCAATTGGGCCCACTTTGTGTAAGTCCTTGACGCTGCGCAGCCTGCCTTATCATTTCTAGTTGACTTGCCTGGGCTTGGGACTGTGCCCATCTATTTAATTCCAGCTGGTTAAATGCCTGGATTTGCGCCCTTTGCAACATCTGCGCTTCTAGGAGATCGGCTTGGTGAACATCTATTAGATACTTTGCGATTTGCTGGACAGTTATCTGTCCAGTTACTGCGAGTTTGAATAGTTGAACGTAGACGGGATCCGGTAGTTTACGTATTTGCTCGACTAGAAACTCTTGAGTATAGGGATAGCCGAGACTGACCCAATAATTTAGTAGCTCTATCATCTTCTGGCCATGGATCTCCTTCAAGTCCGGTGTGTTTGTTTCTTTTGAAGCACTAGGATTGCTTTGCTGTTGAGTCTCGCCTTGAGCTTCGTTCTGCGCCTCCTGCTGCTGTACTTCTATTTCATTTTCTAAATTCTGCTTCGTCGTATTTGGTTTCTTTCTCCTTCTGGTCTCGATAGGGGGTGCATCCACTTGATTCATACCTTCGCCCTGTACTGGCTCGTTCATTTGGGCTTGATTCTCGGGCTGTGGTGGCACTTTCCTGGCTCGTCGACCTGTGTTCTTACGAAACTGGTCCTTGTCAATAATCTGGATATCCCCGTAGTCATCATCAAAGCCCAGCAGCCGATTACCCGACTGCTTCGACGGTATAATTGGTGGTCTATCCACAGGCTCCTGAGCGTCCTGGCCAAGCCTGTTATTACCTCGTGCGGACTCCAAATCGCTACCCGATTGCAACTGTACAATACCCGGCCGGTTCATGGTTCCAGTTCCATAAGCATCCCATTTAATATCCTTTCTGGGCATAGTCCTTCTATTCCCCGAAATCAACTCCACCATCGTAACAGCATTATCAAGCACAAGATATGAATCTTCCAAATCCAGCTCCGTTTCCGAATCATCTAATTCCACTGCTACGGAACCTGGCGGAATCAGACCAGGCCAAAATCTATCCGCATCTCCCAACTCGGCCCAACTATGAACCCCTAGAATCGGACGTAGCCCTTCTCCCCATCCCAAACTTCCTTCTATTATATTATCAAAAAGTACCGACTGTGCCGTATCAACTAGATCGTACCAATGTACGACGTAACGGGGCATACCGCTACACTTCTGATCCCCCCAGAACCCGATGTATTTAACAGGTCGTGCCCATTGTCTGTCAATAGGTTGCGGGGCAAACTGGTAGACTTGCAGACCATTGACTGGATCGACTTCGCCATCGCCACCAAGGACGATTAAAGGTGTACATGGTAGACGGTTTTCAAGAACTCTCATGCCATGGAAGTCGGCTACGGGTGTTGGAGCGTTACCCTCGCGGAGAACGTTGTAAGACCAGGCATAGGCAAGGGGAGCCTGGAGGGTTGCTAGAAAGATAACGGTATATATCATCGTTTCCTTGTTATTACGCCCCTAGCTTTGAAAGATGGTATATTGGCTTTTGGGCTAACGGCTAGGGCGCTTGTTAGATATATTGGAACAATCGAGTCGCACGTGGATCTAGGGGGGCGGCATGCTCGTATTCAGTGCGGCCCGTACATAGATGGCTCGTGGGACATGTTAAATGCGCAAAATGGAGCCGCATTGCGTGGGTTAGAGATCGTAGTCGTCGTACAGAGGCAAGGGACAATAATTTGCGCGGGTTTCGGAAGCCGCTATCAATAAGTGCACTTGTAAAGTCGACGCCACCGATGGCTAAAAAACTCCAAACGATATACTATTCCAATCCTGGGAAAATAGAATACACACTCTTCCGCTACCAGCAGGTACGATAAAGGGAATACGAACGAAGAACCAACAACTCCGCATAACTCGGAATAACATAAAAAAGAAGAAGAAGAAAAGGAGGTATAGGCTATAAGTATATACAAGAAGGATATAAAGTAACGGAAGAAAAACATCCCAAAGGATATCATAGGTATCATAAATAATACCCAGAAACAAAAGACAATAGTAGTAACTTAAGCCGTTTCCATCCCCCAAAGGATATCAAAGCCCAAATGCCAATATTCGCCAATAAAAAGAACATAACGAGTCCTGGGAATCATAAAAAAGAAAAATTGTACGCCTAGAAGAACATCGAACCCCCGGTCTCTGCTAGCTCGAACTCGCAACCTAATCCCGCCTTTTCTCCCAGCCTTTTTAAATTCGCTAGAATACTTTGTCTAACATCTTTATCGTCGTCAAAATCGTCTTTGATATGGATGATAACAATCTTCAATCCTTTAAGGGGTAGTGCTGTATCAACTGGACCCCCCGCATTGCTCACCATCGAAATTGGTGACACATTCTGGGTGGGGACAGAAGTATATTCCGGTTGATCATCATCGTCGTCTTCTCTTCGTCTCTTTCCACCAGATGACCGCCGTTGGATACCAATGTTTGATGCTGTAGTCAGACCCTCGACATCGGTAGGTGACCTTGGTACATCACTTTCGCCATCAGAGTTGTATTGGCTCAAAGGCTGCAAGAATTCTGCGTCGAAAGGATCAATTTGCAAAAGTGACTGCGAGCGTTCAGCATAACCATTATTAGTTCTCCGCCTCTTAGGCACTGAATACCGTCTCGCTTCCCGCTCTTTCTGCAGTAGCACCTTGCTTGCAAGAACTTGCAACTCCTCAACAATATGTCTTGGTGTCAAGTGTCCGTATAGGAACTCGTCTTTCTGGTGGATATCGTAGCTGGACTCGATAAAAATAGCCTCTAACACACCACTGTGCACCTTCTCTGCTGCGTAATTCCAGATGTAAACGTTTCTCCTGGGTTCCGAGATTGATACACTATCGGGTTCCACGTCTCCAAATATCATGATCTCCTTGGATGTATAGTCGTCCCTGATGAAGAAGCAAGATGAATCGTACACACATTTCTTTTGCCAAGTAGCTGACCGGAGAGTTGATGGTTTAAACACGCATTTCTGCGGTCCTCCATCCTCCGTCGCTACCATCGCCGCGTCACTACCGCGGTGGGTGTGTTTATGCATGCAGTGCCCGTGAGACACAGGCCATGCTTGCACCGACAGACCATCGACAACTTTGCGGTACTCAATCTTGCCATCAACGACTGAGGCGTCCACGAGCCGTTGGTAAGTGAGAAAGCCGACACCACCATTTTCGTCGCTAAGATTTGGCCAGATTATATCATTGAAGACGTGGAGTTTTAAGGCTTCGATCGTGGGAGGTAAGGCTGCGATTGTCTTTTTTGCGTTGTGTGGGAGCATGCCCGCCGTGTTGATTACGAGGCCCGAAATATGGTCGAGGTGTGGATGGGTGATACAGTAACCACCGACAAGTTCGCGGAAAATGTGGGCAGCATTTGCACGTGGTGTCTTGAAAGGCAGGTCACACCCCTGGAAGTGCGAAGGAGGATTTGAAGCATTGGTATTTACGGTGAGGTCGCGGTGTTGGATCGAAGAGACTCGGCGTCTAGTCGAGTTAGGGGTTGTTGGAGTTGTGGGATGTTGAGGAGACGAAGTATTCTCAAGGATACGGATGATGGAAGCGAGATGGCTACCGGCGTCGACAGCGAGGATAGAGCCAGGCGACCAGTCAGTGGCTGTGGATCTGACGAGAAATCCAGTGACACCTTCCTCGCTAGGTCCTCCTCCAGCTCCCTATAAGACCGACAGTTAGCAGGAGTACATGTAACTCGGGAACGCACATATAGGTATATGCGTGCGACGATGACGACGATGCAAGGTGGGAACATACCAGAGTAATGACCTGGAAAGCTGGAGGACTGGTAAGGCTCGCCAGCTTGACGGGAATTTTGACTATCGGGGATCCACTTTTGATAAGATGGCGTCCTAATGTCGACAGATGCACGACTTGGGGTATGTTCAGGCTGAAAGACCAATTGGGGAATAGAAATGTGGCCTGGACTTTTAAACGGTTCGGCCTCCTTTTCCGGATACCAACAAAACCCGCTCCGACGAATGCAAGGTGGATCGTAGGTACTTGGTATGGAATGAAATCAAGACAGTGATAGTGTTCCTTCGAGTTCAGAATAAGGGATATCGATACGAATTAAATAGGCCCAGCCACCGTCCAGGAATAATAAAATAATGTTGAAATGGGCGGAAAATTCTTCATCGGGTGGCAGCGGTGAGGGGCGTCATCAGCCAGGGTTTGCTCTCAATCTTGCAGCAAAGACCGGCGTCTCCCAGCACCAGTGCAGCAACAATGCAGTGGTTTTGGCAGCGGTTTGGCAGCAAGTGGCAGCAGTGGCAGCAAGTGGCAGCAAGTGGCAGCAAGTGGCAGCAAGCACCCGCAGAATGGAGTTTGGTAGCGGCAGTAGTCTCCTGGCACCTGCGTAATCCCGCTGCTGCCCAGACCTCGAGCAAATGCGCTTTGTCCTGACCCACGTGAGGCTCTTTCCGTGGAATGGAATCTTGATCCTGCGTTACGTTCGAGAAGCAGTCGACGAAGTTGATCGATTCGGAAGTTTTTTCCCGGCTGTGACACAGATCTAATAGGTGAGTCGTCTATGCACAGACAACAGGCGAGATATGTAGAAGCAAAGCATGCCCTGGCTAGCGATCTGGTGAGCAATCAGATCCTTGAGAGAGTAGTTGAGGAGGCGAAGCAACAGGTGCCATGGACCGGGGCATGGAGGAGGGTTTACGTACCAGGATAGGGATCATTGGCAATTGTGGTTAGTGTGCATGTGGCTGGCTGTGGTTGGTGTGGTTGGTGTGGTTAAAGTCGAAGCATCACAGGCGCTTAGCTAGATTTGGTGTTTTGAAGTTGGTTCTTTCCGTTTTCGGTTAGATTGATGTTAAATGCAACAGGCCCCAACGCAGCCTTCTCTTTGAGAGGTTTCTTTGAGGTTCATGTTCACGTTCTTTGAAAAAAATTTTGCATTTTGACGGAAAAAGAAAAAGCCAAAGAATCAGACACATTGCACTGCAAAGTTTTTTTTTCAGTTTTGTAAACTAACTACTTTGTTGGACGGATTAACTATTGGTCTGGTGTCAGTGAAGGCACGCCGAGTTTGGTCTCCCGATCCTGGAACCCTAGCTGTATGATATCAATACCCCTTTCTGACTGCCTTATCACATAACTCTCGAACTGCCAAACACTCTTATCGACGTATCTCACACTCTTCCAGATAATCTTCTTGAGTAGGGTGATATACAAGGCACAGAGTTTTGCTGCGTGTTTATACACCTCTTTCTCCTTTTCTTCCATTTGAGCGCGCCCGCTGGCGCTTCCGATTACATCATTGCGACTCTTCCACACCATAGCCGGAGCTCTGCGTACTACACCACAATGTTCGAACTCCAGTATTTCAAGGTTCTCGAGGCAAGATAAATTTATTGCAATCTATGTCGAAATTTCATACAGAAATTCTGATTAGTTCCTTCGTACACATGAAATGTAGTCGTGAGAGAGGAAGGACCGATGCCGATGATCATATGAAATAAACTTACCTTCCGTAAATCATCCGGGGTAAATTCCGCTTTTATATTCAGTCGAAATTCTTTGACATTGTTCAGAGTATTCACGTCCAGGTACGACATCTGAAGCGGAAGCCCCCCGAAAGCGCATACCTTCATTTCCAAGAGTTTCACGCAAGGCAGTTCCCAAAGAACCACTCCATCCGTTCCATCGTCTTCGGCTCCAGGCATGGGAATTGTATCCGGATTCAACCGATACTGACACTCCACATCATAGGTATGTATTTCCTCTATCACAAACTCTTCAAGGGAGCTTGTAGCTCCTTGCATGACGGCTATCCATGACTCCATCCAATGCTTCGTATTGTAGCGCTCGCGGATAAATTCCGTACAATACCGTATGAATCGTATCCGCAGCCTCCTCAACCTCGCTACAACATTCCAACCCTGTTTCTTTCGCACCATCATCATCTGCTTAGCACCCACGTAATTGCCGACGTTCGCCCCAAATTTTTGCGTAATATCTAGCTCTTTTAGATTTCCATTCCTCTCAAGTGAATATGCTACGATATCAAGGGTATCGGCAAACCCGAGATTGCCGAGATCGTCACAGATCTCTAGCTTGCGAAGATTCTGAAACCCCAGGACTAGGGGTATAAGGTTGTGAAACGTCATGAAAATAATTGGGTAGTACGAAAGTTCCCGCTCTCTCGGCCTTATTATCTTCCGCCGCTTTCCTAGATGTTCATTATCCTCGAGGGAAAGGTATATACGGGCAATTGTGCTTTCTGTATTGAAGTATGTGCACGTGTTTATCGTGACTTCACTATGTACAGAAAAGAGCGCCAGTCAGTGTATCGAGCATTGATCAAGGTTCAAATAAATCCGTCGTTGTCCCCTTACAAAAGTATTCATCGTTCGAGAAGGGATGAATGAGACTTACCGAACATGAGGGGCACTATCGTTTCTCAAGTACGCTTCGCCAAGCTTCCGATACTCCGTCCGATCTAATGGACATTCTATTTGTAAATGGCGGTATAAGACTTCGGTGCATATCGCATTAAGTCGCTGATTTATCCGAGCGAAGCGGGCATGATCTGATTTCTTCAAGGATGGGGATTCTAGGATCCTAAATATCAACTCGTTCGGAAGGTCGAGAAAGTTGAGTTTCGTATTTCTGATTTCGGGCTGCATCGTCATTATAGTGTACAGGGCTGGACCCCGGGCGGATCAATAATTAATTTATTACGAGTCCGAGGCTGTTATAGTGCTTGGTTGGACTTATCGAACTGCATTCCTACGAGATGAAAAGAGCTTTATAGACTGGATGACAGGATGCATTTTTTGTGTTAAAAACACTGAGCTTGAGAGTTGTATTGAAAAACAGAATTTTTGAACCTTTCTGATAGTTCAATAACTAGATTGAATACAAACTCCATAAAGGAAGAGGAAACAGGCCAGAAACTGGGTGTTTGACCCTTTCGGAATTCCACGTGGAGTCGGTAAACAGTGGGAAAAGAAGCACTGGTCAACAAAAATTTAAGAACGGTGATAGGCTCCCGAATTATTAAGTGTAAAGTTATCCTGGAGTTGAAGAATTGGGCTATCATGGCATTGACCCAAACTTTGTACACCCTTTAGGGTATATGATGCCCGATCCCAAGATACCCAATATCGTCCGTAGTCCAGCCCCAGAAGTCAACAGCCAGAGCATAGGCTGGCAATTCAAAGCTCTCAAAGACTTGTTTTGGGACGCGCTCGACAAGATAAGCTAATAGCAAAACCCCTTCGCGAGCTGGAAGCTCTACAGCATAGGTGACTGAGTTTAGCTCTTTCAATGCCATGATTAGCAATTCCGTTACCATGCGGCAACCCTCCCTATTGTATGATGGCATAGCTTCGCCGGATAGAAGGAACGGAGGTACCCAGTTATTAATGTTGAGAACGTGAATATGCATTTCCTTGACTTGGACGAGCGAGGAAAGATTATCAGCAAGCTATAGAATCAGAACGAACACAAGTTAGAAGATTTTTAATATAGACCGAATGCTGACTGGGCATTCGGACTCGAGCTCGGTGGCTTTACATACCTCTTCGAGATCTTGACGTAAAGGGCTGAGAAAATGGAATGCCTCTACACTCCCTAGGGTCTCCAGATCAAGAATATCCGACAACGGCGCAACCTCTTTCCCAACGAAATTGATCCCCAAATTCTTTAAGCTAGGGAGACTCCAAAGTCTTCGTCGAGTACCTGTTTGCTCCCCCGCTTGGGTTCCATCTGGTGGAACGACATAATCGAACAGAAAATGCATGATATCATCGGTGCAACCGTCAAGCATGGTCATAAAACTATCAGTTAAGTTCCAAGAGTCGCCTCGTGCCTCGTGGGCCCATCCCTTGAGAATGAACTGGACCGTGAGTAATGTGAGCTGTACCACAGTCCCTTGTCGTAGAATCTCATGGATACAATCCAAATCCATCTCCTGTGACAGTTCCTCAGCGCTGGGCTTGTGTACAACCACCAGTTCCTTGAGGTTTGGATTTGAAACAAGAATTCCACTGATGCCCTTAAGAATCTCAAACCATGAGAAATACTGTGCTCCGTCGCCGAATGTATACAGCGCGAGTCTCTGGATTCGATTGAAGAAAACGAAATGATCTTTGAATAAATTTTCATCGGAGCCAAGATCGAGGGCCTGGGCGGATGTGTGGTTGTATGATAGATTACTAGTTCATGAATTCAGAGTCAGCCCAGCACCAGATCTGAGAATTTAAATTGAATAGTAGTAAAGAAAACTCGAAAGTATGAGACTTACCGGACATAGCTCCCCTTCTTCTTGAAAACCTGTATCATTTTTCTGAATTTGGTTACTGTACTAGAATCTGGAGCGGTTGGTTCCATATCGTCATCAAGATATGGGATTGGGTCGATGTCAATTGCAATTGGTAATGTGCGATAGAGAACGCGGTCAGCAATAATTCGGAACCTTCGCGAGACGAGGGCACAATTAGCGAGGTCCTCATTATTCAAGGAAGAATCCTCGAGGAAGAGGCCAATCAGTTCGTTTGGACACTTCTCCATCGTAATATGATTGTTTCTCTGCAGCTGTATTTCTTGATCCGTATACCCCAGTGTTATAACTGAAGCTCAAATGTATCTGTTCTTGCAAGTTACAAGTTCAACCCGTGAGCAAAGAAAAACCAGCTACCCTGATTTGAATAGGATGAGCTTCTGTTAGTGAGCTTCAATAGCTTAGTCTTATGAAACTATCGAAGACTAGAAGTAATAGTCTTGGGCTCGTTTGTGTTAGCCATTTTCAAGACCCGGGATTCTTAGATCTCATATGCATACCCAGTGGACTTGTTGATGATGATGAAAAAGCCTAGGCTCGAGACCGATAAGGATGGGAAAAGCAGAGTTGATCTGCTTTCTGCGAGTGAGTGAGTATCGATGTTCGATATAGGATAATGATTATGTTATGGAGGATGAAGGAGGGATGGGTTAATGAAGGGATTGATTGATTATAGTTGAAAGTTGGTGAATGTCATGACCAGGAGGGTTGGTTGACAATTGAACTGGCTGGTGACAGTTCAAGTAAATTATTTGGGTCCTAGCCATTGGGGAGTCCAGGCACCTCATCATCTGGTCTTGAATATAGCCCTAAGGTCTATATGTTGCACGCTCGGCAGGGCAAACCCCAGGTTGAGGGGGGGGGGGTAGGTTAAATATCACGTGATGGTGCGTGACAGATGTGTGAAGCAAGAGAAACCCTCTTCCAGGTACCATGGGCATCAAAACTATGATAGCTTCTAAGTTGTCAATATTTATGCGGATCGCCCGCAGGAAATGCCTATATGACTTGGGGTTTGAGGCTATTCTCTAAAGATTGTATCAATGCGATAAATTAGCAAGGCTTTTGATATTGTATCATGATAGATAAAACCTCTCGTCTTGAAGGTGTTATTAATATTTTATATATACATCTTTAGATTGATAGCTTTCAATCCATGTTCGTTGGTAAGATGTTACCGAGCCGAGATATATCCTTCTTTTATATATCTCACTGGCTCCGGTAAGGATTTTATGCTTCTTTCAAGTGCTTTTATCCCCTGTGATCGAACAAACGATATTGTGGGTGTCGATATCTTTCTGTTGGTCGGATACTTGAGGGTACAATGTGCGGTAAATTTTTGATAACCAAGGGCCCAATTCACAGTATGAAGCCTTTCGAGATTGGTTTTAAGAAGGCCAAACTTTTCACATATTGGTGTGAGTTCCTCGTTGGTATACTCTCGAGCTTCGGGCCATTGTGGGTCCCATATACCAAGCTCCTCAAGGTTCCTGAACAAAGATAAGTTTTCAGAGAGCTAGAAGTTTGCCTCGTTAGTTTGGTCATATGATCATACTATCCGAATTCAAAGGGAAACATACAATATCAAAATCCATATCCACAATATCACAAGCAACCTTGAGTTTCTTGGCCTTGCCTAGGCTCTTCTTTTCAATAGACCTGATAGCTCCAGTATTTGGGAAATTATGCGCATGAATTTCCATCTCCCTAATTCTCGGAAACGACCATAACTTGACTGGTGATAGAGTGCCGTCTTTGCGGTTGCTAATGCCGTCTATCAAAAGTGGGTCCGTTTCATCCAATTTCGAGTAATTCGCAAAAAGCTTGAAAACCGTAACTTCATTCGTAGCCCCCTCAAATACCTCCATTAGTTGGTGGAAGTACTCATATCCCATCTCCGTCGGCTCGAACCTCCTTCCTAGTATTATCGTCAAACTTCTAAGCTTCGAAACAACACCTTTCGACAGAGTATTGTGAACGCTTTTCATATTAGCTGGCATTTCGTATCTAGCGTCGGGCTGTGCCGCAAGTCGGTGTCTTAGGGTTAAGTCTTCAAGAGTAGGTTTTGAGACCAAGATATTAGCGACGACTCGAAGGTATCCAGTCCATGATAGAGCAGCTCGTTCATCGAATTCTATGCTTCGAAGATTTTGAAACGGCTCGAATAGACTGATAAAGGGATCTCCGTCGTCTAAGGGTCCATAATAACGAGTTATGACGCCCATCTCTCTGTAGTATTGGTAGCCTCCCAAGAGTGACATTTCCCTTCAGTCCATATTTCGTCAGCATTCATTTTTTTTAAAAAAATAATAATATCAAGATCTAGATGCATAACCGTAGCATGTTGCATTACTTACCGAACGAGTTCTGCTCTCTTCTGGAAAGCATTTGAGTGAGGATCTGGTGGTGGCCCTATCCCAAACATCATCGAAAGGCCACTAATAACCGGTTCCAACAGCACCTCCACCAGGAGCCCGAACCCACTAGCAAGTCCCAGTGAGCAAGTCGGATTAAATGGTGCAATCCAATCGAACCGTCGATACAAAATCGGATACATTATACCCTGAAACCATCTGCAAGTCGCAGCAAAACACACCCGATCCCGAGGCGTAAGAGTATCGTCTTCAATGATCTGTAGGATGATTTCAATAGGCAGCGAAGCCAAAAGATTCGGCTTGATAGAAGGCTTCTGTCGAAATCTAGCCGGATCCGGTAGCAGTCCCATTTTGGTAGAAGATGAGGTTAATCCCGGTCGAAGTGTTGTCAAAAGATTTGTGGAACCAAACCCATGTATCACAATCATGATGGTGAGATCTTGGGAATGAATGAAAGAACTGAGAAGACTTTATAGTATAGTATAACTTCGATAAACGGGAAAGCAGCTGGCAGGCACGTAGCTAGAATTTCCCGGAACCCGTGGAACCAAGGAATAGAGATGGCATAATTGTTATCATCTGTGGCGCCCAAATATATATATATATATCAGAACAGGAATACATTAATCTTGCCGTCACTCGGAGCGCGGAGCTTACACTTTTCTTATCCAGGGAATAGCTTCAGCTCCCGGGTCGAGGTCGAACGGGAAACGTTAAAAGAATCCACGCCAAGCCGGAAAGCCGACCTCGACGGATATACTCATGCATGCCTGAACATAAACGTCCAGTATCGGTCGACACAAGTCCAGACGCCCTCCGTATCTGACAAAAATTACCGGTCAGTATCATATAACTAATAGCAGCCTATTCGCAATTGTGCGCACCACCGTAAGCCAACTGGGATCTGGGATCCACAGTCGTAGACTTGAGTTGTCAAAATTTAAATATATAAATGTTACCAAGCTTGTAGAGCTACAAGCCGCAGAGGATAATCATGCAGGCCTTTTAGGGCTGATAGCTGCACGTATCTGCACATATCCACAGCCACAAACTGATCTAGTGACAGTCAACTGGTCCGTGGCGTGTCACTAGTTGAATGATAGGATGAAAAATAACCAAGGTATATACGAGATATGTGGAGAAAGATGTCATTTGGAGTATGTTGTATTATTAATAAGAGCCGAAAGGTGTAATACGGAGAGTTACTATACGTATGGGGCCATGCATAGTGGGGGCATATAATCGGCAGACCGCGAAACCAAAAATAAATCTCAAATCTTCAAACCGAACCACACAATGCCTGCGTTGCATTTTTTCTTACAAAGTCAAAATTTTAAAATCAATTCAATTGTTAAATCTAATGAATCTATTGGCTAAGGGGGGTTTACAAGGCTTAAGTGGGAGGGGATTGGGTTTGGATGATTCTAAAAGGGCGGATAATATAAGATGGTGACATGCAGACAAATTCTGCGGAAAAAAAAAAGGCGATCGCAACAACCCTTTAACAGGGTTTCAATCCTCGACGGAGGATTTTCATCGTCGGGTTACTATACCCGCATAGGTTGGGAGTCCTTTGAACTCACTTCATTCGTAACTCAACCCCGCCGTCGCATGGGGATTGGATAAAGTATTCGCGACGATTAAACACAATATCATCTTCGCGAAAACTCATCTGTTGAAAAAGTCCGATGCTTTCCAGCCTTTTGTGGTCAGGGTGTGCAGTCTTGTTGCCTTGCCATATCGTTTTGTCATATTGAGACAAGTATACTGTGCCCCGGTAACCAAAATACGTCGCTGCTATATCAGCGGTCGTATGTTGGATTACCACATTGATAGTGGTGACTTCCGGACACTGAGATAGAAATCCGAGGGCCTGTTTGCAAGTATTAGTGCCAAATCCGCATATATGCATATATGTATAGTTATCAGGAACAATTATACGCCTTACAATTTCTGGCTTTTGTGGGTAGTATGGCGATGTCAGCGTCTCGATTTGGTGAAGTAGAAAGACCTCGTGCACTCTAATCGGAATAACTGGGTGTTTAATAATGTCGGTAGATCTGATGACCAAATGACGGAGTGATGGTAGGCGGATGAGGAGAGGGTGCCGTTCGTCACCGGCGTTCTCCTCAATGGTTTTGAACAAGTTCTGAAAGGGCAAAGACAGCTTGAGCTCAGCGGTCTCTACTGTCGCCGTAACTCGTTCACAGAATCCAAGAAATAAAAAAAAGTTCTTGATATCGACATCAAAACGAAACTCGTCATCATCTTCGAAATTGAGGATCAGTTTCGACAAACGGGCGTGGTTGAGGCAGATCGGCTTGATTTGATACGCCCAAAATTCAATATCAAGGTGCACGCCATCGGATGTGATCAATGCCGCCTTTTCTCCAAAGTACGGAGTAATGCTTAGTGTTTTGGGACCATGGCATAGGGACAATATGGCTGAAACTCCATCACAGAACCCTAGCCAGTGTAGGCCCGCTCTGTCCCTAATCTCGAGGAAACGCAGTCCTCTGAACGAGTGAACCACCTCGATAACTCCTATATCAATATATTGCCTCATCGGGTCTTCGAGGTTGAATCCTGGGGGGAACTGTATTGTACCACCCCACGAACGGACTCGGACATCGGAGGTTGTTACCAATGATCTGTTCGGATTATGATGTTAGTTATTTCCCCATCGTATTCATGGACTAATGGAGTTTCTTTCAACTAGGGTTAAATCGAAAATACTAACTTTGTGTACTTGGCAAAGTTTTGTACCAATGTAGCCCAACTTGCCCTTCCTAATCTGTCCCCCGTTGGTCTATTTTCACAGTGAACCCTTTCAAAAATTCGCCTGACAGTCGCTGTGCGACATCTTTTGGAGGCCATTGAAAAGTTTTTTGCATCTTCAAGGCGCATATGTTCAACCAAATCCAACAGGACCTCCGTCGGTAGCAGCTCAATCTTGGAGGCGCCCCTTTGCTTCTTCTTTGCTTCCTTGTCTAGGAAAGCCTTTCTCTCCATAACAAGAGGCGAACAGATTCTTCGAGGGCTAGTCTTTTTCTATGACATTGTCCGATAGAACGAAAATTGCCCCCTAAGTTTGAGATGGTGGTTCTCCTCAACTCTTGGATAGCCCGCTCGATCACTGACAGTCTCATGGTTTCCTTCCCACTTGTAGCTTTCATGGTACTATAAGTGCTAAGATTGCTCACTGGCGTTTTCAAAGGAATGATAGCTTGTTAATGTCGTGGTTGAGGGTTAGCTGGGTGGATTGAATTGGTGAGAATTTGTGGGGCTAATGGTTGAAGTTCTGGAGTGGACGTGAAAACAGGGTTGATGTACAGGTTAAGGAATGAACATAAGGATTCGTGTTTATATCTAGATCTCTACGGTCGACATCTTAGATCTCCAAATATTGGCGACGGCACATACATGATGCATCAATGACTTTAAAATACTATAGTATATGGATCAATAGGCTGGTCCCGAGTATTAGGACAGAACTAGAATGGCTTCGAATCGCCCCTTAGGTACCCAGGTGGAACAAGTATGGCTAGAGAGTCCATCCTAAGAAGTCCTATTCAATTTCACGTGATCACGCTAAAATATATTTCGTTCATACGTGCATTACATTCATTCATTTATATTCATCATGGACAGTAAAATAATTCGCTCAGCTAGATTCCGAAACCTCGACCTCCCGCCCCGGATACGATACCGCCTCCCGCTCAAACCAAACCAAATCTTGCCAATTAATCCTCGGCGGGAATTCACCATCCTCGCAAGGCAAAACCTCAATATTCGGATACTTCCCATGATAGTCACTACAATCCCATCCATCTTCAACGCTTGCTTTTTGAAATTTCATTCGCTGCAAACTTAAATTTGCACTCCTGTCGCTATTTCGGGTAATATTATACTGAAATAGTAGCGGAGGAGCGTATGCACTATACCATTTCACAACTTCGAGGTGAGGGAGATGTTTAGAAAGAATTTTGGAGTCGGCTAGTGCTGGTGCTATACCGACGTGAAAAATACGATGTGTATCCTTGCAGGTTGAGCAGCGAAAGTAGTTGTGAGCGTGCGAAAGACGGACTTCCCTAAGATTTGAAAACGGTAGGAAGCGGTCCAAAATCTGCAACATACAATAGCGATGTCAGAATACAGTTGATAATAGAAACTCATGGGTAGCTAAGTGATAGAACAGACCCCATTATCCGTCGTCCAATTCTCCGGCCGTGGACTCGAAAAGATGCGAACCTTCCTTAGGGTTTCCACGCTTACGATGCTTGAAATTGTCGCGCCAGAAAGTCGCAAATCCTGAATCTGCAGGAACTCGAGTTGAGGGAGCGACAGCGGTTTAGAATTCAGCAGCAGCGTACCCTGTGATTCGATACGAAGAAACCCGTCCAATATCAATGTTTGTAAACTATCCGTCACCTGCTTCAACCTTCCTACGATCTCGATAACCTGGCCGACCCGTAGAAGTTCAGAGTTCCTAACTTTCTTATCGAGAGCAAAGAAAGAAAGCCGAAGGGTCTGAAGTTTTGGAAGTGGTTCTTGAAGCCATGGTATATTTTCATCTCTGGGTTGGGATTTAGGCCCCCTCCCGCGTTCGCCTAGGTTTGGTTGTATGCTAAGATATCTCAACTTCGGTTTTGTTTCTAATTGGTTTTTTATAATCGAGAAGAAATCGTGCCATGACGTTTCGCTTATTTCGAGAAATCGTAGGCTTTCCAGTTGATTAAATGGCATCAACGAGTTACGGATAATACTTCCGTGACATCCTTGGACGTTGTAATGATAGAATGATTTCGATTCCGTTAACAGTTCGATCTCGCTGCACGAATGTATATATTCCAACATTCAACGTGTTAATCAAACGTTTCTGGGCATAGAGGTACTTTATAAAGTAAACTTCCAACAAAGTGTACTAACCGGACATGCCGTGCCTGCCGAACATAACAAGAATAACACCCTTCGGACTGCTGAAGCTCTTCATCCGATAAGCCATAAGTAAGTTTGATCCTCCGAAATAGATGTCGAAGGGAAATATTCCTGCTTCTGTGACATGCGAGACTGAATTGTTTGAGGTCCGTGAGTGATAGAAAAAAAGCAATTCTGTCGAGGAGTTCGTTCGGGAGATTCTCCATATTTGGTTACAAAGGTGTGCGATGGGTTCCCGCTTGTTTAGGTTCCTTTCCAGCGCAGGTACTCGTTGAGACCGACCTCAGCTACGAGCCGTTATCGAATCAGAGGGGATCCTTTCGAGTTTCGTCTGACCGATCGATCGCTGCCAAAAAAATCCAACATTTTCAACGCCAATAATGTAACAACAGGAACTCTTGGGCGGAGGACTTAGGTGTTGTGTCTAGTACCATGGCATGGATCATGCATGCGGAGTATAATAATGGTTCTACTAGGTCTGTAATCTAATATATAACAGAAATCCAAGGTCAATCAGGCTCCCGTACATTCAGTGAAGGGACAGATCTAGAGTATGGAGTAGTGGTTCTAACAGTCACCACCAGATTTAAGGCCGGTTGAGCTATATATATATATTGTATTTTAAGCCTATTTACATGTTCAAAAACACTTTCGGATGGCTGTCGCACGACTAGGCTCTTTAAAGGTATTAAAAAAAGAAGGGGAAAAGAGAAGGGGGAAGAAGAAAAAGAAAGTATATAGAGTAGAGGGCTGTCGAGTTTGAAGTTGCATACAAATTTTGTATCAAAGGGGGATGCACTCGCACGTATCAGTATAAGTACCTAAAGAGATCGACAGGGGCGACGCAGAAAAGATTGAGCTCATGAGAGTGAAGTGGCAGTTGACATAGCAACTGGCTTTTGCTGGTGGCTGCTCGTTCCTATAGATACATCAGTAAAGGTTCACGACCCAAAAGCGTGTGATCTAATAGCATGTATACACGTAGTCTCGTAGAGATGGCAATGCGTGGGGCACTCACTTACCTCGAACTAATAAATATGTTAATAGAAGCCCCCTGGACACCTCGAATAAACTTCGCTCCCGCCTCTTCTCAATTTTAACCCTTCCTCAATGGTTTAATCTTCTATGCACATATTGCTCTTCCAGTAATCCCAATTTTTATTTGGGTCGGTTGTTTTTATATCAGCCCAAATCGCTTTCTGTTCAGCAGTTTTAACAACTTCTTCGATTTGGATTTCATCTTCACTTCTAGTGACTCGGAAGTTGCGGCCAGTCAGACCGGCCTGTCCACGTATACTAAATAAAGTTGATACTGCCCAGCAGAATTTGGCCACCTCACCTGCCCAAGCATCCCAAAATTCCGGAGATAGGATTCCCGCCCCACCATTATTGCCGATGGGATCGCCCATATTAATTAACAAGAACCTCAAGGCTTTGAAATGCTGGAGCGTGTCTGCAAGCTGTTCACAGTTGGAAGGAAGTTAGTTTCAATTCAAGATACTGATAATTTCATACATATTCATCTAGAACATGCTAATATTCTTTTCGTAGTGATCCACACAATATTAAAGATACTCACGTGTTTTGCTTCCACCGGTGCTGGACCTAGGAAGACAATGTCTTCACATGGAGTGGAGATATAGGTATATATTGACAAACATCTGACGTTCTCAAAGCTATCCAACGTCATGAAATGCGACAAGTCCTCGAAGCAACAGATAGAATCGAAGTCGAGGAAACTCAAAGAAGGCATTGAAAGTGGGGTCAATGCTAGGGAAGCTTGTTCAGGACCCAATCCCTCAATCTGCTGACGCCTGATGACCATATTGGTAACAGGGCCTCCTTCGATATTAAAACAGAAATCTTCGAGAGAACCGAGGCGGGTACCGAAGAGGTTGAGAAACGGTTTGAATAGATATTCACCTCGCTCACTTGGTATATGGATACTCTGATGGATGAGAATTTCTAGGATTTTGAGGCGGCACGATCTAACAACATGGAGCTCATGCCGTTGGAAGATACGATATACAATATCGATAGGACATCGAGTCACTCCACAGAGCCACAAACCTAGAATCTCGAGGCAATGTTGATGATTCAAGATGTGCGCTACAATATTGCATCGTACTTCCCACGATTGTGGTGTAAGTTCGACTAGTCGGAGTTCCTTCAGGCCAGGAAACATCCCTAAAAATGTAGGTATGGTCGTCCCGGTAAACGCAACCTGCGGTTGGCTAAGGAGCAATCTTATATCCAAAGCCATGTGGATAGCGCTGTTGTAATTTGTCAATGGCCATCTAGATCCGTCGAAAAGGCTTTTCAAATACACTGACCGGACATGTTGAGCGTTCCTTAAGATGCACTCAATTCTGAGTTTCCGGGATTCGACAATTGGGAACTCTAGAACCACCTTCGACCACAACAAAGCGACAGAAATTGCACGGCAGAGGCGGGAGCAGGAGGAAAATGCGATAAGAGATCCTTTGTCTAAGGATGTCGCAATTTTTTCACCAATCTCGACTGGGGAGGTAGCAAAATAGTTCTTAGAAGGCTTCGAGGCTGAAGAAATCTTCATAGTCTCGCTGTTTAGGCCGTTTCCGACAATTGACAGAGCACTGATTTCGGCAGTGAGGTCTGGCATGGTTTCGAGAACCTCTTTGCCCGGTGGGTATGGTGTATAATTTGGTTTGTAGGTGGAAGAGTGTGTGAGGATGGGGAAAAGATTACATTTCTGATTCACAGGGCTTTTGGACAATTGTGGGAAACTTTCATGTTTTCAGCGTCGATTGTATTGTGCCTTCATGGCATACGGGATAGCGCTGGGGCTATGCCTACAGACGTGAAGCTATTCGTTGGATATCATCATAGTTTACACTCTATTCTTCATGGGAGGGATGGCTATCTGACTGCTATAGGGCAGACAAGATACATCGCCATGATTTCTACCTATCTTAGTTGAAATTCAAGGTTTTGGCCTTCAGGCCAGGATTGTAGTGTCTCTACAGTACTACAGTATAGGTGGGGTGTTTATCAAAAGATAAAGTAGTTAAATGTGTACAATCGTAAGCCGGCTATCGGGATCAGAGTGCCACAAAAGGCGGGCATTAAGAGTGGTTCGATCTCTAATTGCATATGGTCGGCGGGGGCCGGGCCATATAGTGTGCGAGTATCACCATGAAACACTATGACACGAGTGAGAGAGCATTCTAAGTCTTCGACATATCAATCCACTTCAAAAACCATAATCGTCATTTGTATTAGACATTAAACCCATTCTATCTACAAAGGCATGCATATGTTAAGTTCATCCTCTCTTCCTTCGGCCCACCCTATCCTATCATTTCCCATCAAAGTAGAGATCCATGTACACAAAATTCCCAAACCCGCCATGAAAAAAAGAGTACTTCCAAAATATATTCACAAAAGAAAAAAGGCCTACCCAAACGTTTTGTTTCCAAGCTAGTACCCAGGGGGTATGTTTTTGACCAAGGCTACTAATTTTTATAAAGACTACGTTTCTTTTTCTTTTAAGCAGTCTTCTGTGGTAGAGGTGGAAGCTCGGTTCCGAAAATACGATCCCAGAATCTACTGGTGACACCAAACCCGTTTTCATAGTCGGCGAAATGATGCTGTAGGTGGTATTTCTTAAGTTCTTGGTAGTAAGATGGAAGTCTAAACGTATTGATGTTAGTATTACGCTCGGGGGTAGTGATGGTGGATAAAGGAACTCACTTCTTATGGTGAAGGAAGTAGTGTGTCAAGTCATAGCAGATATAACCAAAGATGCCTCCGCAGAAAACTCCTGTGCCGACATACCAGTTGTGGGCGAAAAGAGTGTGTGCTAGTTTCCAGAATGGAGTGGCGAGAGCGATAAATAGGGTTGGCGGCATGACCAAACGATATCTGTCCATTGGGAGATAGTGGTGGATTCCGTGAAGCAGGAAGTGTAGGGTGATAGCGACGTTATTATCCGGAAGATATCTATTCAAGAGAAATTAGCAACTTCGCAGAGAAAAATATAGGAGAGGAAAGGGAACATACTCATCCAAATGGAACAAAAACCTATGTAGGACATACTCCACCAATGTCCATATCGCGATACCGCTCGCAAAACAAAGAGCAAGCTTCTCCGGGGTCAAACCTTGGCCTGCCATCCAAAGACCATAGGCCACACATGGCAACCAAATTATAGGAATAACATACCAAGCAGTCTTACTTAACGGTTCCAGGAAGTTTCCAAACAATGGAGCGGAATCTCCACCCTTGTAGTGTCTTGGCCGATGAACCTGCTTAAGATAGAACTCCTTGGAGAACCTGCCACGCCAGACTTGCATAAACATAGGCTTATCCAGGTCGATAAACTTGTGTGTTTTGAAGTCGTTGGTGATATCAGTTTCGACCGAAAGGTCTTCGGCTGTTGACATGCCAGTTGCTTCATATGTGGGATTCCCATTTGGGACGGCGGAGGTCTTGGCGGCACCGTTGGTAGACCCGTTGGCGGATCCGTTCGCAAGCTTAGCATCCTCCGGGCTCAAAAAACCGACAAGAGAATCGTCAAGAATCTCATATGCAGCATCAGAATGAACATGCGATTGAGGGTCTGCAATGATATCGGAGATATCCTTGCCAGCATAATCGAGAATCAAATCGTCGCCACCGGGATGGTCTGGAAGGAAATCGGTCAGGTCGTAGACTTTGGTGCCCAGAGTAACGTAACAGGACTTCTTTGACGAATGGTTTTTGGCAAGCTCGGCCAGCGTAAATGTAGGTAGATTCGCGGACGGCATTGTGGTAATCATAACAGCGATGATGATGATGCTTCCGATACGGCCGATGGGTGCTGCTGTGAAGTTGTGATGATGTCGCTGACTACAGCGCTGGTCGAGATTATAAAAAGGGAACGGAACGTCGGACAACACGGAAACCGAATATCCGTTTAGAAGTCGTAAACAAACAGCAGCCAAAGAAGTCCTGAAAAGAGAGCAGCCAAAGTCTTTCCCGCCCAACTCCGAAATAACCAAATTCGAATTTGAGATAAAGGGAAACAGAAATTTCTAAAACGAAAATGCGGGAAGGAGGCGGATATTAAGGGGAAACAGTCTAGCAGGAGCTTGAGCTGTTAAACGAAGAACGATCTGGCAAGATTCGGCTAGTTCACCAAAACCTGCAAAGTTCTTGCGGTTGCCCCTTGCTGAGAACGACCAATCGCATCTATCGAGCTTAAAGTTGCTATGCTTTATCTGATCGCAGTGGATTGCTTGTGGTGTGACCATGGCGAGCCCACGTTAGTTTTTGCGTATGAATGTTTGAATGTATGCATAATCATAGGCATGTGGATGCACAGGTCGAAGATTACCTCGACTTGCGGGAAATTAATTGACGAGGATCGGTTGTAACAACTTGGAAGAGGAGGAATATTACAAAGAGAAAACTCGGGTATCGATGTCCATAACGTTAACGTTACAACGGTCTAGATTCGGGTATCTCATATCAAGTATATCAAGGCGATAGATCTGGGCATACGCACACCCCAAACGTAATCTGATAGCTGGGGATGTGTACGTATGTGCATGTGTGTGCGTATCTGTGGAGAACAGCCGCATAATGCAGGCGCCAGAAAGGTGGTACTCGTTGACATTTATGCTTAATCCAAATGTCACATCGCGAAGCTAATCCAAAGTTAGCTCAAGGCCAGTCCTTAAGACCTCGTAAACAGATCCGCATCCGTGCTGTCGCTTTCGTCTTGGCTGTAATATTCCACAATCGATATATGCTCGAGCGTACTTGGGTATGTCTGGGAGAGTATCCATTCGTACGCCAGTCTATCCAGAATATAGACGTCGTCATCACGATGACCCGTCCTTCTTCCCCCAAACGCCAACCACGGTCTCCACGACGTCCCTTACAACTCCCATCTCTTCTTCAACGCTTCCACCAGCTCCCATGGCGGCAAAGTTCATCGAGTTCCCTAAGTAAACCGGCACCTGTAGCCGCCTCGCCAGGATCCTTGCAATTCGCTCCGTCGTCTCCAACGTTGCCATATCCGGTATTAAAGGCGTACATATTGTTTCCTTGTTATTTCTCTGCAAAGTACCACAAAATCAGTATTCTGGAGAGGGAATTGAGAAAATAAAGGCATGGGTGGTTACCAAAGAAGGCATAGCATAGACGAAACTGCCAACCCCCACTTTACCACGAGGAACAGCGGCATCACCTCCACGCATAGGATTCAGGACATCTTCGGTAGTAGACGTTGTAGAGGAACTATTCACGCCGGGTATCGATAGTAGCGAGAGGTCGAACGATGGGTTTGCAGATGTGGTTGTGAGGAAGAGAAGAATATGACGAGATGCTATGGTTAAGTGAAGGTGGAGCGAGGTGTCCGCCGTTCGAGGCAGTGGAACAGACAGCTGGTAAATCTGTTGGGCCTCCGAAGAAGCCAACGGCGGGGCAGCCATCGTTGAGTCTGTGTAATTCGGCGAGGGCGATATCTTGCTGACTGTCAGTACGGCAGTTGTAAGAGCTAAGAGGTTTTGCAATTGTGGGAGTTGATATGCATGATCAATATCAACGTCAACGCAATCAGCCGAGAAGGCACTACAAAATAGACACTAACTTTAACATCGACAGTCTCGAGGGCGTGAATATTATCGATATACGGATATTGAACACTTCTCAACATGATCATTGTAACTTTTGATTTCGTCATTATATTCTCAGTACATCCCAAAGAAACACTCAGAAATGCAAATGAAATAGTCTCACAAACCCGGAAAGAAATATGAAAAAAAGTGTGCTTGTGTATAGTTATTTGGCTTCAATCATCGACAACGAGCCAGTGTAATAGCTACAAAAAAAGGAGATTTCAAAATCCAGTTCTCAGGCTTGCAAGGGAATCCGAAAGAGTTTGAAAAGAAATGAATAGACTTGACACCCGCTACCCTCCCGTGCGATAATAAACAAAGGAAACAAAGAAGAACAAAAGAGGAGAAACTGATAAACCCAATCCCACCAAGAAACCCCAAGATAGATAGAGAGCGAGTGACCTGTGCTAAAAGCATAACAAAAGAACGGAGAGCGCAATGGTTTCGATACAAAAAAAGTAAGGGAAAAAACGCCAGAGATGATGAACCAGTATGTGTGAACCAAATGGCCGTGACTTTGGTTCGTAGAGGTGCGTGAAAAAACCCGGTGTTCTAGGAGTGGGGAATAGGTCTATACAAAGTGGTGGGTCGTACGCAGAGCCTGGCTGTGATATTAACAGCCTCGGGAACCGGTTTTCGATAGTAAATCCAAGGAGCAGGCTGAGGGGTTTAGAAATATGAAGCAACCCTCAGTATTTCATCGCCAAAAGAAAAAAACGCTGAACCGTCATTGATTTTTTCAACGAGTGGCGCTCGGGCCCTCGCCGCCGTTGCTTCTAGACGACATGACTTCACCATAACTAGGGATTGGAGGCGAGACTCGTCGGATTACTGCTTCGCTCTGGCTTCGTGTTCGAGTCTGGACTCTATTGCTGCTCGTGGAGGGTCCGAGTAATCTCCTTCGTTCGTCACTGTAGCCACCATCTGTATCATCACTGCTATCCTCATCCTCGCCGCCGCTAGTGTACTCAGGAGGGGGCTGCGACGGATTGATCGGGGCCAGGCTGATTTCCGTTGGACTGCGAACTGGACCAGGGCTAGTAGGCGGCAGATTTCGCGGCTGGGATTGTGTGTACTTGTGTGATTTCTTGCTCTTTCGTTTGCCGGACGCAGATCCTGGTGATGGTGGATGAACGTTCGTAGTCAGTTGGGGGAGGTTCTGAGATGCAATAGCCTGGTGGTGTTGTGCAAATGCTCGGGCGTCCATCAAACTTTCGCCCTCACGGACACCGGCTCTACCGCTTTCCAAGAGGATGCTTCCGGCTTCATTTCCGTACGGGGGTGGCGGCGCGAGACTTCCGGTCATCGGAGCCAAGCCCCACTTCTTAACATTTGCTTCAATGAAAACGAATCCGAGTTGCCCAAAGTTGATGTGTAGTTTTGCAGGACCCTTCGCGCCGACAGTTGGGAAAAAGTTGTGCGATTTCAATCCGTGGCACACGTCATCCAGCTTCTTACCATTGCGTGTGAAGAAAATCGTACCAGTCCTTGGTCGGTATCCAACGCCAATAACGTCGCCCTGTCGGAAAAGGTTGGCATAAGGGGTCGGGTTGAATGGTTGGTTATATCGTCGTGAGCCGTCGGAGAGATAAGCTACAGAGTGTTTGTGATAACCGGGAAGTCTGAACATAGGGTATGGTTTTGTAGTCATTCCGATAGCCACAAGTGTCGTCTCTGGCTTCTCAAAGATCTTGCACTCCCAGTAGTAGACCTCGTTCTGCTTGGGAACAGGGAGGTTGCTTTGAACGGAACACTCGGTGTCATAAAACTCGACTTCAGTACGGGCTTCAACGAAACAGTTGGCAATTTCCAGTTCTGCCTCGAATTCCCAGGCAGATACACCCTTTTCTTGAATGGCGAGGAATTGAGAAAGTGAGATATCGGTAGGTATAGAATCTGGCGGATTGGCTTCGATAAATGCTATATTTGATATACGGTATTAGAGAGAGAAAAATGACGAGAGTGTTTTAGAAAGGGGTTAAATTTCGTACCTCTGGCTCTCCAATACTCCTGTCGGTCCATTTCATCCATGATTTCTAATGCTTCGGCCTCCTCCCTGAGGAATGCCTGTTCATCGTCGAACTCACCCGGTCTGCCCAGTCTATCCAATAATATTCTTCCTCGGTTTGTAAATCTTAGGAAATATATTACAGCGATTACTAGCAGGACAAAGGCAGCAGATCCAAAGGCTGAAAGTAATGCGATCAGAACCCCCCGACCGGGGGAGTTATCGCTCGAGTAAGCCATTACGGCCATTAGAACGGAGAGCTAAGCCGACGCGACGGCTGTAAAAGTCGGATATTATTATTATGGCAGCAATAAATGATGATGATTGTGATTATAACGAAGAAATCTGAACGGAAGACGTCGATGATCGGAAAGGATCGGGTAGGGAAGTGTCGGAGGCAGCCCCAGAGATTGTTGGTCGGCAAGCGATGCGGGGACGCGAGTTCGACTGGTGGCCTCTACCATGTACTCAGAACGTCACAAAAGGGGTAGAAAGTGTCAAGATTCTGGTACGAAAACTATCAGAGCCGTTAGATTGGCGGTAATAAGAGCAACGGCGGGGATGAGGCCGGCGATGGAGGGCGATATGGTTGAAATGGGAGGAAGAGGATGAACGATGAGAGAGGACGGAGGCAAACGAAACGAAGGCGGGAGAAATTTGGAGATGGATCAGGTGTGTGTTGGCAGGCGACGAAGAACTCCACCGCTGCTTTCCTTGCAATTGCACCGCACACACCAAAAGACCAGGTCGGGGAACTCGGATAAGCAACCTTTTCAGAGCAAAACTGGTAGACGTTTCCGATGTTTAGGCACGCCAGGCGACAGGAACAGATTATATCTCAGCTGCCATCAATCTGTTCTTATTCTTTTTCGTCGGGCCAGCCAGGGCTTAAAACAATAGAGAAATAAAAAAATTTAAAAAAACTAGCGGTATGTATCTGCTAGTCAGGGTGGCGGAGGCGTCGAAGAAGTAAAGAAAATTCAAATACCTGCCCACCAAAACCAGCAAGGAGGCCTGTCCACAGTATGTTGAACGTTTCTGGAAGAAAAGGCGTCGAAGATACACGGCGGATTGTGTCTTATGACGATTGTAAAGAAGGAGAACAGGATTCGGTGTTCAAACAGGGTCTTGCTTCCAGTTAGCTCCTCCGCACGAACCGAACCCGGCTTACCTGCCTACTTTAATGAGACCTTCTGACGGGCGCCTCTATGTTGAAACTATCCCTCACTCGCTCCCAATACCGGTCCTCAAGAATGCGACAGAGTTGAATACTTTCAGAAAAGATTGCGGCTGCGATCCGTCGGACTGAGTCGAGTCGTGGCCGGTTGGTACTACTTACATACAACGTAGGGGGGAATATATGCTATGCAATGTTTAGTCGTTACAGTATCACGTCTCTCATCCGTTGTCCAACTTCAATTATCATGTGTGAGCGGGTACGTTTCGTTTCACGGTGGCCTTTTGGCCTTTTAAATTTTGATTTTTCAAACGGCATGTTCAATTGAGAGAAGCCAAGATACTTTACAGACGCTGCTTCTAATTTTGTCACCACCGGCAGAGCACACTTGCATTCTGAGGGGCTGTAGCGGGGCCGGCACGGTGGACTGCGCTTGCTGACATGTTCCCCCATGCAAATCATAATCAGTTATCCATCGTAGCTTCTATATTCAGACCTGAGCGGGTCGTACACCTTCTCCTATACGTTACTCCGTAGATACCCTTATCCGATAATATTATCTCGCTTTGTATTATCGTAAGAATCTTGTCGCCTGGAAAACTTTTTGCGAGGCGGAAAACTTTCAAATTCCTAACCTGTTTGCTTTCTCAAATGCGAAAATATGCAATCTCCCCAGGGCAATCTGGAGAATTCCTGACGGTGATGCCTCAAAGTTTAACCCTCAGACTGAGACGCCAATCTTGAAACACTAGCGAACAGCCGCAAGTTGCATGTGTTCCCAAAAACAAACCAGCCACCGAATGCCCCAACGTTGGAACAACCGTCTATGCATGTTTTATGCTCCTGAACGATATTGCGATATATGTCCTGCATTATAGATTGCACACTGAGGTACCTATCGAACCCGGTTAATTTCCTTGCAACATGTTGAGTATCGGTGTCGCCACGACGCCTGTCGACACCTAATATATCTGTTGGAAGAAGGACCATGACATGTGCTATAACAAAAGTTCCGCAAAACATCCATGTGTGTTAGACAATATAGCGCGGTGCTCTAATGTTCGGATAACCGGCTTTCGGATTTTGCTCAAAGATTTAATACAGTGCCTGTCGAGACAATGCCTATCCCGTCTGCTGTATTCGCACCCGACTGGATTCAAGAAGTTCGCAACGTTTGTTGATTGATCACACAAACGCCTAAGCTATGGATAAAATTAATGGGCTGAGCATGATGATGCGAGGATGTGAATTAAATACGCCAATCTCCTGGATACTTGCATACATCGATGCGTCTACATGTACAATCTATGCCTATAGCTCTATAGACTCGAGGCTGGTAGTTTCGCGTACACGATCGACAGCTTCGCCCCCACGCTTACCAGATATAAGGCCTGCCCAGTATCGGTACACCTCTTGTGGTATTCTCAATTGGGTCAGTGATATTCAGCAACCGGCCTCGAAGTCTCATAGTAGACTTCACCAAAATGGCTTTGTGTTGCGTAGCAACCACGACCTACAACAACTACAACGTAGAGAAGCCATCGCCACCTATGAAACTGGGAAATTCTCGATAGCATCACTACAAAATCTTACAAAAGGATTTAGTTTTACAATATCGACATCGATCCCAAGTCTTTTCGATGCATATGGACGTAGAATAGTGTTTGCTTGCCTAGTTTCCATAAGAAAAATCAAGCGAAGTGTCTAGTCCTTTTGCGGGCCCTCGAGCCTCCATTCACAGCAGGGCCTCAGCTCAGGAAGCCTCCTCATAGCCTCTACCTGGAAGCACCTGGAGGCATATGCGTAGCATTATGATCATAGTTGATGATTTAAAATTACTCTATACAAATACTTATAGCCCTTTAACTCTTGAGCTCTAAGTTCCATTCATACAAAATTAAATAACTAATTGGATTAGTGTCAATATCAATATCCTTGTCCAACCAGTCCTACTAATACAATGATCCACGATTCCCATGAATTGAAGTTTCCGTTGAGCAGACCGATGACCAAATATTGCACAATTGATTGCAAAGTCGGTGGATACCAGAATTCAAAACCATCACCAGCAAAAAAACATCACCATGCCCGTCATGACGCGATCCAAATAACCCCTCCCCACTACCCCCCCCACCACCATCGAAGCAGCCCCGAATCGAAGGACGGATGAACTTTTGAGGTGGTAAACAACACGGCGAGTGTTGGCCAACAACACACGCCCCAAAAACCCCCGTTTGGCGAGCTCCCGCTTCCGAAAAAAGTCAAAAGTTCAACCACATGGCGAGAATTCAAAAAAATCAAAAAAAAAAATCGAATCTTTGACGTTTCTGAAAGGTTAGAAATGCAAAAAAGGAATCAATCGCCCTCCGGGAGGCTCGAACTCCCGACCTTGGGATGTTTTTATTGGCATTTCTATGCTCATAAAAGTCCCACGCTCTTCCGATTGAGCTAGGAGGGCTAGTTGATATCAGCATCTCGTTTGTTTAGTATATAACCTTTACCAGTCATTTATTATCTCGGGAACTAGCTTACCCCTGTCATCGGAAGAATTTCCAAGGCTGGGTCAGCTTGGAAGGGCTGCTTTGAGGAAGATGGATGTTGATGTTGGTGGTGATGATGAGATGGTAGGTTGTAACTTGTTCGGGTTTGGAGGATATATATATGTGTGAGATCGGCAGAAAAAAAGTTAGAAAGGGCCCACCCGCTTTCCTCCCTCTTAGACCAGCGCTAATACAATAAGTAAGTAATTATTTAAATCTCTAGGTTAATGCGTCTTTTAGTTCTCAACGTGAACGTTTATACTGTTAAATAGAACACCTTCATACGAGCACATGCACATGTGCACATCCGTATAAGTACATTACATGCAAGCGATGATGCCAAACGCAGTCTCTCATAGACGTTCTTTCTTGTTAAATATGAACAGGGATTGTCTGTATCAAATCCAACCTACACCTTTCTTTGTCATTTTCTAGTTTGCAACTTTGGTGGTCTACCGACTCGACCACAGGTTAGCCGAGTATACCTGCCTCTTATCAACACTATTTCCATAACATGTAACATTAGTACATTTAAACAACAATGCAAATAAATACCAAATGGATAGTTCTGTAATATCTATACAAACATGGTACGAACATATTGATTTAGATATGTTAAAACGAGTAAGCGAGCTATGCATGTCCGTACGTAGGTCGGTAAGCCCGTAGCACCTAAAATCTTCAATTGAATTCACATCAAAAGGAACCCTAAGGTTTCATGAAATAGATTGGCATAAAGCTAATGAATTTAGTGTTAAAAAAGGTATGAAACTCTTAAATTTTTTGTGTCGTCGCCAGCGAGACTTGTCATTAACTTAATTAATTGTTTGTCCATGTGTATGTTTAGCTAGTTTTGTGTGTGCTGGCTGCGTAAATTTACTGGTAGATATTTATTGCATCGACCCTTAAACTTTACGGCTCCGAGTCGAAGCCACAACAGGAAAATCCTATTATCTTTTGCTAGAGCTTGATTTGTATACCAGACTAGCGTGATATCCTTTTCACCTATGGTATCTAGGAATGGGACTAGCCTTATCTCATAAACCAGATTCTACCGTTTAGTTTACCAGTGCTATAGCCCAAGAAAATAATATCCTGGGCCCATGGGATCCCAAACATCATATTAAATCTGCGAATATATTTTTATATCTATTGTTATAATTAACTGTCTCCAACATTCCAAATCCTGCGCTAGTGCACTACACTATTCATATAGTGTAGTCATAACTTGCACAATCTCCGAAGTATCGATGCACCGATTCATACTACAGGCCCAAGAGCGCGCTCGTATATAGAGAGACAGAACAAACCAATCAAAAAGGCGACTAAAAATCTGGGGGGGATTGTTGGAAAGCAGTGATATCAATGTCCTCAGGAAAATCCTCACTATACGGGAGGTCATAAAACACATTCTTATTTTGTTCCTCATTCATCCCGAACGCCTGATGATTTTCTACTTGTTGGATGTTTCGATGATTACTCAAAAAACCACGGCCGGGGATGCTATCCAGATCTGGGCTATCCATAAAGTTTTCGAATCGGTTCGCACGCATACCCATTGGAATTCTAGATCCCCCAATACTCGAAACCCAGCTTTGATCAGGGCGTGCAATAGAAGCGATATCCAACTCCTCAATTGCATTGCGTATTTCAGGGGGGGTATCCGGCGCCCAGAAATCGAATATGTTTTCAGGCTCATCCTCCTCTGGAGTCAGCAGTAATAGATCGGACAGAATAGCGCCTCCATCCGTCTCAGCATTATTGGATGAGAGATGAGTGGAAGAGTCTGTATAGGGGTGATCGCTTTCTTCCTCTTCGATTTCTTCCTCTTCGATTTCTTCCTCTTCAATTTCTTCCTCTATAGGAAACACCGGCCTTTAGTCCATCTGCGATGTGTGCATGTGACTAGTAATCATTTTTCTAGCTTGGTTTGTTTGTAGCTCACCTGAAATTATAGATACCGTTTCATCGCGGCGACGATTTGGTAGAACCGGACCTTCGTTCCATCCCAATGTTCTCGGGTTTGTCCCCCTATGCTTCCACATCAAAGTCGTGACATCTTTCATTAAAAACTCTCCTGGCAACGGACGAAAGTAAGACAAAAAAGATTCATAGCCTTCAGGTCGATCCTCTGAGTTATAATCTATCTCCTTCCAATACCTGATGTTTTTTACCCGAACTTTTTGCAGCTGTTGCCTATCAAATACATTAGGGTCAAAGGCTAAAATCATCCTAAGACTGTGATGATTGCATTCTCCAAGTTGGGGAGAGGCGTTATTATAAAGCGCTATAAAATTTGGAACTGGAGTATTCCCATTTCTAGCTCGGACGAGAATTTCATTCGGCCCCTTTTCAATATTGAGGTCTATAGGTAGGCGGTTGCAAGTTTCCTGCCCCTTGGTGCGGGCAAGAAAGGCGAAGTTGTAGTCGTACCCATTATACTTGGTGTCGTCGTCAGTAAATGCAATGTCATACGCAGAAGATTTGAAAACCAATTGGCCAACCTTTGGGGACTTCGCACACTTAACTTTGAAAATGAACCAGTATAAAGAATCTATACATCTCTAACAGTCGCAACATTTTGTATTTAGTAAAGCCTCAATATTTGAGAACGTTTGCGGAAAGTTTAATTTTATTTAAAATACAGAGTTAACATAACCGCATACTTATTCGGGTAGAATATGATGAACTAAGCGGCCAATAATATGTATTTACAATTATATATATAGCATCCTTGAGTGCTAATTTAGGTCCCGCTACTGCATTATGAACCTGTCTAATAAATACTCTCTGCCATACATTCAACATTTGACCGTGGTTCCCTCGAACCAGGGCACCCGAAATATCGGACTTCCAGAGATATAATATATGCTAATCTTGGTGTTAATGTTCTGGTTAGTATACCTAAAACTATTATAATTGCGATATTAAGCTTCATATAAATATGCACATTGTTTCGTACCAGATATATTTTAACAGCAAGCTTTCAGAAAAAATACTGAGAGTCGAAGTCAGGATTTGAATTCAAAATTATAGCATTAATCCTGGGGTCACTAGACTCGTCGGGATAAACAGATGGACTTCCAGGCTCACGTTGCAGTGGTAAGATTGGAGACAGTGAGTCCAGAGGTCTAATATCACTCCGGAAAGCCGATGATGTTAGCCCTGCTAAAATCGGGTCGTATTCTGTTTCTTTCATGTCCACTCGAATCTTCTCTCCAGGGGATAATTCATCAGGGATTTCTGTGATAGTGTCATCTCTTTCAGCACTTTCTCGAAGTCTACCTCCAAGGTAGTTTGGAGTCGGGTCTTGATTTTGGTGTCCCCTTTGAGGCCGCAATACATCCCAACCAAAGTCGTCTGGGGACTGTGATCTTGATTGCGAAAACCCCGAAGGGGCTTGTACCTTTGGAAGTCTTGGGTTTGGAACGCGAATTTTATTCGATCCTATTGTGCCAGGTTTCACAGGAGGGATCTGGAGGGGTGAGCGTGCCCGGTTATTCCTGAATAACCTGAACCCTGGCGATACTTTTTCGAATGTGTCGGTTTGTTCAGTCATTTCTGTTAAGGAGTCCTTATATCTGATCGGCTGCCCCCCACATTTCATAGGGTATTTCCTTTGTTGCGGAACTAACGGGTTATCCTCTGTCCCTGCCCACTCCCTTCGTGTCTGCGGGTTCGATAGCCAACCTGGAAGTCGATCTTCGTCGTCTCCTATTCGAGGCCTTGCCAGCACAGAATCCGGACTGTTTGGAAATTGCCTTTCCAGAGTCCCAAGTCTCATATTCAAATTCTCGAACCTGGATGGCTGTACGAGAGGCTCGGGTCGCAAACCCACACCTTTTTCATAAATATCAAGCGTCTTTTTCAACCCTCTAGATCCTCCCCACTGCCGTGCTGGGTATACCCATATCTCATTCGGTAAACTGCCCCATTGTCCATCTTTCTTCTTGTATAGAACATCACCTTCTTTCGTAGGCACAGAAGGCTTACTACCAAGGATCTTCTTCCACTCTAGACTCCCTTCCTTTAATACCTGGTACCTCGCATTCTCAGGGTATTCTATATCGCTCCATTCCGGCTCTTCAGTCACATGAACTTCTTGGTCCACAAACTGAAGTTTGTAAGGAAATATGACAAGTGTAGCATTCGACCTGGTGCAGTCACCGTCATATATCGCAATTGCGTCTGGGATGTCTTCGAGGTATGGGTAAGCTGTCCGAAGCCGAACATGTCCGAGGAAGGCTTCATATTCTGGAACAGCGGAGTGGCACCCTGTAGGCTCCAATCGTGTGAAGTCCCAGGGTACAATTCGACATGTAGGGTCCCAAATAGGAACGAACGCAATTTCGACTCCAATCATCCCTAAGACTGGAGCCGAAAAGCCTACTAAAAGTAGAGTGATAAATATTGATGTCACTGCGGGCATCTTGTGGAAATTTGGAACTGGCCCTTTACAGCCTATCGATCGTGTTAGCAGCTTCTGTGACGGCTACTTAACATTGCGATTTCTTAAAAATAGTGGGTAATTGTTTGGTATCCCGGTAGCGGCAGGAGTATTTCCCCAAAGTTTTCCCACTGTCAAAAAATGATCAAAGGCCCTCAAATTCCATTTATTTTGTTTAAATCCGGGTAACTAGTGGCTCTGGAAAAATACATCACCTTGATTGTAAGGGAGAAAATAGATGGATATCTAGCAATCGAGAAGCTTACGAAGATCGATAGTACTTTCGTATAGCCCTTTCATCTCGTAAACTAGGCCCGGGCCCACTTTGGATACCGGTTGTACCTACCATACATCAACCCTGAAGAAATCCATTGGAAGGAAGAAAAACTATCTACTAAATCAATCTTGTCTCGTAAACTAGAATTAAGTAGAATTATACATAATGATAAGATAATGCTCGCCCCCCACAAATCAAGCCGCTTATATAGTGCTTAGTAAAGACACAACGTGCTACTTTGTTTTCCTGTATTGAGGGTCAAGTCCATTAGGGGCCGGTACTGTCGACTTGGGATCTGGGATATATAAGCTACATGGCAGGGATTTTTAACATCTTATTTGTCAATCTACTCTAACTCATCTAGAGGATTTCTTCCGACGAAATCCTGACCCGTCTCAAGGTCACTATCTGGACCACTGAGATCTCGCATTAATTGCATTGCCCCTGTCAGCCCAGCTTGATGATTGGCTACGCTTGATCTTGTACTCGCAAGATCCAAAATATCGTCAATCGGAGGCTCAAGCCCCAAATTCAACAGTTGTAGATCAGTCACATCTGGGACTTCAAACACCCCAGCCATGGGCTGCATCTGGCTGATTAATAAATCTCGGGACGCATCCAAAACGGAACTCGGCCATTGTATATTTCGCAACGGATCGTCTGGACCAGCGGCTATCTCTGAGCCTTCTGTGCTCCCACTTTGTCTAGGAGAGCCGAGGCTATCCCCAATAATCTCTTCGTTTTCATCGCCGTCGCCGTCGCCGTCGTCGCCGTCACGCTCATAATTATAATCGCTCTCATTATCCGAATCTATGATATCGCGCTGGCGAAATTCAATCTCAGTTTCGTTAGGGCCGAAGAGTCGAATAGGATCTCGATCCACCCGCCAATCATCACCTGAACGCCACGCTACATGGCCATCCGCATAATCCATTTCCAAAGTTGCGAGAATATCTCGTAGTCGTTCGGTTCGTTCAGTATGGGGTTCTAATACCGCCCATCGGTTAAGGTCTCGTTTTAGTGTGTCCGCCGCTTGTAATTGATCTCCGAGCTCGGGTTCCCATTTGATGATCACTTTTAGGTTAAATGGAATACATCCGGTTTGGGGACGGTCATTGTTTCCATAGAAGCCTATAAATCGTGGGATTGGTTCTTGGTCGGGCTTGGTTCGGACAAAAGCGTACTCTACGTTATTTGCCCATCTTGGGTTGATACGGTGGCAAGCTGTAGAGTTGATGTCGGGGGGGGCTGTCTGCCAGAGAATCTCGTTCCCGGTAGGTACTATATCGCTGTCATCGTCATATCCTAAGAAACCGATTTCATAGGCGCTGGTGTAAAAAATGTGGGCTGTGAGACCTAAATAGGAAAAAGGAAGAATATTGGGCAAAAGTCCATGCATTCTGGCGGTATAGATGGGAGCCAGCCCTCACGAAATAGAGACAAAGCTGGACTATTTAGAGATACGATCACTTTGGCAGCCTTCTAGAAACTCCATTACAAGAGTTTAAACACAATATTCTTTTGGGGAATCGTGATCCTGAAGAAATTTAAATTTGAAAAATGGAATTAATATTTTCCACGTTTGATGCGGCTTGCTAAAGAGGCTCTAAAGCTCTCAAGAAGGGCTGTGTACACACGAATTGAATGCGAAAATTGCGTGGAATCCATGAAAACGGCGCTAAGAAAACGACCAATCGCGAATGCGCAAATATTTTAGATACCCTTCCCTCTACCCTAGTGAGCATCGTGCCTCAGCCTATGCAAAGTGGCTGAAGAAAACTCCACTCTAGTAAAAATGGCATGAGGTCTAGACCCTCTCAGGCCCCGTGGCGACAGGGTAACCATTATTACCCATGCTTCTACTCCGACTTCTTCTATGCCCGTGGTGTCCGTGACGTCCCTTATCGTTGTAGAAGTTTCCTTCGACGAAGGTTCCCCACCCGGCTTTCCTGGTGAATACTGCGTTTTCAAACCCACCGTATCCAACTCCTTTTCCAAAGTTGACACCATCATGGCCTCTTGGAAGAGGGATATGGTTGTACCTCCAATCCCAGATAGCAGCGTAAACCATTCTGTAAGCCCCAAAAGCGAAGATAGTACCAATAAGAGCGCCACCAACAACGTCGTACCAATGATGGAATTCATCGATGGTCAAAGATCCTGCAATTAGGACTGCTCCAAGGAGTGGCGCATAAACACAAATCATTTTCCACATCGCGGGGTGGTAATTTGACCAGAGCTGAAAAAGAGAAATCGTGGTTAGATATCAACTATATAGTTAAGGCTGTAGGGATTATTCACCTTGAGTTTTGCATTGAGCCACAAGAACATGAAAACGAATCCAGCAAAGGCCGCGGTAGAATGTCCAGATGGAAAACTTTCCAAGGAATCGTTGATGTCATCCTTGTCTCCAGTACAGATCGCCTTGGTAAACATAATGTACCCAAACCCGCTACCACCACCTGGTCCGACACCTTCAGCACTGCCAGCGACCGATCCTGCAGCTGGCGGCAAGGTGACACGGGGTTGGCAGACAGCGAGGAAATGGGGACGGAGGCCACCAATAAGCCATTTGATGAAGACCTGGAAGACAGCAGCGTTGATAAGAGAGTAGAGGAGACCGACAATAGCGTTATTCGCATCCCAGAAAGATTTAATGCGAATCTGGAGGAGAACAAAGAAGAAAATTGGAATGATTGAGGCAAGGAAAGCGGCAAGCCAGATCGGAATGATGTTTTTACGAAGAGGACTGCAACGGATGTCATGTTAGAGAGTGTTTCTAGAAGAATGATATGCCACATAGCAAACTTACTAAGCCATCTCTGGGTAGACGATTTCGCCATTAGCGTAGTAGACAGGGAAGTTACGGGTTGGTGCTGGAGGCGCCATGTAAACCTATTATCGTTGGTCAGCCTTCCAGGTCTGCATCAGTCATAAAGAAATGTATTACCCCTAGCCCGATTGCACCCATGGCAGCCATGGTTATTATGTCCAACCAAATCGTCTTTACCCATCCTCCAAAAGTGGGTCGGCGGTTGATAAATGCATATGGAGATGCAGGCGAGACGCCCGTCTGATTCCCAGTGCCCGCAGTAGAGACAGAAGGTTTATCACGACGACTAAAGAAGCTGCCTCGAGGAGCCGCCGGGTCGGCTTGTGGTGGAGGTGGATTTTGGGTACGAGTGAAGAGACCCATCTTGATAGCGAAGTCTGTAACGCGATACTGATGTAGAGATCTAGAGTTTGAAGGAGACTTAGATGACTGGCGAGACTGATGTCCGCTGTTTAGCCAAATATACAATCGACAGGCGCTTTTGCGTTGTCGATGTTGTTTCCCAACAACTGTGTTGACGTTACACGAACACTTTGTAACTCTCTAATTGACTTCGATTACTTCTAGTCCCTCGAGGATAAAGACTACGGGAAAACTTCAAGATCTGTGAATCAAGTTATGTTGAAAACGGCCTCTTTATATCTTTTGCCATCAGTATCTATGCGTTATCTTTCTTCATTCTATTCTCACCCAAACCGCACATTTGTGCCCAGAGAAGCTTGTTTTCGTCAACCATATGACGTCGGTAAGCGTTCCGCCTTGGCAGCGTTCCCTGAAATGACATAACCAATATCTGCTGCGAAACCATTATTGGCTGGCCACGATCGGGGATTGTGGCCTAATCGTCAAGCATTAGGTAAATTGCCCGATGGGGATAGCCGAGTTCGTAGGGTTTGATGTCATGGCGGGGCCTGAAGTGGAAGGTTCCTGGAATGAAGATTTCGAAAAGCCGTTTGGATTTAGAGTACTAGAGTACATCCGCTGCTTCACGCTATCTCCAAAATAAACATTACCCTCTATTGGTGGGAGCAAAACTAATGAGAAAGATGGCAAATCGAATCTCGGATCTCGGCATCGATATTATGATGTCGATATTTTAAATATATATTTGATTTAGAAACAACATCTCAGATCGAATTAGTCTCGATGCTAGCTTTGAACCCCTTTCTCCCACCACATTAATCCAACAAAGTGTTTTCCGGCCCTAGACATGTATTAAATAAATGACGTATGTATGTGTATATACCCATTACTAGCTCTACTCTAGTCCAACCAACCCATGCTGTCTATAAACCGTTGGTTCCTCTTTAGAAGCAGCTGCTGAAATCCAAATTCAACATATCAACAATGGGCCCCGAACTACCCATCCAATTTCCAAAGAAAGTACTCATAGCTTCCACATCTCCTTCAGTCCACCCTCCACCTTCGAAATCTTGCATAAAGATATCTGGTAGTTGCTCAACCCCTCTGCCCTCAGCAATATTCACAATATTGTGATCTTGTGGGAGAAGTAGTGTATTCGACTGGTGTGAATAAGTCCCCAAAGGATTGTGATTCTGTGAATCCACAAGTGCTTTGGCAACACGGCAAAACACTTTTGTGACTTCAAAAAGACGAGCAGAGTCCTTTGTCACATGCGCAATAGTTTCGATTGAATCAAGGAAATCGTGGAGGAGTTTTACGTCGGAGGGGTCGTTTGAAGCTACAGAATGTAGGAAAACGACAATAAGCGGTGTAAATGAGGTATATAACAAAACCCTATTTCCAACATGTTAGCCGCAGAGTACGAGCTTTAAGTAGATGCTATCAAAAAAAGGTAAACTTGCGACATATAGTGGGTAACAAACCAGGAGACATAGGCGTCCATATTATTGGATCCAATCTTCTTCTTGAAGATGGGGAGGAATTTAAGATGGCAATGGAGTCCCATGGTTGCAGCTTCGAAACACGCTGCTGTAATCTCCGTGGTATGTACACCCTCGCCCATCGAGGCGGCACGGTGAAGTGTCGTTTGAACCGAATAGTAGATTATATCCGTGGGACCGAAAAATAGATCGAAGTATTCGGAGTAGTAGGCGGTTTCAATAGTGGACATGACCTAGTTTTAGCGAAAAAGTTAGACTTAAATGCTCTAGACTGATGTTTTGTGGAACGGTAATATCACTTCGGATGATATACGGGACTTTACTTCTCGCCATCGCTCGAGCCAAGGTCTCAGTTGTGCATCGAGGTTGCCGATCAGAGCGTGCCGCTCAGCTTGTGATTTCTTCAATGCCGTCGCAGAGTACAGTTGGTCGTAAACCATGCCTTGGAGACGACTCAAAGAGACGAAAGCTATTGAAGCGTGATCCCATGGTGCGATACCCTCGACGCTAGAGACGGTGAAGTATTCGGTGTCGATGTCGAAGTCCTGAAAATTGGAAGCGCGGCCAAGGGTTAAAGAAAGGTTCTTGTCTACGCCGTACAAGGACCAGAAAAGGTGACGCTTTTCGTCAGCGATGTTTTGAGGATCGCTCTTCAACGATCGTTCGCGATGGTATCCGAGGGTGAATACATGTCGGGCAGCGGCAGAGCACAAAGTCCATGCCAGGAGGGGCTTCGAAGACAGTTGTGCAAATACAACCTAGATGCAGAGAATGATATTAATCGAAAATATTAGGAGAAAGATGTCAATGTTAGTTCTAGAAAAGATGTTCTTACCCCGAGTGTCAATGCTTTTACATTATCGACATGAGGAACTGCAAGAATTTCATAATTCTGGCAGCCAATATGTAGGTTTTTTTCACAAAGTCTCAGAAATTTAGATGAATCCCAGCCACTTAATATGGGGTCATTGAGAGCGATATATTCTTCGAGCAGAAACAATAGAAGACCATGCATAGTTGTTAGCTGGCCAAGTGAGACAGGCTCGGTCGGGAAGTAGACGGCCTGGCAGATCTTCTCAAGGGCCATCTGGTCGCGCATAGCGTATGCGAGATAGTGGACGGATGGGTATTCTTTTCGGAAATAACAGTTAGTTTAATTCTAATGCTTTGCTTGATTCCGTCACTGACCTTTTAATTTTCTTAAAACCGATATCACGAATTGTGCTGGGAGCAGTTCCATTTCCGGGAGACTCTTAGGCCTCTCGTCTTGATCGAAATACAAATCATCGAACCCATTCGAAAAGCCGCCCACTGATGAAGTATTCATCAATTCTTTTAGCGAACTTAGTGCGTCTAGGATCTCATTAGATTTTTGGCCTTGTTTCGCAATGAGCTCGCCAGCCATTACAGTCTGAGTAGCAAAGGAAGAGTCGCCTTCAAACGCTGGTGGTGCAGGCGTGGACACGGATCCACTTGCCATGCCATCGGACGAAGAGGCACTATATCCCGTCGAACGAAAACTCGGTGTTTCTGCTGATTTATCCCCCGATATTGGTTTGCGGTAATCCACCATGTGAGTAGGGTCAGGCTCGTTCAACGAGATATTCTTGACCATATGCTCGATGGATATGAGCCGGCTATTGATCTCATCGATAGATTTTTGACTACATGGTGTTAGTCTAATTTTCGCTACCATCTTGGGAGCCCGAGGAAAACAAGAGGTGGCTTTGATCCGCATACTAATTTGAAGAAAGAACGACTCGAGGACGATGCTCGATAACCCGCTTCGCAGGCCGGCACTCGAGGTTGGAAGTCATACAATTGGAACATGGGTCCTGCCGATTGCATTTAACCTATTCGCAAACCAAGGTTAGACAAAAAAGGAGTTCCGTGGACTGCGCGCACACAAGAATGGGGTACAATATATTATGCCATGCCATGCTCTAGTTCACACGGACATGCATATTTCGCAGAAATGTGATATTTTGGCAGAGACAACGCACTTTTCGACGCCTGCAATTCTCGCACTATCGAGTTAAAGGTAAGTATACGATCTGATCCCATGACGACCTAAGTCAAACAATGCATAATATGGTATTTCTTATAATGATATTCATCTTGGAGGGATCCAACTTACAGCCTGTGTTAATACGGATGGTGTCATGTTTGCGCCGCCCATACTTGGCCCACCAATCGAACTCTGGAACTCCATTTTGGGGAATTCGATGCTACAAAAATGAATACGGGAGTAAGGATAGCTGGATTGCCTCGGACTTCCGTGGGAATTCAGTCCATGATCTCCTGTCCGCGGAAACTTGACGACATCCCACCAGAGAAACAAGAGAGGTTATAACCTTAACCGCAAACGTCGGAGTCCGCGGCGCCCGAAGAATGATTCACCGAATTTGGATGCTGCTTAGGTAAAATGGATGTCGCACGAGGTTTAAGTTGCCAGCTTTGCTTGGCATGCATGTTCCACGCGGCAGGCAAGCAGCGGTAAGGCTGGGTTGCAGTTGCATTTGATAAGATATTATGTCAGCTAGTCGCGGGAAGAGATTGGACGACGTAATGCCAGGTACGAAGACTTCGGAGGGGCTATCAGGTTGAAGACATTCTGTCCTTTATAGGCTGCTGAAATTAACACTGGAAGAGCCTTGCGAGTGTATGAAACTTGTGATCAATTTGAGTGGTCCGGCTGTTCAAACCAGAAGTAATTTCGCTGAGCGCGTGTGGATGAGGATATCGTCAGCGGGGCTTCGTAGACATTACGTTGACTTAAGTTGGAATAGTATTGTTCAGGCGAACCTTTAGATAAAGATCTGGATCTCATAGAAAGCCCTATTATTAAGCATGCGTCGGCCTTCTGGCTGCAACTGCCGCACCGAATACACTAAGAAGAAGTACGTAGTAACATCGTGACATTGGCGAGACCTTGGCGGTGGGGCTGGACTGGGTGCTCTCCGGTGGTGTGTTGGCTACTCAACATTGTGTTGTGTTTGCTTGGCAATATCAACACAGCAACACATCACAGCAGTGATCATATGACAGCGTCCGCATTTGAGTGCGACTTCTTGCCTAATCCGTCTTGTTTCTAGGGCACCAACCCTCGCTAAACAACCCACCTTCCAATGAGTACTACCACCACTAGCTCGAGTCCTCCATCATCTAGAGAAGGTATCAGAGCTTCCATCCTTTACTTTCGACGACACCTCAATCGCAGATACCATCGACAACTCCGAGAATTCGCCCCTCATCTCCCTTTAAGAAATATCAGTAGTAGTCTCGTACCATCAGTCGCCATCATGTCTGACGTCGAAGAAGTCGAAGTTGAGGCTCCAGTCACCTTCAGCAACGTCCTCCCCAAGGAGGTTACCGATGAGATCGGTTCCGTCAAGCTGTTCAACAAGTGGACCTACGAGGGTGTCACCGTCAGCGATCTCTCCCTCGTGTACGAAGCCGATATCTTCATATTATGAAAAATCTATCATCTGTTCTTCTGCTGACTGTTACCTAGTGACTATGTCTACCTCCAGGCCCCAGTCTACACCCCACACTCTGCTGGTCGTTATGCTACCAAGCGTTTCCGCAAGGCCAAGTGCCCAATCATTGAGCGTCTCACCAACTCTCTCATGATGAACGGTCGCAACAACGGCAAGAAGCTCATGGCCGTTCGCATCGTCAAGCACTCCTTCGAGATCATCCACCTCCTCACCGACCTCAACCCCATCCAGGTTGCTGTCGATGCCATTGTCAACTGCGGTCCCCGTGAAGACTCTACCAGAATCGGTTCTGCCGGTACTGTTAGACGTCAAGCCGTCGATGTCTCTCCTCTTCGTCGTATCAACCAGGCCATCCACCTTTTGACCATCGGTGCTCGTGAGGCTGCGTTCAGGAACGTCAAGTCCATCGCTGAGTGCTTGGCTGAAGAGTTGATCAACGCCGCTAAGGGTTCTTCCAACTCTTATGCCATCAAGAAGAAGGACGAGCTCGAGCGGTATGTTTTTTTCCACACCATTTCGTTTATTCGGGTCACATTCGCTAATATTTTGTCTATTATAGTGTCGCCAAGTCCAATCGGTAAACGCTCAATTTTTCGACCCTCTTACCGCCAAAAGCATTTTATACCTCTTCATGTCATATATTTCTTACTTCTTCCATTAATGGGATATTTCCTTTCACACTCACGCTTACGCATTTCTTGGCCACCGGAGTTCCAAGGCGTTTTGATGCTCAGGACAAACGACTGAATGAAATGAAATTAATACAAGACTACTTCTACTATCAAGGTTTTCTTCCCTTCCTAGCTGCTGTATCAAACTTGCAGAGAAGTAGCAAGGTTCCGCCCTGCCCACGTAAAATATTGAAAATCGCAAGGTTTCGCCCTGCAAAGCAGGTTCATCGATCATTGATACTGAACGGTTTGACAGCGAATCCACTGTCCTAGCGTTGGTATTCAATTCTTCTCAAATCGGGCGTCTTGAACGACGATTTGACTAGTCCCGTATTGTAAACGGTTTAGGCGATTATTGGAGACAATAGCTTCCTCTATTGATATCCATTCCCTTCGTATTCTCTTAGTTTGCCTTCGTGCATCGATCTCTCCAAGGCTGCGATTTGATAGTTAGCTAGTTTCATAACAAATCAAAGAAGTTAAACTTTATTTTCCCTAAGCTTCGTAAACTGCCTTGCGCAGAACTAGTCCAGCTTCTTGATATGTATATCTACTAAGGTTATGCGGCAACTAGTTAATGCCAGCCAACCTTATTGTTACATTGACAATAAGATTTAAATTTGATCGGTCACTCCGCACTATCGCCAGTAACTAGCTTAGTCTCGAGGCTATCAGTAACAAACCGTCACAAACTTTCCAGGGCCCCAGTCCGTATGCAACTATCACCGGACTACTTTTGGGCCCCGAGACCGTGAGACGATGAATTTTCCGACGGGATATAGGAAAAAAAAGTGACCGTCATCCGGAACGCGTCAATGCCTGCATTCGTCCTCCCACGATCACGATATCTGCTTCCGGCCGACGTAATACATTACACATCTGTCTAACTGGCTTCTTCCAGAGTTCCACACCGGGTGATATCTGTACCAGGCCAGCCAGACCCGCATTGCCCCCAAGACGGAGTTCCATACAATCTCACAGTTAATCCAAGAGTCGCTAAGAAATTGAATGAATCATTCACGAACTTCGGATCTCGCCAAGCGGCAGCCAAGTGTGTGGCCAAGCGACTTGCCGCGCACCTTATTCATTTCATCATCACGGGCCCCTCGGACGCCGCGCACAGTCGCCGGCTCCATAACGTTAACACCTGCACATACCACACCCAGTTAGAATTAAACGGCGTCCGGTTGGTCAGGAGAGAATGGGGATTCTCGATCTGATTGTTTTTAAAAATACTCGATCCTCTTCTATCTTTTTCTTCATTGCTTGATATTTTGTAGGAGGAAAATAAAACCACTTTTTTAATTCGAATATTCTACTTGCTTTAATACTTTTAAATTTTAATTCACTCTCCAGGCAATTTTTGTAGTCGATCGATCTTTTATTACGTTATAAGATACCTCTGAACGTGTTTGGAATTCAGTTCTTCGACATCACTTTTGGCTTTCACGCTATCCTAATCCCTGAAAGCTCATCGGGCTTGTCCAACCAGTCACCGCAGGATTATGTAAGTGGTTAGCTAAGCCTCCAACATGCCAACACAAACTCGGGCTAACTTTGACCGAATCCTTCCCAGAATATCGGGGGGTTTCTTTAGAATTAATTCTGTGTCCTGCTAATTTCCTCCTGAAGAAATACTGTGACTTCTTCTATTGCTCCGGTGCCCGGTGTTCGCGGTTTTCTATAAAAAAGTTGCGAGATTTTCGCTATCCTGCTTAGAAACAAGAACAGCAAGAGAAGATTCAGTTTATAACACGACCCTTTTGGGTCCATAACTTCCAATATGTCGACGACGGCTCCAATGAACGAACCTTCGATTCCTATCTCTGAGAAGTTAATCGATGAGGGTATCAAGTCTGAAATCCCTGGAAGTAGTAGTGGAGAAGCTTCCATAACAATACTTGATGAGGCTGAAGAGGAAAAGAAGAAGAAGGAGAAGGAGAAGGAAGAAGGCGGCTTTGGTGCTTACTGGGTGCGTACAACCGATTTACTTATTATCTTATCAAAAGAATTGAGAATCCGGGTTATATATTAATAAATTTTTTGTTGTACGATCCAGAGAATATTCAAGTATGCTTCTACTGGCGACCGTATTCTGTATGCTATTGCCCTTCTCACGGGCATTGCTAGCGGTGCTGCTATGCCTCTCATGACCATTATTTTCGGCCGTTTCACAGCGAAGTTCACAAATTTCGCGGCGGATCCTACTCAGGGAGGCGACCAATTCCTTCGCGATGTCAATACTTTCGTCCTCTACTTCGTCTATCTCTTCGTCGGTCGCCTTGTAACCACATACATTGCAGTCACATGCATCACTATCGCTGCCACTCGTACCGTCAGAAACATTCGTCAAGCATTCCTCGAACATCTACTCCGTATGGAAATCTCCCATTTCGACAAGGCTGACAGCGGAGCGACGGCAACTCAAGTTACAACTAATGGTAATAGGATCAACTCTGGTATCGCCGAAAAGCTTATCCTGGTTGTGCAGTCCATTGCTATGTTTTTATCCGCGTTCATTGTTGCTCTCGCTGCACAATGGAAATTGGCGTTGATCACCATGTCCATAATCCCGGTTATTGTTATCGTCACCGGGTTTTGTGTCGCTTTGGATGCCTCTAATGAAGCTACAATTATTAAATTGTACTCTCGGGCATCCGCACTAGCACAGGAGACTTTCTCGTCCATCAAGGCCGTCCACGCTTTTTTCGCTCATGATAAGATGCTTGCGAAGTATAATGAGTACTTGGAGACAGCACATAGAACTGGAGACAAGAAGAGCCCTATATATAGCGTTATGTTCTCTACTGAGTATTTCTGCATATATTCCGGGACGGCATTGGCATTCTGGCAGGGGCATAGGATGTATCGGAGTGGTGAGATTCAGGATGTCGGAATAGTTTTCACGTAAGTCATAATTGACTCCTTCCCGAGCGCCATTAACCTAGCTAGATGCATTCAATAACACAACAGACTAACATCGTATGAATTGGGAATGTAGTGTCGAGTTAGCAATGATGTTAGCGGCATCTGCCATGTCCGTGATTGCACCCCAACTGCTTGCCGTTTCTGCAGCAGCAGCAGCAGCATCTGAACTTTTCACCATCCTGGATACCCCCTCTAAACTCGACCCCCTCGACAAATCTGGCCATGCTCCTGAAGAGTGTATTGGTGATATCGAAATTTCCGGCGTTGATTTTGCATACCCATCTCGTCCTACCGCCCAAGTTCTCAAGGACTTTACAATCAAATTCCCAGCCGGCAAAACAACGGCCTTGGTCGGTGCCAGTGGTTCTGGAAAAAGTACATGCATCGGTCTCTTGGAGCGGTGGTATGAACCCTTAACCGGATCTATTAAACTTGACGGTAAAGAATTGAAGGAGTACAATGTCAAATGGCTTCGCTCCCAAATTCGTCTAGTCCAACAAGAGCCAGTCTTATTCGCCGGAACTGTCTATGAGAACGTCTGCCGCGGTTTCCTCGATGAACAACGTGCTCTCCCGGAGGAGCAAAAGAGAAAACTCGTCCAGGAAGCTTGTACTCTCAGCAATGCCCACGATTTCATCACACAACTACCCGATGGTTACGATACGCAAGTCGGTGAACGTGCTGGAAAACTAAGTGGAGGCCAGAAACAACGTGTCGCTATCGCTCGTAGCATCATTTCCAATCCCAAAATTCTTCTTCTCGACGAGGCTACCAGCGCTCTTGACCCCAAGGCCGAAAAGATTGTTCAGGAAGCTCTAAACCGTGTATCTGAAGGCAGAACAACAATTACCATCGCCCATCGTCTCTCCACAATCAAGAAAGCTCAAAATATCGCTGTCATGTCAAATGGAGAAATCGTGGAACAGGGAACTCACGATGAACTCGTCGCTCTTGACCGTCACTATGCCGCTCTCGTCCGCGCACAAGACCTCGGAGACAAGGGCGAGAAATCCGCCGGTTGGAACTCAGACCAGGAGGATGACGAAGAAAATGAAGACCATCTTGCGCTCTCCCGTACCAAGACTGTTGCATCCAAAGCCGAAGCTTCTGCCGCAGCGAAGAAGGCAATGACACAAGGTACTCTTCACTACGGTATTTTCAAATGTATCTGGATCCTTTTGGCCGAACAAAAAGAAATCTATGGAAAAATGGTCTTTGTATTTTTCCTTTGCGCTGCCGGTGCAGCTATCTACCCCGCTCAAGCTATCCTCTTCTCCCGAGTTTTCGAAGTTTTTACACCCACCGACAGCGAAGTCTACCAAAACGCGACTCGCAGCGCAAACTTCTGGGCGTTAATGTTCTTCATCGTCGCCATTGGCTCAGTTGCTTGCTACGGACCCCTCGGCTGGGTTGTTAATCTCGAGGCTCAGACCATTAGCCACAAGTACCGTAAGGAAATTATGGAGATTGCGTTACACCAGGATATGACCTTCTTCGACCACGAGGAAAACTCTTCCGGCGCATTAACTGCGAAATTATCTGCTCTCCCACAACAGCTTATGGAACTGCTGTCTATGAACCTCCCACTCATGTTGATGGTTGTTTGTAATGTCGTCGGCAGTTCGATCATGGCTCTCGCCTCTGGTTGGAAACTGGCTCTAGTCGTTCTCGCTGGTGGTATGATTCCTCTTATTGCGGCAGGATATTACCGTATCAGACTTGAACTCAAACTCGACGAAGAAAACGGTGATCGATTCGCTCAAAGTGCTAGTATTGCAAGTGAATCCATCGCTGCTATCCGCACTGTAGCCTCCTTAACTCTCGAAGAAGAAGTCTTGAAGACTTTCAAGTTAAAATTGGGTGAAGTTGTCAACAACTCTTTCCGCAGCATCTTGGTTAGGATGTTGTTCTACTCAGTCTCCCAATCCCTCGACTTTTTGGTCATGGCTCTCGGTTTTTGGTACGGTGCCAAACTTCTTGTTAGCGGCGAATATAATACCCAGCAATTCTTCATGATCTTCATCGGTGTCATCTTTGCCGGTCAAGCAGCAGGCCAGTTTTTCGGATATACGACTAGTTTGACAAAGGCGGCCGAGGGTGCTAATTACATCCTCTGGGCGCGAACGTTAAGACCTACTATTACTGTCAACGACGAGAATAAAGATAACGGACCAGACGGCGATAATGATGTTGCTTTGGAATCTGTCGACTTTGCATACCCTCAACGACAACAGAGCCGTGTTTTGAAGGGTATCGATATTCAGGTATGCTTGCATCTCCCGACCTCACAATCTATTCGTTTTATATATACTAACAGCGTAACTTCAGATTAAACCATCACAGTTCGTCGCTTTCGTCGGTGCCTCCGGCTGCGGTAAGACCACCGTAATCTCTCTCCTCGAACGTTACTACGACCCAACCTACGGTCAAATCAGTCTCGGCGGCCAAGACATCAAATCACATTCTCCAAAACTCTACCGACGCCATTTATCTCTAGTCCAACAAGAACCAACCCTCTATCAAGGTTCCGTCAAAGAAAATATTTCACTCGGTCTAGAACATGAACCTACCCGCGAGGAACTCGAAAAGGCATGCAAAATGGCTAACGCATACGACTTCGTCATGGGTCTTCCCGAAGGGTTTGAGACACCCTGCGGTGCTTATGGTGCGCAGTTCAGCGGTGGGCAAAGGCAACGTATAGCGATTGCTAGAGCATTGATCAGAAATCCTAGGGTATTGTTGTTGGATGAGGCGACTAGTGCTTTGGATACTCAGAGCGAACGGTTGGTACAGTCTGCCATTGATGAAGCTAAGCAGGAGAGTGGAAGAATTACAATTGCTGTGGCACATCGTTTGAGCACGGTTGTTAAGGCGGATGTGATCTACGTATTTGCGAATGGAAGGGTGGCGGAAGAAGGTACCCACACTGAGCTATTGAGGAAGAAGGGAAGGTACTTTGAGATGTGTTTGGCTCAAAGTTTGGACCGAAATGTTTAAACAAATTATTTGGAGAAGATTAATTGGCGAGACGGGGAAGTTGGAGGCCATGAACATGGGTTTTTGATATTTTCTTGCGGACAAGAAGGAGTGGAACTTTTTGCTCCTATTCTCCACACTTTCTTCGGGTCTCTCCACACTTACAGTTATGCATATATATGATTTTGTAATTTTTATTATTCTTTGTCACCTCTTCAAACTTGACTTTGGAGGTGGATCTTAGGGTGTTCTTGGCCGGTTTAGTATATAACTTGAATATAGATAGACGTATATATATTAGTATTTAGACCATATTGATAATTCAGGAAAAGTTTTCCCATGTACATCACTAGTACTACGCATACATTTGAGATTTATTCCACTGTGAAAAACCAACAGATATCTATCGCTATATCTAGATATCTATACCCCATCCCCTAACCCCTCATAAGGCGAGTCGTATATACCCGAGTACACATACCCCTTAAGCTTAAACTTTTAATTTCGACTCAGGTAGGTAGAGATCCCAATCTCTATCATTAAGATACTCTTCCACCGTTAACTCCCTCTTCCGCTCGATGTCCTCCAAATTCGATTGCCCCACCAGATTCACTAAAGGATTGAGCTCAATCATACTCGGATTATTCTTCCTGATAGGAGCCGGTCCATAATTATTCGCTGCTCTAGCAAGTTTTCCAATCTTGATCTTCCTTTCATGATCATGAACCAGACGATATCTCCATGCAGATTCAGGATCTATCAGTGCAGGATTCTCGACTATGAGAACCTTTTCTTCAGCAGGACGCTCCTCTGCTATCTTCTGAAAGTGAGCTGGTATAAGTTTTCTTTCATCTTCTGCCATCTCAGGTAGACTAATACTAAGTTTTCGTGCAAAATAAGCTGGAGGTAGCATTGAGTCCACTCCAACTACATCCGGTTCCTCTTCCATAGCAATAACAGCTGTTGCAACTCGCCATCCATTCACAGATCCATCTAGGGATGCATATTTGAACGCCATATCTCCCGGTTCCAACTCTAAGTCAACAATTGCACCCCAAAGTGTACTCGTATACCCAACGCTCTCATAATAGTTGTACAACGTTGGTGCTATCAAATTTCTATCCCACTCAGGTCCCTCCGTAAGGCTCCCACGAACGGCGAACGGCGAAATAGATTGTTCTACTCTATCGGAGATTTGGAAGAAACGGGTTATTACCGAAACGGTGGTATCGTTGCATTCGGTACCTGTGAAAAATGCCAATGCGTGTGGAGGGCTACCAACGGTGGGGTCGCCTCGGATACGGATTGTTGATAGTTCCTGGGTTTGGTTACCAGGTATGAGAGTGCATGATTGATCGGTTGCCTCTTTGGAAAAGTATTTTCGATCGATGTCTCCCAGTGTTTGGGGGTCTCTGTGACGTTGGAAGTTTATTAGGTAGGCGGAAAGGGGGTGTATTGAGATACAAAAGAGGAGAATCGAAAGGAGATATGTCCGAAACATATTCATCAAATACTAAGATCTAGTGTCGTGTGGATCAAGGCATGTATCTCAATCGCTATAATTCAATATCGAGCCTGAGTTTGGTTATAGGTCTATAGATCCGACTAAGGAAATACTTTGACCACTAACCATTCAGCTTCAAACGCAAGCTATATCTTGATAGTGCACGCATAGTGGTGTTTGAGAGAGTTAGAGCTCGTTCGACCTGAAGACCTTAAACCGGTGTAGTAAGGTTCACTAATGAGGCTCAATTCTAGGTCACCGAATCACGAAAGATTGATATTAGACCCTCACCTGAAGCAAGCTAAAAGTAGTATTCAAATTTGCTAATATTTTAGAATTTTCAATCATCATGTTACATCGATGCATGTATAACGCTAACGTATCCTGTTGAATTCTTACACGTGAATCAAGTATCCCAACTATAGAATATAGGTACTTATTGGGTCTTAGTCTTCTTTACATTCCCTTTAGATGGAGGCACAAGCAGATCTACAATCTCTTGCTGCGATTTCTTCAGAGTTTTCCCTCTCCGAGCCGTCCTAGGCGATTCATCTTCAAAAAGAGATTCCTGCTCCTCCCCATCATCAGCTGCAGCAATCTGATACATCAATCTTTCTCCTAAAGATGATTGCGTCTTCTTCCATCTCGGTAGTTTCTTTAGTCTTTTCCTTGCCGTCGATTTCCTCGACTCTGGTGACGATGTTAGTTCGTTTATTATTCTTCCCATTTGACGCTTATTGTTCCAGTCCCATCCGCTGCGTCCTAGTTCCCTAATGCCTTGGTCTGCGATTGCATATTGTCGTTGAAGGTGGTCTGATAAACCAATTGCAAACCCTTGATTAGCTTTCCCCAGACCAGGGACGGCTTGTAGCGGTATTGACGTGAACTCGCGTAAAGGTCGACTTGGTTTGGAACCAATAAGTTCACTGATGATACTTTGATAATCCATGTCGGCGGAATTGGGGGATTCCTCTTCGATTCCGCTTTGAGGGAAATCTTGTTTTTCCGAATCAACTTCGTTTGCAACTTCTTCGACTGGAAGAAGGTATTGATTTCCCTCAACCACTTCAATCGGTTCTGATGTCGTTTCTATCTTCTCCACTGGTTCTGATATCGCGCTTCGTGCTCGCTCTGCCATTATGCTGAGTGGCTCTTCCTTTGCATCTACCGGTTCTTCATTCTTTCTCTCAATTTCGATGGTGGGATTAATACCTCCTGGTCCAGGAATGTTCAGATTCGACGGCGGTGTATTACGTCCCTCCGAGCCCTCTTGATTATCACTAAACCAATCCACTTCATCATTTTCAATCTTTATCTCCACAGGAACTTCATCTTCCGAGCCATGCTCCGGTCTAATGCTCCCATCCAACCCCCCACCTTCAAGCTTCTGATCAATCATATTCCTAGGTACCGTCCCCATGCTCCACCCATCCTCACTCTCTTCCAACTCCATATCATCCCCCCACCCTGGACCTTCAAACCCCTCAACCGCAGGGACCGACACATCCCCAATCTCAAATATCCCCGCCCACTTCTCCGTCGTCGGTTGTCCAACCACAGCCCTCGGATCCGGCCCCACAAGTTCTCTAGGATTAATATCCCCAAACGCAAACATCCTCGCCCACTTCTCCGTAGTCGGTTGATTCGTCAAAAACGGCGCTTCATCTATTCCCCTACTATACCTATCAAACCCAAATTCTTCTCCAAGGATCTCCTCCATCGCCTTCAAATCCTTGAACACCGTCTGCGGTCTATCAAATCGATCGGTAGGGGTAGCCCACATCTTCACCCGCGCTATTTCGGGATCAACGGGTAATAAATCATCCCCCCAACGACCAGTACTATCGAACGCCATCTGCCCCGGTACTAAATTCAAATCCTCGATGAATAACCTCCATTTCCTTGTTCCGGGTTTTATCTCCTCCCATGACCTTAATTTCCATATCATAGCCGTCGGACCTTTCATCAACGCTGTTAACGGTTCAAAGTCCGCTAGCTGGAGGGTAAACGGATTCTTGACCGGTTTATTACAATAAACCACCAACACCGGTATATTCGCATGATGGTCACAATGTTGCGAGTCGGCGTAGAATAAAAAAGCCCAGGGTCCTCTTCCAAGATCTGTGTTTGTCCATAATTTCATCCCAGTTACCAATCCGGTATCCAAAGAGTAATTGATCACCCGACAGGAACTAGGCTCTGTGCTGTTATATTCGACACGGACGGTCCTCGGATCCGTAATGTTGCCATTTTCGCGTAGGAAAGCGTAGGAATATGCATCTACAAATGCTGGAAGGACTAGCGAAATGACGAATCGACCGAGATAGCGCATTTTACTCATGTATTGTTTTCGAAATTTTCCCCACACGAGGGTCGTAATTTACTGGACAACTTTGACCAACTTTGAGGTTATGATACTTGTAAATGGTTATTATTTGAGAGAGTTTAATCGAGGATGTTTTTTGAGGTCAGAGTTATGGGTAGGTTACACAGGCAGATGCCGGCATTGCAAAAGACAATAAAATACCACAGCTTAACTGCGTTGCAATAGGAAACTATGGCGGAGACACTTGTAGATGAGCACTTCGAAGAAACTTGGGGAAAAATTACTTTCTAGTTCTGTTATTACTGCTATTATCAAACATCATTGGATTCGTTCATATCAAAACTAGCATGAATCTATCACTTCGAAATCACGTCAAACCGAACGAAAGACACTAACCGACGAACTGATGGCGAATTAAGGGACGCCATCATCCGTTTGCGTCGTTCCCCTAGACATGATAGAAGTATGTAAGGTAAGTGTAAAACAAAAAAAAATGAGAAAAAACGAAGAAGAAAAACGAAAAACGAGAATGCAGGAAACCTGTAAAAGCAAAGGTAACTCAGAAAAACTCAGAACCGGCACGATAATTACAGTCGATAAAATTTTAATTCGTGAGGGACCTATAAGACAGATGTTGTGAGGCTAAGGCTGATAAATGCCTTCGATTCGTGAATTCAGAGTTTGGTTATGATGCTGGGAGTGTATTGATCAAACCTCGTCCCCGAGAGAAACTGTCGTGTATTAAATTTCTTTGGTCAAAAGACCTTTTCGTTGGTAGAGGGGAAGGATAATTGGTCGGCGATTCCTAGAAAAGAATATTGCAGTTTTTCTTTCCTGCGATACTGAAGGGTGAAAGGTGCATACGATGGTATAAATTGGTGAATAGACGGTGGCATTCAGAGCCATCAAACTTCGAGAGTAGACGGGAGTTCCTCTGCTCCAATGTGAGTGCTTCGATCTTCCTTGATCCGATAAAGAAGTAATGTCTTCGTCATACCAACGATCCTCCGCTAAAGAACTCACATCGCTTTGACGCGTGAGAACAAACTGCTGTAAACGGCATCTACAACCGGAAGGGCAGATATCTGACGTCCTCCGAAGAATCTGCCGTTGAGACCTTTGATAGCGTTCTCGCCACCGACAATCTTCTCGAATTTTATGTAAACGTCGCCGCCGGAGTTTGGGTCGACGGAGATGTGCACTACGTGACCGTATTTAGCTTCACATTCTGCTTTAACGTCATCTTCTAAATCCTTAACCCAGGCATCGCCTTCTTCTCTAAAAATAGCAAAAATTCTTGTTAGTGTTGGACCTTATTAGACGGGGTGAAGGAGGGTGCATGCATACTGTGTAGGGTCAAACATATTCTTAACAACAACGCATCTGCTTGCAACTGTCGAGTTGGTAGCAACTGGTGGCTTTGGGGGTGGGGCGATCTGTCGTCGCTGTTTCTGTTCCCCGTTCGTTTCACCGTTTTGTTCATGAACAGGCTCTTCGACACGGGCAAGCTTCCTCATCAAGGCATCGCGGCTAAAATTGTTGAAGTTGACACCAGCAACGTCAGCGTCATCGAGGGCGCTCGCGGCTCCACTCGTGTTGATATTCTGGATCTGATTGTGACGTTGGCGGCCTTCATAGGCTTGCTGCCCGTTACTGAAACGTTGAAGCATCTGTGCAGTAGATTCAGGGGTGAATTTGTCATTCCCAAGTCCGACACGGATAAGGCGACCTCCGAGATCAAACCCATTCATCCTTTCCAAAGCCTCCTTAGCGTTATTTGGGTCGCGGTATCTATCATCTGTATTAGCACACCTTGCGAGTCATGGAACGGATATCAAGGGCACATACTGAACGAATCCATAACCTCTGCTCCTACCAGATTCTTCCTTCTGCAATTGAACAAACTCTAAATCTCCGAAAGGCGCAAAAACCTGTTGAAGCTCGTTTTCCGTGATACTGAAGTGGATGTTTCCGACGTACAACCTATGGAAAGGAATAGTTCGGCGGTGGTCTTCGTCTCTGTTATGTTGACCACCTTCGGCACGAGCCTGTCGGTTCTTCTCTGCCTCTGTAAGTTGAACGATGATGGGGATACCCAACAATCGTTGACCTGTAAGCGCGATAGCTTTAGGGACTGACTCTGCCTCCTTGAATTCAACGTATCCAACTCTGCGAAACATCTTGTTAGCAGTCAAGCTTAAAAATATACCGATAAGTTGTACATACCCTTTAGATCTTCCGCTGACGCGATCTTTAACGATCTGGGCCTCCTTGACACCACCAACTTTCTCGAAGAACGCAATCAACTCCTTGGTGCGAAGTCTAGCAGCCAGTTGCTGAACGAAAACTGTACGCCTATCCCGTTCGTCTTCCGTAAGTTTTGGTGACCCAGATTTAGATCTATTGCGAGGAGATCTGGAACGACGGCGGGTGCGGAACTCGTCGAAATCGTCACGTTCTCGTCGTCGAGAGTTGTATCGTTCCTCACGCTCGCGCTCTCGGTCTCGATCACGGTCTCGATCGCGGTATTCTCGATCGCGGTCTCTATCTCGGTATTCGCGGTCACGTCCGCCGTCTCGGTCACGCTCGCGGTCCCTATCACGATCACGGCCGGAGGAATACCTATCAGAGTATCTATCATCGTCATGGCGTCTTGAGCGGTGTCTAACGAAGGTAGGGAGGCGTCAATAAAAGCTTTCAACCTAGTATGTGGGGTTCAGAGGGAATTAATCCGTACCTATCACTTTCTCGGCTCCTGCTACGACGTCTTCTATTCTTGGACCTGGTGCTCCCAGCGTCGCTACGTCTGCTATCATCGTCATCATGATTAGATGCTCGGTCGGCCCGGCTCTTAGACTCAGCTGCCTCTGCGCGGAAGGGTTCTTCCACGAGGGCTTCGATATCAAGAGCAGACATTTTGTTTTTTAAAATGTTCGTTTTGATCAGTTTTACCAATGAAATAGGATGTGATAGTCGGTGGGGTTTCTCGAAGAGAAGTTAAGTGATTGCTGGAATATCGTGTGACGAACTGCCGGAAAGGTAAGGATTCTGTTCTTCTGGTCTTTCCCCTATGATTGTGGGTAAAGGGAGGCTTCAAACCCTCTTTGCGGCCCTCCAATAGCCTTTAAATCCGCCTTCCAGATGGCCTTGATGCCTCTTCCTTCGATCCTATATCGAAGAGCTGTTAGAGTTTCGTCGTTCTTGTTGAAGTCGAGGTTGGTGGTGGACGTGGTTGGTGATGAGTAATGATGATGGTGGTGCGTTGACGGGCAAAAGGCGGAAAGGGCTGTTCTTAAATTTTGGGGCAAATTTAAAATCTTTTTTGGAAGGCGCAACACAAAAAAAGCAACAACCCCACAAGGCAAACATCGAAATCTCCGGCAGAGCCGCATCCAGCTTAAAAGCTTGTTATAGTATATACACTCATAACAAACAATATTATATTACAGCCTACTTCTAAATTTTATTCGGGTTCCACTTCATGTACTCTTATAATCTGGCAATCTGGATAAGAATATTTACAGATTTAAGAAGTAATAGGGCTACAAAAGTTTATTTCGCAGGGTTTCGGGCTACTGATTTTCGAGTACACGTACAGTACAGTACATACATCGATGCATCCGCAGATCGGTAATCTAAATATCTACTTAGCCGCTTCGCTACATCGTTTGATTGATTGTTTTAATCTCAGGAATGGTAATGGTATCTCGATTTTAGTAAAGGACAAATGACAAATAATGAATATACACAAAAAATAAAGGTAAAGGTATTAAAAGAAGAAAAGAAAAAGGCCAGGATAATTCATTATCATAATACAGTTGCAGCCAACATTATATTAGCAGACCCCTCCACATGCACACCCCCTTAGCAAACTACCTATATTGTGCCGGCATCTCATGCGCAAATGTCTGACTGCCAGGTGCCTCATTAACATACCCTGTATTCCCTTGGTACGGCGCTCCAAATTGCGGATGTGTGTTTCCTTGAGCAACTGGTACTTGAGCCCCAGGATTATTCCAATTATAATCCCCACCAGCGAGCTCGCTAACAGGTCTGGCACCCTCATGTCCCTTGGTGACATCATAGTATGGTACATGGCTATACCCGGCCTGACCACCCTGCGGCGAAGCAGGCATGGAGTTATGCATCATAGGCGGTGGAGGGGCAGGAAGGGTTTCGTCAGAAACAGGCTGTCGTCTCCGTTTCATCATGAAGAACGCCAGGATCGCGAGTCCAGCTATCGCTGCTACACCACCAACTGCACCACCTGCGATAGCGCCAACGTTGGTTTTGCTTCCTCCGGAATCTCCACTTGGGGAGGGACTTGGTGGGTCGGTGTTAATTGGTGGCGCTGTTGGTGTTGGCTCCGGCAGCTCGCTGAATAATGGCGCTACGCCCCTAGAATCCAACTCGACGATATTGGTCTCCGTAACGTTAAACTTAGCTGGCGCAAAGCTAAGTTGTCGATTGGTATAATCGTGAACCAAATAGGTATGTCTTGCAAATGGTGTCCCGAGTACAGCTTCATAACCCAAATTCGTTGCAATACTGTATTTGCTCATAGGATTCACCTGTAAAGAACACGCATCCTCTCCTGCTAACTGATATCTATATCCCAAAACACCGTATGCCGGTAGAATAAAATGGTTGGCATTGACGGTAATGTTGACGTCTTCAAACCTGAATTCAAAGCTCAGATCGGAATTTCGCATTGTGCAGTCAACGAGGTATCCGCCCCAGTTATCGTCGTACACGGCCCCCGTCCGGTCGACTATTGTAGGGATAACATCGTCGGGAAGTGACATTCGGCTTGTGCTGAATTCGACATTGGCACGAAGGTTTCGGACTGGGTTGAGTTCTTCCATTTCTCCGGGCGATCCGAAAGAGGCGCCCACAAGTCTAACAACGGTGATTTCGCCGTTGGTGGAGGCGTTAAAGGTCACGAGGTTTCCGTCGTATTTAGCGGTATCAACGGACCCAAAGGTGAGGTAACTCTCATTACGTTCTGAACTCAAAATATTAGCATCATGCTACGAAGGATTCTCACGCATCGACTTACCAAACCAATTAAAATAAAGTCCATGTGTCAAAGACTTGATCTCTCTTCCTTGAAGCAGAGATTCCATAAAACTCGGAAATGTTTGTCTATCATTATCATAGACACCGATTCCCATCTCGGGCGCTTGCGTAAAATTATTCGCGACACCGATATAAACATTATCCAGTGTCGAATCTCCGAATTTAACGGTATCGGTACCGTAATAACCTCTTGTAAACCTCGAACTATCTGATTGCGTTAAACTTAGGACTGCATCAGATACATTCCTAAACGTCGAGGATCGGTTGGGGCTGTCTATAATATAGGTAAATGTCCTGTTAGTCTTTGTTTTCCGCCAGTATGGACGAACTAGACTGAAGGGATTCTTACAAAGGCCAGACCAGTCTACATAGACGCACTGGAGATAATTGGCTCTGCTCTCCTCCCTACTACAATTCGCTGGCTTCTTAGACCCGACCCAAAACCAAGGTTGGTCTGTTAATCGGACATTGACGGAGTCCTCCCGCGACCCGATTTCGAGGTTAACGAAAAATGCATATCGCAGCACCTAAACAATACTATTGTTAGCAGCCTTACACTCGGTAAACCCCAACAAGCTCATGCGAATAAAAATGCTTGTGGGATTAAACAACTTGGAGAATGAACATACACTATATTTAAATAGCACCGGATCCGTCGCTGCTCTTTTAACCAACTTAACACTCTCACTTATATAATCTGTCGCCCGGTCGTATATCGAAACCGCTTCAACGCCTGTCGAAAGAGTACTCGCCAATGCCAGCAGTATCGTGCCGCTTCGGGACAACGACAACCCAACCATGTTGGGCAAGAAAATCCAAAAAAAATATCAGAATACCAAACTATTTACTCCCCGAGTTCAAACCACGATTCGAAGTTGCAAGGTATTTTCGTGCAGTGCGAAGGATCGTTATGTACTGGCCGTATTCAGCAGGTTCGAACGTCTGGGAAAAAGCTTGGGGTATGTTCCGTCGGAATTCGCAACCACAGTTAGGCTTGCGGGTGGCTGTTTCTCAGGGGTCGGTGCTGTGTACTATTCTGGAATGTCCGTTGGCGAATCTAAAACCTTCAGAGCAGGGCACAAAAGATCGTTGAACAAATTCGGCCTTCCCTTTAAAATTTAATTTTTTTAAAAGTCAAGAAAGACTGATACCCAAACGCACGATATAGTCAAGATATAGTCAACGCCTTACTAAAGAATATATCCTGCAAGAGCAACCGGAAGAAGAATTAAAGAACGCACAGAAGAACAATAGAACCAAAGAGGGGAATGGGGCTGACAATTATAGGAATACCAAGAAACGCAATCAAACAGGAAGGGCGGTATTCCTAGCATCTGCTGTCACGCCCAGATGTTCGCCGTGGGCCGTGGAGCCTGGTGCAGCCAGGATCTGGTAATCCATGGACTTGGCCGACCCAGGCTCGTGGGGCACCCTTCGTACGATGCCTATTATCAGGATCGCCTATATACAATCAAGCTTACAATTGCACAAAAATGAAGCGGGTCCTCCACACCGTACATACGCTTTCGCAAATATGCTTACCCATGATCCCTTCCGTGTAATACGACCCCTATAATCGAACCTACACGACAGCCCTACGTTAATCTTATCACAGACAGAAATTAGAAAAAAGGGTGAAACGATGACCCTACAAAAAACCTAAAGATTTTGACAACAAAAAAAGATGGGCTGATATGCAACCGAATCAGCACCATGCGGCTCAATATCTGCATGTGGACACCCGGCCGTTCGAAAAATCCTTCAGCCCTGAAAATGAACACCAGAACCTCGTGTTTCGAATTTATCCATTATCAAAAAGTTTTCCAGGGAACCGACAAGATTACCCGACGCATATCCGAAGGTTACTGCCTTGGAATAAATGAGCCTCATCCAAGGCCATGACTACCCAATCAAGTCACCAGTCCGGCTCCCAACTAAATGTCGAGCCCCACAGAGTCAGGAAGATGCCAAGGACCAATAGGTCATATTTAGCAACCAAAAGGACCTAAAAGCCTCGTAGTGGAGTAACAACACAAGGTTTTAAGTGCTATGTATTTGTCAGTAGTTAATTCATGGACAAGGTTTCTACAACCTTGATTGACGGAAACTGTGGTTGTGAAATGTGACGACAGGCGCCGAAAGAGGGGCAAAGGAATTGTAATGCAATGCGGTGAATTGCTCGAGCCACGTTCACAAAGGTTGGATTCAAAAATAACGTTGTGTGACAGGGGACTTCAAAATGTAACACGATGGTGTGTTGGTCCGACTCCTTTTCGACTAAAATACACCAAACTGGGACCCTTGCAGACTGGTCTCGTTTAGCAGACCATTTTTCTGTTATACATTGACATTGACAACCCACTCGTTATCGAGGGAACATTTAGCGGTTTTGAAAAATGAGGTAAGCATTTGGTATATTCAAATTCCCCGATATATATATATATCTATATATCGAAAATTCGCATTTAAGAACAGCCATTCCGCGGTGCCTGGTTCGAGCTTCAAATATTGTCATCATGCATCACCCAACTCCGATAAAACATTTGAAGCCTTGATCAGAAACATTGAACAATCGGCCTGTAAACATGATAACTGTATAAAATTCAATCAACCGAAAGACATGCCCAAACAGGACACAATACCCTCAAGCTTCATACAAACTCGTAATGGATGCATAATTACGACTACCCTTCTTGTGGAGCTCCGGCGTAAACCTCTTATACCAATAAATCGAAAAAGTCGGTCTACAAATCATGCTCAACACAGCCTGTTTACTCAACGGTTCATCCGGCGCATATTCTCCACAATTGTGTCCAAAAAGCGGTTGAGCATGATCGATACAATATCTACACAAAGCTTCCATGTGCACCGGATCCAACGGCTTTTTATCCTGGCGGACGGCAACAAAGCTTCCGGGGGTATATTGCCATTTCTGAGGAGCCCATCCAAATCCAAATGTTCCACCGGCGATAGGATCGAACGCTTCGTTTGGGTTGCATGAGAGGTGAAGGAATGCCGCTTCTTGGTTTGAGGCGAACCCCAATCCACTAGATGACCCTGTTGAGTCCGCCCAGATAGGGTTTTGGGGACATTGGCGGGTGAAAAGGGGGATCCCGAGACGGGCGGTTATATCGGAGGTAGAGCGGATGTTTTTTGAGAATATTGGGTCGTTGAAGGGGATCTCGACGGGTTCGTATTTCGGTCTGTAACATTTCTCAATATCGCCGATGCAGTTAACTCTAACGCCTTTGACAGTCTTTAGGGTCGACATGACTGTTATATATATTGGAGCGAAGATTGTGTATGAATGTCCTTTGGCTAGGGTTAGATAGGAATTATATTGCATCAAACAGGAATACATATATAGAATATATTAATATTTTATACCTTAGTGTAATTATCTAGGTAACTAGGAAATTTGAAGAGTGCGAAGTATTAATATTAGCACCGAGGTAGTTGCATTCAATGATGGGGACGGGTGGATCGTGGCCAGGGGTATTTTTCAGAATAATTCTGGGACGATGACTGGCACCTTCCACCCTTTTAATGCCAGATCCCACTCTCTATACACCTCGGACACTCCGTAATAACCAAATTACAGGCATCTTATGATTACTTAAGTAGGCACTGTTTGTACGACGTAGACGTGTGGCACACACCCAGTCCTTGTTGGTCGCACACGCATAAAGGCCCGCGAGCCCTCAAAATACAACAAGCTTCTGCGTTGTAGACAATCAGCTGGACACTACTTCTCATGATCAGAGTATTTTAAAGAACCGCTATTGATTGCAATTCTGATTCACGGTATCAAATTGGTTGGCTTATCGAGTTTCTAGTGGAACATAGCGATAAGAGCCTCATATATAGACTTCTAAGTACCCCCATTCATAATAATATCGTTGAATACCTACCCACGTGGAACAAACCTTGATAAAGCGTGTCAATAAACGTGGGAAAACTAACTTAGTCCACCAGAAGAGGCCAATAACTGCAGATCGATCTAGATATCGCTATAACTTTCAATTCTCTCAAATCTCAATTGTAATAGATATCCCAATTCCTTGTTCCAAATGAATATCATCCCCCCCAACAGAACTCTTCTTCATGCACTATTACAATCAAACCTAGTTGTATAATACCTAGCAAGCGAATGCAGTCTCCGCGCATCATCCTTTGAAATATCGAAAACACCGACAGGAAAAAAAAATTAAATACAACCATACGGCCATCTTCCCTGATCTTAAGACTATACTATTTGAATTTTAAAAAGTATATATCTCCTCTCTATAAACAATCGAAGGACACCTCCCTACTATGGCCTCAGAATTCGAAACAGTTCGCACCAGAATCTTAACCGGCTCCGGCTCATCCACTCCAACCAGACGCCCCTCCCTCCCTACAATAGCCCCGCTAACCCCCTTCCACCATAAACCCCCTCCTCCCGAGAATCCCACTTCTCCTCTCACAAACCCCAACTTCATAACCCTCCTAATCACCCACCTCTCCAACCTCTCCACCACCCGCATCTCCCAAGGTTTCCTCCACCTCCATCCTTCCCCCATTCATACACCCCTATACCTCCCCTCCCCTCTACCCTACTACACCCACCTGACCGACCTCCTCCGCCGCATCGATGTAAACCTCTCCACAATCCCTCACACAAAACTCCAACGATTCTTCTCCCACCTCCTATCTCGTCAAATCCACTGCAGCAATCTCCTCTCGAACACCGGGACCGACTACTCCACCACCCAAAGAATAAGCACATCAATCTTCACCTCAACAGGAATAACGGAACTAAACCTCCCACATACAAAACAATACACCTCGGAAATAAACTATATAACCTCACACTCATTCACCCAACGTGAGCGTAGTAGTAGTAATCATCACCCCACAGATTTTGGAACAGTATTAAAGGGCAGAGACGATGTGTATAACTACACCAAAGCCCTTGTCCACTTTTTAACAACCTTGATATCCCCGAGTGGAGAACTCACCCAAGATCTAATAAAGCAAACCCACCGGATCCTGGTCACCGATAACCCGGTTATAGATTCAAAACCATGGGATCAATACGGCGGCTGGTACCGCGATTACCGTCTCCTAACCCCAACGGACCCTATTTCACATTCACAGACCGCATCTTCGACTTCCTTCTCAAGTCACCTAAATAGCGCCAGTCATACGAACAACAACTCTCCAACAACCCCCCGCCGCTCAAGCAGTATCTACACCTTCAACCAACCCGAATTCAGACGCACAAGTAGTATCTACTCCCTTCCTCCAGAAAACTACACCCCAAGACGTCTCAGCAGTTACAGCAGCAGCATCTCCACCCCTTCATCACTAGCCACATCTCCCACATCTCCGCGTCGAGGGAGTAGTCTATACTACCCCATAACCCCCATAACCGAACTCTGCGAAGAAGAAGAAAAAGCAGAAGAAGAATTAGAATCACCATCCTCGCAAAAGCACCAAATAAAAGACGAAGAACTCTTCCCATCACTATCCCACCAGCAACAATCAATCCCTGACTTAAGACCACGAAGGGAATCAATAGACCCCCGCGCCGTCTCAATGTACATGTCAAAACTAATCTCAACTTACCACGCACAACTTGCCATGGACCGTTCAACCTCTACAGACCCGAATCAAAGAAATATCGAAGATATGCTAAGAGAACAAGAAGAGGAAGAGACAATTTCAGATCCATTCGCTTTATCCGCTTGGCTAGTTACGGAGTTTATGCATATCCATCCTTTTATCACTGCAAATGAAGAAATGAGTAGGATAATATTATCGGGTGTGTTAATGAAGGAACTGGGGATAGTTTTGGTTCTTGGTGATCCAGAGGATGGTGAAAGTGAGAGAGAAGAGTATTTGGGGATAATGGAAAGGTGTGAGGAAAGACATAGGGAGAACGGACAGGAAGGTTATGGGGAGAGTTATGCTGAGTTTGCGGCTTTGGTGGTTAGGAAGGCTGTTGAGGGTGTAGTAGAGATCGCGACGATGGTGGGGAGGTCGTAGGTATATATAATATACAATAAATATATAGTAATATATCATACATATATGTAACTACCTACCTAAGTATCTAGGAATATTTAGACATGAACTTCGAGCGACAGCATTTAACAATCTAGTACATTGTTTCGATGGTTCATCAAGCATCAAACATCCTAGATAATTGTATCTAATTTCAGTCGTTAGCTTCATCATATCTCACATAAATCTCCCTACCTACCTAGGTAGGTATCATCTATCTAGAGACTCAAACCTAACCAGTCTCACTCTGTAACTTATCTTTCCCAATCCCAGATCAGATACCCAAGGGCCTACATATATACCTAGGTAACTACCTTTACAACATCTACACCAAATCTCGAAACATTTATAACTAACATTTCAAAACATCAATCCTACAATCGTCATACCAATGCATAGATATAACCACGACACTTGATCATAAATACTAAACTATAAGAGTATAAATACCATCTTAGAGACTGCCTGGAGCCTTCTTCTGCTTACAAAAACCTATATTCTGCCTACTTGTTCTCAAGATCTCAATCAACATCAACATCAACATCAACATCCCCTACACCCCCTCCACTCTACCAAAAAATACCACATCGACAATATAATACGCCCAAAAATACAGCAAAAAGAGATGCCCAGGTGCCCACCCACACCCCTCCCTCCTACCTCATACATCGAACTCCCCCCACCCCCTCCTCCATCCCCTCAAATCCCCCCTTCCTACCCGCACACCCACACAATCCACTACCCCCTCTGCACCCACACCCTCCCAAACCAGATCCTCCTCCCAAAACCCCCTACCACAGCCAACACCAATACCAACAACCATCATCATCATCATCATCGAAAAACCACATTACTCTGCATCTGCCCCAACATCCCCAACATCCTTCCAAAGATCTCTATAAACCCACAAACAGGTATAGCAAGCATCACAGGCGCAGAATTAGCAGTTGAAGTAAACAATACCAGCGTCTGTAACGATTGTTTGAAAAAGTTGGAAAAGGATGAAAGGAAGAAGTTGAGGAATAGAAAGAGAAAAAATGGGTGGGAAAGGTTATAGAATGTACAATCATATCTAGACATCTGCGTGTATGGTTGGAGAGATTTGGATCGTCATTATATTATACATTTAGCATAACTATTATAACTACGAAAGAAGTCACTATCACAGACAATATGATAATACCCCCACGTATACGGACCCCTCGAGCTACATTTAGCTAGACCTTATAATGATATCATGATATCAACTAACGGCTATAAATATACCAGCTCATACATAGTATGCATGCATACTCGGCGTTTTACCTCCCATACATACATATAAAACTGACGACACCGAAATGAAAAGTACTAGAATACCCCCAGCAAGGTAATGTAAAGTATGATCCCCACCTATTGGAGTAGTATCCCAAACCTTTCATACAGGGAGAAGCAAGAAGAAAAAACGAATGTATTATCCATATACACTAAAATATAATCGCCAAAAGGGGATAATAAAAAAAGGGTAATTACCAAAGAACCTTCGTCGTCGTCATAAAAAAAAAAGAGGCCAAAAAGAGGAAAACGAACATGTATCATTTCAAAAACGAGAAGTTGATGCCTGAGAGAAATGAACATGCAAATGACAAAAAAATAAAGATAAAAAACCTCCACTCTTTCAATGCCCATACATGCCTACGTGTTGTATTCATACTTAGGTATATTCACAAATATAGCTACTTCCCTCTTCCCTTCCGCTCAACATACCGCTCGATCGCTCACCCAAACATCCTATCCTTACCTCCAGGGAAGAAAATCTACAAAAAAGTAAATATCTGAAAGGAAAATATATCTACGTCCAAACAGGCGCTTTAATCAAAATGCTCTTCCCCCTAACCTCTACCGCCATAAACCCTGCCACCCTGACCTTCTCTAACCCAGGTGCTGCCTGACTTACCCCACTTCCCGCATCCTTCCCATTATTCACAACAGGTTCCGCCAAACTGGTCTGGCTTGGGTTCGGCTGGCTTCCCTGTGCCGGCGGTGCTGCAGTAGCAGCCTGTGTACTTGCAGCAGCAGCAGCAGCAGACCCTCCACCAGCCGCACCCGAGAGTTTTCCTCTAATCCCTTTCAAAACGCTTTGCTTCTTCCCCGACTCCGCGCTCTTAACGCTGTTCGAGGGTTGCAATCCAACGTCATCCTTCGTAGGTGGGGCTGGTGGTTGTTGTGCACCACCACCTGCCTTCTCAACCTGCGAAATAGGTTTCCCATCGACCATCAACGTGGCATTCTTATCCCCGTCGGCTCCGCCGACAGGTGCAACCAACGGTTGCAAACCAGTCTCCCCTCTCATGAACACCGCATCGAATTTTTCCCCGGGTAGAGGGTACCAAACTCTGACGTCTCTGCTCTCCAAGGGTAGATTCTCGAGTAATCCAACACTAATGTCAACGATAGTGTTAACCCCACCAGGCAGGCCAGGAGGCAAAGGTTCATTCAAATGTATGGCCAAACTAGCCATCAACTTCTCCTCCAATGAGATCTTTAATTTTTCAACATTTTCTTTCCCGATGGGGCCATCGATCATTGGTCTAACACCGTCAACGGTGGACATACGCCAAGTACACACCTTAGCGCTTAGATTGTCATCTTCTTCGATCGAGTTGGGCTGAGGGCTATTTCGCCTTATCCCATTTTCAATCGCTTTGAGATTCCAACTGATATTAGGTTCCAAACCAGGGTGGAAATACCGATCCAAGATCTCGTCTACAACCCAGCGGCTCATGGCTGCTCGGCCGACAACGGTCATCTCACGGCCGCCTTTGACTTCTGCACCGGGGTTGACGACGGGTTGTAGCCATTGTGGGATAACTTTCCAGGATTGACGGATCTCGAACGCCAAGTTCTTGATTGCTCCGTCTAGACGTTCGAATCGCGAGCTATACTGGTTATCATCGAGGTGGGTGCGGGACTGGGACATCCTCTGGTTTGCCATGGTGTTTTGTAGCCGCTCAATTTCGGCGGCGCGCTCGAAGTAGAGGTTCTTGACTTTGCGGTACTTACCCTCTATATTATTTATCACATTAGAATTGATTCCGGTATAAATAAGTAAATAAAGATAGAGAATAAGAGATAAAATAGAGACAGAGAGGGGGAAAGGACTTACGCAAAGTGTCAAACTCTGTCATCAACGCTTGTACCTGACTAGGTGTCATCCCAGATCCGCCGCCATTACCCTCGGGTTTACCAGTAGGCGTAGCACGCCCATCATTCCCCATGGGCTGTTGCCCTAAACCAGTAGGCTGATTACCAGGCATGGTGTCTACGGTGTGAACCGAAGCGCCAGGACTAACAGGCGGATTATTATTACTTCCTTGTTGCTGCTGCTGCGAAGGTGCAGCTAAACCACCGCTGGGAAGGTTGGTAGAAATCTTGAGATTTCCAAGATCAGATGAAGAACGTGCGAATCCAGCAGGAGGTTGCTGGATGTGGGGTTGGGAGGGATGGGATTTATGACCCGGGTATTGCTGTTGAGGAGGGGGTTGATGCTGAGGCTTTTGCTGTTGCTGTTGCTGAGGTGGTTGTTGTTGTTGCGGGGGGGTGGTGAATTGGTTTGCTGGGATTGAGGTTGAGGTGGTGGTTGTTGGTTCTGTGGAGGTTGCTGTTGCTGTTGCTGTTGTGGTTGGTGGGTTTCGTACTGGCCAGTCTTGACGTTATAATATTGAGGCAAACCAGGAGTAAGAGGACTGAGAGCTTGTTGAAGCTGAGAATTAGGACGAGATTGATATGACTGAGTGTCAGTATCGGACCTTCTCAATGATCGTAAAGCTTCCACGTGCTCTACTTTAGGAGGTGGGGGTAACAAGCTCTGAGGGCGGGGTGAACGAGGACTGTTTTGGTAATTATTTCCGTCTTCTTCTATCTGCTGGGGAATCTTTGGAGAATTTTGAGGAGATGAAGTCGATTTCCGGGTAGATAGACGTCTGCCTATTGAAGATGACGAAGGTTGCTCTTGAGTAACAGATTGGTCCTGTTGGAGCTGCTGCTGCTGGTTGTGTTTGCTGCTGTGTCTGTGGAACAAGCCACTGATACCACCAGAAGAAGAAGAAGGGTCCTTCGTGAGCAAGGGTTTTCTCAGGGTAGATTTGGCAGGGATTGCAGTAGCAGAAGGAGGAGGCGGTTGAGCATCAGACGGTAACTGGCGTTTCTGAGGCTCGTATGCCGTATTTGAGGTCGAGGTAGAAGAAGAATAGGATAGGTTGTCAGCGGTGTTGTTATCGTTTCGTAATGATTGGGAGTGGTGGAGGTGCTGACTTTCAGCCGCACCGCTAGACTGGCGAATCAGACCGGCGGGGACGTAAGGTGGAGGAACGGGATGGTCTTGATGGGAATATTGAAGTCCTGAGGGACCTGAAACAGAGGAATGTCTGGCGGGGCCTGAAGAGGCAGAGGAACGACCGGCAGCCTGAGCTTGAGGGTTTAGCTGTTGGTGGGCAGCTTGTTGGGCAGCTTGAGCTTGAGCGAGGGCTATCTGCTGGTGGACGGAAAGGGACTCTGGAGGAGGCGAGTACGCGGTGTACTCGTGCTGCTGCTGATTCTGAGATGCTTGAGTCTGAGAACCTTGAGGTTGACTCTGATTCTGGTTCTGGTTCTGGTTCTGAGGGAAGGGCTGTTGATGTTGAGGTTGATGAGGGGAAGGAAGTGAAGTGGAGGAGATGTTGTTTCCTGCTGGCAGAGCGGTCGCTGAGCGATTCTGCTTGTGGTTGTTGAAGAAGGATGGGAGGTGAGGCATGGCTAACCCTTCTCTCTTACTCGCTCACTCTCTCTCCCGCTCTCAAGAACCCGCTAATTCTGACTCCGGCTGGATTGTCTAGATATAATTATCTATCCTGTTCTACTCTGCCGGTACTGCTCGAGTCCTCCAATTGCAGTGCGGTGCAGTGCAGTGGTGGTGGTGGCGGTGATGGGTGGTAGTGATGGTAAGGTCAGGTAAGTGGGTGGATGCGGATGGAGGGATTCTGGGAGGTGGTTTTGGCCGTAGCTAACCAACAGTAGCTGACCCACAGGACTACAACCGTGCAGGGTCAAGAACAGCTCGAAAACAGGATCGATGGATGGATGAAAATGCAAATCCAGTGGTCAGGAAGTGAATCCGATCGCGAAACCTCAAACATGCAGTATACTTGTTAATGCAATATCAGAATTGAGAGGGAGGGGAAGGGGAAGGAGTCGAGTCAGCAAGATTCACGCAGACAGACAGCGGCTAATATCGTCAGTTCACCAAAGGCGCATATCCACAGTTTACACACTTACGCACCTACTCAATTACTTCTTACCTTCTCCCATACTTTTACCTCTTACTGTTATACACCCTGGGAAGAGGGCAGAGAGGGTAGTCATAAAAAAAAGTACCGCAGTGGAGACGGCGATATCAGTTTGGACTAGTTAATGTACGGGATCATATAGGTATGTCAAAAATAGCATCTTCTCCCTCTCAACCTGCATCCGAATTTAATCCCCACTCTCCTTATATCTTAGTACTTCGGTCAGTATGTACATGGTATGTTTATATCGATCAATCCGTCAGTAACAAGCCTTGAGGGATCCGGCCAGAGTATGAAGAAAGAGAGAGGGAGAAAGAAAAAAAGAATCAAGACCCTGTCCGATCAAGACAAGAATAGCTCCAGCTACCCCTCAAAAACTCAGTAAAAAAGCAGGATATATGTATGGAAGCATAACTGTTGTGGAGGCAGGTCAGGGCTAAGCTTCTTGGTGGCACCCAGAATTGTCTCACTGTTTAACTTAGTTTTACTCGCATGCACTGGGAAGCAGCAGGCAGGCAGGCAGGCAGGCAAGTAGCCGGCAGCTGTCCAATATCAATGCAGTAAGAGCCTCGCTTCGATGCATCCTGTCCTACTCAGCCTCTCTTAATTTTCCCGCATACACACATTCGTTCATACAGATATAATTATCTACGGAGCGTGGAAAATGTCGATTAGTCAATGCATGCATGCACGAGGCCGTCGTATCGATATCGGTTCATTTATTCATGCCGAAATTAAAGCTTGTTATCCCCCTAGCTGTCTCTCGCGATTTATAATTCAAGTATGCAAGTACTCGGGTCGGTAGCAGGCAGTCTTGTATCATGATCATATCATGATACCAAAACGCTTCGGCACACGGCTGGGATATATATACGGCAGCAGGTAAATATATATAAATATCTGATACAATGCATAGTTTGGGAACATATACGTGTATACGGTTCGATATGCGGGTTGAAACGTTGATCAATGGTGCATGTGCATGTGTAGGTACCTGGTTTATATCCATTCGTTTGTTAACTTCTTGCTATAATTATATAAAGAAAAAAATAAGAAAAAAAATATTCCATCATACATGCATTCATCATAGAGAATTCAAGAAATGTTAATAACCCCGGTCACTCAAACTATTCAGAGACTTCAAAGTAAGGAAAGAAGGGAAGGGAAGGGAAGGAACATCAACCGCTAGTTTGTAAATAAAGTAAACTAAAAGACACTCAAGGATAAAAAAAAAAAAAAATTAATCCCATCCCCATTGGTACCGACTTTGTATTTGGTATTTTTCTTCTTTCTTTCTTTCTTGGTTTTTTTTTTCTTGGTTTTTTTTTCTTGGTTTTTTTTTTGTTCGGAGGGCGGATGGATTAACGGAACTTGGCTGAGCATCGGCCCATAACCTCGCCCTGGCAAACAAGCTCTGCGTTAAATTCAGACCCGTCCAAAGTTAGGTAAATATCAAAGTAGACACGGTAGAATGTTCCCTGCGGTGTATCCATTCGCTCGAAGTCCTTCTCCAGGTTCTTGCGGCTGAGATCCGATGTCAGTGTCACAACTTCCTTGATACCTATTATATTTGATATATCTATTAGCCAACTCCTATTGTGATTGTGATAAGGATTGTAACTGAGGAAGAAATGTACTTACGCGAGTCCTTGGTATACTCTGGGCAAACGTCATCGTCGCAAGCATACAGAATATCTTCGTACATAAGAGTCGCTCCTGGCGCAACCTGTCTGAAGAAAGAAACCTTCACAGGCTCGCCAATCTTGACTCTCTGTCCCTTTGTGACAAAGATTTGTCGTGTATACTTGCATCTATCCTTACCATCGAGAGATGGTACACGGTAAGCCTCTGGGTGGTGCCCTTCCTTAAAGGGTTGCAGAGTAGCCATGAGATAGTGACGACGTGCAACACGCGATGTGACAACACGTTCTGTGATACCAGCGGTAACAGCTCCCTTGACGATAGCAGCCACGGAGTCCATGGGTCTGACGACCTTGTTCTGGAACTGTGGGGGCACGTGCAATTTGATCTGCTGGAAGAGATACTCGGAGGCTCCGAAACCACCAACCACGAGAACGTTCTGCAGTTGCCTGTTCTGTGCCTGGATGGCAATGATCTGATTCCTCACCAACTCCAAAATTCGGTTTACTACAGGCTCGAAGCACTGCAGGATCTCTTCGTTGGTGAAGGTCATGTAACCTTCCTCGATACCGGCATCGGGGAAATCTGTCTCGATACCAACGTCGACGGCCCATTTCTGTCCGTTGTTTCGGAAGTCTGCTTTAATTCTGTTCTCGAAATCCATGATGCACTTAGCGTAAACCTTACCAGCGGTCTTGGAACCATCCGGCAGCTTCATCTTTCGGATCTTCGCTCGCAGAATATTCGAGAAGTTACGATTCAACGCGGTACTACCGCAGCTGTCACCGGAACCAGCAGTACATTCGGCAACGGAGAAAGGCACCTCTTCTTCGACCTCATAAGCGATCAAATCGACAGTACCACCACCGCAATCGACGATGAGCACGGCATCGTGGATCTTAAGATTCAACAGACCCATCTTCGAACAGAACATGGCGGCGGCTTCTGGTTCCGTGATCAACGTTAATCGGTTGTCATTGGCATCTCTCAAGAAACCTGCCTGGATGGCAGCTTGTCTGGTGGCAGCCTTGCCGGCATCGTTCCAAATGGCTGGAACGGTCAAGAAGTATTTGATGTTTCGCTCCTCTCTGTTGAACACTTCACCGAGAGACTTCTGCAGCGCCGCACGCATGGCCTGACGGAGCTTGAAGAGGTAGTCGGCCGCAACATCGATTTCCGACTTTCCTGGTGGCAGTGGTGGAAGGTTAATGGGATCAATGTAGGTATTACCCGACACCATAAGTTGGAGCTTGAACCATTCGACCTGCATGGTGTTAAAAGATTAGTAATCGATAATAAACAGCGAATTTATTAATAGATGGGTAATGGACGGTACCTTCTGGACACCCTGCTTGGGATACCCGGTGGGTGCTAGAGCATCACCAATATCCGGACCCCAGCCAACAACCTTCTGGTATTGGTCGTAATATAAAACGGTAGGAACCTGACAAGGGGCAAAAAAATGTATCAGCTATTTATACTACCACTAGACGTATTTTCTTTGAAAGCTTACCTTTTGTCGGGTGGTGTTGCCGGCACCTGGCCATTCGGCGATAATCGACTCCTGTGGTTCCTGCCCAGGTGCAACGAAAGCATAGGCGACACCGGAAAATGTTGTTCCCTGTTTAATAAAACAAAAAAAAACGAAGGAAAAACCTGTTAGTTAGACTGTATTTGGAATATTATGGGTAAGCAACCCCGAGTTTTTTTAGGGGGCCTGTTTTGGGTGATTTTCGTTGTTCTTCTTGCTGCGCTCTTGCGAGTGCGGCTGAGTGTGAGCAGAAACATGGGAAAGTGGGGTTTGTCTGCAGTGATATCAGACACCCAAAAAATTGAGGGACAAGCGAAGAGCACAGAGAGGAAAAAACGAGGAAAACACGTGTAAGGATAGAAAAACGAGAAATGTCTGAAGCATATAGTTTTAAGATAAAAAATAATAATATTATAGAAACTCACAAAATCAATGCCAACAATCAACTGTGATTGACTCCTGCCAGCGCCTGGAACTTCGTGAGCGGCATGAGCTGGACCGTGCTGAGGTGGATGCTGTGGCTGTTGCTGTTGCTGCTGGAACGGAGGTGGACCTCCAGGACCACCTTGAGGATATCCAGGACCACCAGGACCTCCAGGATGGCCTTGACCATAAGGAGGAGCTTGACCACCTGGTCCCGGATAGGGAACTCCAGGACCTTGAGGAGGACGACCGTATTGAGCAGTATTTATCGGAGGTGGGAACTGGCCGTGTCCGCCATACTGCTGTCCTGGATGTCCCTGAGGCATTGGAGAACCGTTTCTACCCTGAGGACCGTTCAAAGGAGGACCTTGCTGTGGAGGACCCTGTTGAGGAGGACCTTGCTGAGGAGGACCTTGCTGAGGAGGGCCTTGTTGTTGTGGATGAGGAGGCCTGACGTTAGGCTGCTGCTGAGGAGGATGACTTGGAGGACCTACGGGAGGAGACTGCTGTCCACCGTGAGGAGGGGGAGGTTGCTGCTGATGTTGAGGTTGAGGAGGACCTTGAGGAGGGAAAGGATTCTGAGCTGGCGGGGTAGGTCCAGAAGGCTGCTGACCTTGGGCCTGACCTTGAGGGGCGCCGGTATAAGAAGGAGGCCGGCCGAGAGAGTTTGGCTGTGGAGGGGGTGTTTGCCGCGCTGGTTGTTGTTGGTTGAGGGAAGACTGGGAGGCCGAAGGATGCAGCGGAGGAGTAGAGCCGTTATTTGTAGAACCTTTGCGGTTGAATCCAAATTTCTTGAAACGAGAGTTCACTTGGTCCATTTCGGGAAAGGAAAAGAAGAAGAAGAAGAGAAGAAGAGAAGAAAGGGAGGAAGAGGAGGTTATTAAGAGGAAGAGGAGGAGGAGGAGGAGGGGATGTTGGTTGGTTGGTGATTAGTTACTTGGTTAGTTTGTTCGTTCGTTCGTTGGTGGTAGTCTGATGTAGTATGGAAGTCGAGTCGGCGGTGGTGTGTGTGGTTGGTCTGATTTGATTTGACTTGGTGGGTGAGATTGGATCCAGCTGTGCTGCCCCTAACCACGACCACTACACTGCGCTACCTGCTGTTACAGTATAGATCAGGTAGGTACTTCGTAAGTATGCTCACTCAGCAACTCTATTATGAATATAACTATTTCTAATGCTTATGCAGATGCAGTTATCTCCAGTCAGTTCTCATGAATCAAATTCACTTATTTCAATTCGAATCTGTTGAAAGAAAATTCAAGAAGACCATATTCACTCTCCAATGCAATACCAATGCATTGCAAAAGGACCTGCATTGAAGTGGATGAGTTCCAATGTCATCCCAACATCAGGTAGCAATGGATAAATTCAGAGCTAGTTAGCCAGCATCTAGCCTTGCTAGCTACTGCTACTAGTACTAGCTACTGCTGGTACCTTAGCTATAAGTTGCTAGGTTGCTCCTACTTGCAAGCTTGTCGCTTGTGTATGGATATCGGATGTATGTAAGTGTGTCCTGACGTGACGATTACAGCTCCCGAATCTACGGTAGCTAAGAAACCCTCCGCTTGAAGAGTCCGGTCTACCTACAGACAGACCAAACCGAAGGATCAAGGCTCGAGACATATGTACACCCAACAAAAAAAAAAAAAAAGAAACTATTGAAAGGCTCAATGCAAGATAAATATCCAGGCGCATTCCCTGGATTTGAACTGATAACAATAATAACGAAAAGGAAACTTACTGGCTTTGAAGAAAAAAGGCTTATGGTGCTGGCTTGCTTCTTGAGCTCTCTACAGTGATATAACTTCCGTTTCTCCCGCTGACTATGTATACGCTGGCTACTTTGCCAAAGTCCTGGCTTCCAAGATTGCTGCTATGTAATTCTTACGCAACAACAACAAAGGGGGAAGCTACACCTCCTCTCGAAAAGATAACAGTTTTGAAGGATTTGGAAACCTGCAGCTGGCAGCAAGGGAAGGGGGAAGGAAAAAGGTGTGCTTTAGACGCTGCTTTTGCTTTGCCTAGGTGGGGCTTCCGCTTCAAGTGGTGTTAGGGCCCGCTTGACCCTTTTGGTTTTACGTTGCAGCTAGATCCCCAGTTGATTTTGATTCCCCACCGGATTGAATGACTTCAGATAAAGTAGAAGGCGTGATAATGAACGATGTGAAGACGGAGGCTGCAGTAATATCACCAACTGATTGGCCGGCTGATCAGAATTCCAGCAGTAAAAAGTATTGAGGCTTTTGGTGTTACAAAAGCTAAATTTCGGAGCTCGGAGAAAGAAACGCTACTGCTATCCAGGCTGATCTTGAGGCTTAAAAATCGTCGTTTCTGGCCAGTTCAAAAGAAAAAAAGAAAAAGAAAGAAACTTTCGGGATTATCGATTGACGATTGTAACACTGCTTAGGTATCAGATGAAAAAAGAAGAAATCATAAACGTTTAAACCTCTTTGGAGAAGTTTATTCGGGAACTTCCTTCCTCAAATACATACTCTCATATATACTTATGTACACTTATACTTTCAAACATTCGTGTCCTTAGGTTGGATGGTAAGAGCTTAGCTACTCTGACTGAGGCTGATGAGATATTACGATATCCGAGCTCGAGCTGAGCCCATCTGGGGCAAAACAACCGTCTAAGATGCACACTCGCTAATAATATTATAATTGATAACAGCGGGGAATATTCTCGATGAAACGAGAAAAGATGTACAATTTATAATTCACTAGGAGACTATACTAGTTAAATGAATATTTTACCTCTTTAAATTTATAAAATTCCTTATTCTGTTTTAATCTAGTCTCGAATCGAGGCTTTTATTCTCATCCGAAGGTTTGAAATTTTATGGTAGAAATCGAATGAGGGGGCACCGAAGCATCTGCACTGCTCTCGCTTCCAAAATCCCTGCCCAAACGTCAGAGATTCAACAGGTTCGGAAAGCCGCCCAAAAAGAATGCCAAAAGTGCACACCCACTGGCCAGCTGGGCCATGGGGGTTAGCCTGCTAGTATTTGCCGAAAACAAGGTGGTGGTGGTGACGAAAGCTCCATGCATATCATGAACCTAGGGAAAAAAAGTCCCATCTCTGCATCAAACTTTTCTTTCCAAAAGGATTCACAGCCTCGATTCTTAAAGTTCCAAGTCTCCGGATTTCGGATTTCGGCATCGATTTTCTTAGCCATCTTCATTCGATATCCTAAAACCTGCCACATGCTTAGTTATAGATCCCGCCGATACTCATGTCCCATTGCAGAAATCCAAGCTGCCGATGCTTCTAAATGTGAGCCGCAGGTGCTGTACCAAGTGCCTTGCACTTTTCTTCATGTTCAGCTTTGCCACAACACTACAACTCCCACTCCTTTTTGACTTTCGCATGGTGCGCAAAACGTCAATCCCGCAATTCATATCCTTTCTAGGAAGCTTATCCAGGTGCCTTCTATACGAGCTCCACGGGCTCTTACTGACAGGGACTTTCGCCTTGTGGGCGGAGAAACGGAGTTCCGGGTACCATCCATACATAAAGTGGGCCATGGGTACACGTATACGCTATACGGGGCTGCATTTAAATGTCTTGGCTGTTTTTGGAGAACGGAGACCGGTGAACTAGGCCGTCAATAGAATTTGTCAAATAGGGTTCAGCCTTCTGGTCTCGTAAACCCACCCTTAGATGCTCACTATTAGGAGGTATGCATTCATTGTAGCTGCTAGAATATATGCGACTTCTACATATGCATGTTTCCGGAGTTCGGGTCGGTACGTTACCGAATGTTGATACCCGGATATTTAAAGCTTGTAGGAAGTACGGGGTATTTATACGCCACGGTACCCTTTTTCGTGGATGATAGAAGCTGTTTGTATTGTTGTGTTTTTTTTTTAACTTGTTAATTCTTTGGGGTTGGTAAAATATTCTGGTGGATAGTTGCGCAGGTGGCATAGCATAAGAGTACTCGACTTGATCAAAGGATAATCGTAATATCCTGGCTGGCCGGCGACGGACGGGTGCACCGTTTAAAATTTATTCCACTAGATTTGAGAGTTACTGAGTACTATCGTGTAGCAGGGTTCGTCTGGCTGAGAGGTCTTCCAGGATCCATGCAATGGGTTTATATGTCGGAGATGCCTAGTATATATCAAATGCGTACACACACAGGCTGACGATCATATATTCTCGATCATATCCATCCTGATATATGTTGACTTCCCGACATATTAGACGAGCAAGCCTAGATATAATAACGAAATAGTCTATGTCCGTCTATGGTAGAAAACTCGAAAATTTAGCTTTTATTCCTAGTTTTGACATACGTTACACAAATATGGGGGATAGGTATCACGCCGATATTCGGGGGAAATTTTCGTGTAACCTCAATTTTATCAAGGACAAGATCGTCAAAATAGAGCCAGAAAATATAAAATCGTCCCCGAAGCGCATACAATTAAAGGGTCCGGTATCATGATGCATTGTAGCTTTTTGTGAGGAAGTTGTGTACCGAAGTTCGTCCTGCTCGATTGAGGGATCTATGCTGTCCCGTTGCAATTGGGAACACTTTTTTTTTCGAAGTCTGGTTTGAGACAAATGCAATAGGTATAAAACCTAAACCTAGGTATCCTTCTTAGCATATACAATCTGTCTGTATAATTAGGTCGTAGTCTTCAAACCTTCATCGTGAAAGCATGGCTTACTGGCGGTGTTTCTCTATACACTGATAGGATGACTGAAGCTGAAATAGTGTTGTTCGTAGTTGCTGTGCCGACGTTTAGGGAAGACGGGGCCAATACCGTCACGTACGGCTAGTATAATCTGACTAAAATTTTCTGAGAATGAAGTTTGAAGGGTTAAGCAGATGTCACTATATGCTCTGTCGATACCTCGAGGTCGAGGGTAGCTAGCTTACTAGGCTTTGATCGGAAGTAGCTCTTTCCACAATAGGTTAGCTGATATACATAAATATCCTAGATAGGCAATATACAAGCATTATAACACAAAAACAACTCTTCGAAGCTTATACATCGGAAAGTAACTAGCTATAGCTAGCTGGCGGCTGTCCTTGAGTTTATTAGACCGTCCGTGTAACTATTTGACTTAAAGTGGATTGGCTATTAGTACAGGAATAAGCTATAGTACAGTATTGCGGCGTCTGACCTGTGATAGAACGGCAATAGGGACGGGCACTTACCAGTAATTAATATGAGTTGGGATACCTCTGCAATTGCAACGAGCATCCGGGATAAGATGAGAACGATGGTAGAGCAATTGGAAAAGATGTAATTCCTTGGTTTGAAGGTTAGAGGTTATAAGTCAGTTGATGAACATTCTAGAAATGTAGGTACCTAAAAGGGAAGGGGAGTGCAATGAGGGTTCGTTGACCAGCAAGTTTCCCTCACTCCGCTCAGCACTCCCCGTCTTCCAAGTATAAATACCTGCCCATTGGCTCTGAACCATCTCCTCTCTTCCTCCCTCCCTCCTTTTTTTTCATCGCACCTTGGTTTCCGAAACCATCCTTCTGTGATTCATCACCAACTTCCCTCTCCATCATTAACGCGTCTTAGCTTCCGTAACTTTGCTCTCCATCGTTCACACTCAATTCTCTCTCCATCACTTCCTTCTTGACACCTCGTTCCTCTCTTTCCTACTCCCCTCTTGATTACTTTCCTCCTGTCATCACTCTCACCTCCCCATCACTTCGAACTCTTCCCATCCCTATTTCATTGAACCCCCAGCTAGCCCCCTATCATCACAATGCTCAATCTAATCCTTGAGCACATCATCGTTCCCTTCGCGGTCGATATCGTCCTGGCGGCGGCGTGCCTATGTACGGCATTAGCCAATGCCCACAACGACTCCCAGATGAGGCTTCCTGGGATGTCGTCCGTTGCTTCACCATCGCCATCGGGTGAAGACGTCGCCTTCGCCTTCTACGAGGGCGAGGGTCGTATAACGATGGTGCCGACGGTTGGCTGGTTTGCAGCTGCAAACCAGCTCAACCCGAGGGCACCGGAGTTCCGCCCTCGCGTAAGTTCCGAACTCTTTTCCCTTCCTATTGGGAGCTGCAACTAGCTAACTTTGAAAAAGTCGGTAGAGCAAACCGAGGAGGAGGAGGAGGAGGAGGAGGAGGAGCCGGAGTTCGGGCCCTGGGCGACCGAGGCCGATAGGGATGTGTCATCAGACGGGATGTCTGATGACATCAATTCCTATGCGGAGGTTGACAGGTCGAGGGTCGAGGGGCAGAGGGATTCTGCCACTGCGGCCGCCATTCAGAACGGGATTCAAACCGTTCTGAATCGGGTGAGTTTTTGTTCCCAATTCCCAAGCTAACCTCCCATATATTGTCATTGTCTTGATGATAACCTTTCTGTTGGCGTTCCAAGTTGATCTAATAACTAACCTTCTTTATCATCCTAGCGTGCCGCAAGGGGGACCAGCGGGCCGGCTCCGGTTCCTCCAACCACGTCGACGGGGCGACGACTCCCCGAGTTCAAGATTCGGGGGAGGGATCTTCGATCCCTTCCTACCCACCTGGACCCTAGGTTCAGGAATGTCAAGTCGTACAGCAGCACTTGGCAACCACGCGGCCGGGCCCCATCGGACGTTTCACCGTCCGAATTTTACAAGCCAGAACCCGAGGGGCCCATTGACGCCTGGGTTGGCGATCAACTCCATAAAGAGCCAATGGAGTTTTACGTTGACCCCGACTGTAGGGGTTCCACACCAGGAACCTTTGCAGACGGGGTCATGGGGTCTTGTAGTACGATCAGACCCTCCCAGTCGGTGCAGGGAGACGAGGATGAGCCCGAGGAGCATACTGCCTCGGGCCATCTTCCGATCCCTACACCGGATCGAACCAACCAGGCGGCCCAGGTGGGCCAAGGTCCCCTGGTTCCAGAACCAGTCACTCCTGCTCGACTCACTTATACAGAGTCTCCACATATCAATGAACCAGGGCAGATGCCTGTAGTTCCTGTTCCTTTGGGGGAGTATATAGAGTTGAAGGAGATTGCTGAAAAGGCTAAGAAAGACGCTGCCACGTTTGGTAAGTTAACTATTTTCTCTGATCTGCTTTATTTCAACGTACATCACCCCATTTCGTCTCTAGCCCTTGAGACATCCCTCATCTTCAAGGACGGCTGTATCTGTATCAACAGCTGTGGGAAGCTCTAAATTCCGCATCACGGCCGTCCCTGCTGATAGGGCTTGGAAACCATCTCAGCGTCCCACCTTTATCCCTCGCGATCCCACAATCTGTCTATTTATTTAACCTAAACCTTGTCTCCCCTTCTTTCAACTCTGCAACTTTTTCTTTCTCTCCTAGTTTGCAGTTCCTTATTCCCCTATACTCCCTGTTCTTCATTCATACCGTCTACATTCTCCACGCTCTTTCATACCCTCAATCCCCACCCTCCTAAAATGGCTAGGCCATATGTTCGTACTCCATATCCTCGAGATGTGGAGTCTTCTTCTGAAAGCTCTCAAACTTCAAGAGTTCATACCCCTCCTCCCTCGCAGAGTGAGTATATTTGTCGCGTCTTAAGGCCTTGAGGATACTTCCTCGAAGTTTGACGCGAGATTTACGCACTACTCCCTCATTATATGCCCCGAGCCCAAACTTCATATGCAATCATAGCTTCTTAGTCCTTTATTCTCTTTTCACGGAGAGGGGGGGAAATATGAAACACAAGCTAACAAAGTTTACCACAGAGGCACGTCTTGAAGCAGAATTTAAACGCCTTCGCGAAGAGATGGCCCAATCCTTCGAGGGTCCATTTTCTCACTACGGTCAGCTCAGCGACCAGGAGCCTGAGCAAAGACGTCGTTCGATTCAGAGGCGTACTAGTCTACCCATCATACTATCTCCAAGTTTGGGCCCCCAGATTCCTTGCAACTTGCTTGGAAAGTCGATTCTTCGACGTGATGAAAAAATTCCAGCAATCGATACTAAGCAACCACCAAGCGAGTTGGAAAAGAAGGTTGGGCTGCTTCAACGTGTTCTTGAAGAGGATGCTGCTACGGCTGGAGCTTTGAGAGATGTTGACATTAGAGATTTGGCTGTGAGTAACGTTACACAGTACCGACCCTTTCCAACACTCCTCAACACGGCTAACAATCAATATTTTTTTTAAAATTTAGCACGGAGCTGAAACAGGTGACTGGAGTCAGCTGTTAAACTACCAAGGAGGAGCCCTCTTCTCGACTATGCTTCAAGTCGTAGCGAATGAGCGACAAGATGCCATCGAATTGGCTAAAAAAGTCGGCCGTGCCGCCGTCAAAGTTGTCAAACATGATAAACAACCTGACGAGAAAGTTAGGGCAGAAAAAGAATTGTTCAAATCCATCTTCGATAACAAGTTCAACGACTTTTGGAACGAGATTCGCCCAAACCTCTCCTTCGATAAGGATCCTCTCTCTCTGTCCGGTCGTCGTCAATACCCTCCGTTCTACCCGGCTACTGGACAAATGCCTCCTCAGCCTCCTCACAACTACGCCAAACCAGAATTTTCGGAGATCCGCGATGAACTAGAAATGATACTGCGTAAGATGCGTCGTTTCTGTAAACAATTCTTCTCTGGACTTGGTGCTGAGGAGCTTTCTCCTGAGATATACGACTGTTTCCTTGCTATGTGTGGTGGATCTCGCGAAGTTTTGAAGACCCTTTTGGAACGCAAGGATACCAAGTACATTCTGGTCTTGGGATTTATCAAGCGAGTTTTGTTCAGTATTTGTCTCGGTCCCGGTTGGATCTGGCAGGGCTATGACGACAATCTTTCTGGACTCTTCTCACTCGAACACAATCTTTTTAGCGACGAAGGTAAGTCGTTTTGGTTTCTAGTCTAGAGATGTATATGAGCTGACATATGAAATTCACTGTGATAAAGGTTATAAGTATCAACGAACGGTCGCTCTTACCTGGCGTGCTCACCGCTTCACGCAGCTGACATACCAACCATGGTGGGATCATATGTTAGATGTTCGCGTCAAGATGGTCGCCGACGAGTTGTACAAGGTCCTTAAACCAATGCAAGGAGAAGACAGATCTAAGAGTGGCTTCCGTCAGATTGAGCTATTCATGGACCTCTTGGAGATCGTTGAGATCTTCACCAAGGTCTCCGCCAAAATGTACCAACATGAAGCCCTTTGGTCTTACTGCTTCCCTGAAAATGGAGAAGGCTTTAATGGAGCCAATATGGTTTGGGATGACACGTCTCGAAGCAGGATCGTTGCCATTCGTGGGTCGGATTAGTTCTCTGACCCTCAATTGGCTGCCGATGGAACTCCAATTTTGTTCTGTCATACCCCGATTTTGACTTATCAGACGCCCGAGCTCGGGGAACCCTATCCCAAGTCTATTCTCATTGTCAAGGCAGAATGCCTTGTTACGCAGGACTTGTCTAGCCCTACCTTTCGAGCCAAAGTGCATACTAACGCCCATGAGTTTGATATTGGATTCCGTCATGGAAGGCGCAATGCTACGATGCCAAACCTTCCATACAACCCTCGCATGAGCACCACCAACGATGAGAACGATGCAGGTCATTCGTCTGCCAACATTGACCCTCTACTTATTCACAACCGACGCATCTTCTCCGCCGAGGGACTTTTCAGCCCTGAGCCTGCTAATCCACCTACTTTGAACATTCGCCCAACGAGGAGCACTCCTCGTATGTCTTACTTTGGCCAAGGGAATGCTAGAAGCAACGAATCTCACAATACTTTGCAAAGTATCCCAGAAACTACGGTCCAGGAGCCAGAATATCATTCCCAATACCCGAACGTCCCGCTTGGTCCTCCACAGGTAGTTCCACTCAGCCCCCCACAGGCAATCCCTCTTGGTCCCCCACCGGTTATTCCACGATCTGCAAGACCACCAAGGCCCCCATATCTGCCAAGCGAGCTTCCATATCACGCGCCTGGACTCGAAGATACGGTTCTCATGCGATACGCTGCCCATCGTCTCCAGGGCCCATCGGGTCTATCAGATTCTACAGGACACCTTCAAGTCCCCAATCAGCAAACCGATCCCAGTGTCCAACGACTCACCCAAACCATGCGAAATTTTCAACTCTATGATCAGTATGAGCAAGCTGCCCGTCGAGCAACAGCTCCTAGAAACCAGTTCGGGGATCGTATTACCGTTCGTCATCGTTCGGCTCCACTCCTTTCAGCTGCACATGGTGCTTTGGGTCCGGATGTGCAAAGACAAGCTATGTTACTTCGTTACGCTATAGATCCTAATGGCCATCTTATCCGCACTCCTGTTAAGGAATCGGTCGGACTACGTGAGGCTGGTACAGGATTACATCGAACTGATGAGACTGGAGGTCAACAGCATACATCTCAGTTCGGTACTACCCAACGTGGAGCAAGCAATCCTAATTTTGCAACTTTTGCCGGAAGACGTTCATATACCGAAATGCCACAACGTCAAGCTACTCACCGTAGGGATACGAGCGACGGTCCTCAGCAAAACGTTTTTCGAAGGTCGTCCCCCCGTGATGATGAGTTCCCAGTCATCAGCTTTACATCTACTGATACAAACGAGAACGACGAAAATGACGAAACCCTTCAAAATCCACATTAAATAACAAATGTGACTGAAGGCGATTGAATTTTGAGCTTGGTGAGATTACTTGTTTGATCCCTGTTTTCCTTGAAAAGCTATAATTCGCAATCATACTAATTACATCCTTACCTAGTAAGCATGCATAGTCTAGCGTCTATGCCTTCTTTTCCATTGCAAACTACTACTTAAGTAATTGCTTTGTTTTTTTGTTCTTGTTCTAGACCGGCCCTAAAGATTTAACATATCTTAAGAATGCATGGTCAGTTCTATTCTGCATATGTGTTTACTCAATGCCTTGTCTTTTTTTGTTTTTTCGTCTGAAGCATCGATCTTTCGGAATGTTGGTTGGTTGCTTTTACTGCGGGTCTATTTGCCTAGGTTTTCACCAATCCCTGGTTTTCCCCGTCCATAAACGCGATCGAACCCAGAACTGTCGTATCTTCAGTCACATGCAAATTATCCTTTGTTTTCTGTGAACATTTGAGCTTTGTCCTCACTTTCACGTGTATCTCCGAGCCTCCCCCCACTCCCCTTCTTTCTAACATTATATCCTCGAAACTGGTTATTACTACCTACTTTACATGTATCGATCCGAAGCATGTAAGCATGTACGTACGATAACATAGTTTCAATTTATCCTCTAGCTCTGGCTCGGAATCTCTGTTTCCCCTGAAATAAGAAGCGAACTCGATAGTCCTATACATCCACTTTCGATTCGAATTCTAGAAATGCCAATTGCCTCTGTTGAATGTCCGATACTGATAAAATGATAAATATAAATCAGTGTTGTAGTTTGTGGTATTTCGGGGTCTATTGGCAGGCGTCCCTGTACTATTCGCCGTTGATCCTTCGCTAACCGCATCTAGCATCTTGGAAAATCTCGCCTGTGAAGTCAGTCTATAGGTCGACTCTAGCATATGCATTGTTTCATAGTTGCTCTCAATGGCAGCCGAAGAATGGACGCTCGTGGATAGACATGGAAACTTTCTGAAGCGTGTTCATATCATTTAGTGTATGGAATCCAGAATCTATTTCGTCATGAAGTTTAAGGTCAGAAATTCAAAACCGTGAACCGAACCAGTGCAGAGGTCTTGGGCATGATCGCTTTAGCACGTGGCAGAATGAATAATCCCAAGATCGAACAGTTAAGTGAAGCCAGACACCATACCATATGGACGATGTACAGACAGTAGACCGTGGGACGTCGATCGTTCGTAGTCGGTCGGTCGGTATTATACAGGCACAGGCAGCTATAAATGCGGGGCGAATTTCCTTTGTCGATATCATCCGAAGTACTGTATTATGCAAACCACCCTGCCCTGCCCAAAATAGTCTATAACCTTGTACGTCTAGAGCCTTTAAGCCGAAGCCATAAAACTACTTTGTACGGGAGCAGCAAGCCTTCAATCCCTCATAATGGTTCAAAGCACTATGGTGGGGCAAATGGTTGAAATTTTCTTGCGGATGTTGGGTTACAGTATGCTTGGACTTTTGGTAAGTTCGGTTATTGGCGCAAATTCAGAAACCGGTGAGGCTTCTTCTTCCGCTTCTGCGGGTTCGACGCAGACAATTCGTGCTTGCTTGCCGGAATCGCCGCCAGGCGCTAGTACTAGCCTTGCTTCAGTTACGAACAAGGGCCCGGCTAAACAAGATTATTTGACGAAGGAGGAAAATTGCATCGTCGAGAGAAAGGCTCGGAGAAGAAAATTTCACTCGGGGTTTGTACGTTTCATGTCGGAAGTGCCTGAGTCATAATTACAATTGTAACTGGACAAGCTTATATCCTTTGAAGGTCTTTTCCTTTTGATCGGTTCTGTTAAATTCGAGTTCAAAGTTCGTAGTTCAAAGTTCAAAGTTGAAAGTTCAAATCTCTTGTTGGTTGAAGTCTGTTGGTGGTTAAGTTTCTTTCCTATCCTTTCTCCATTGCTTGATTGCATTTGCCCTCATCATCATTACCATCACCATCATCTTCCTCGATCAAACTTCCAATTGTGCTCTTGTAGTTTCCCACCAAAAACTACCGAGTATAGCCTGTCAGAATACCATTTTGTTCCTGCATATTTTTAAACACCACGTTCTTTCGTCCTTTTTTTGGGTGCCGTTCATTTCCCACCTGCCGACTTTTGGTAGGTCGTTTTTGTTGCTGGAATAGTGGGACAGTATAGTGTGGGTAGCTTCGGCTCTTACAGCACCACCAAAATTGCAAAATGCCAATGTGAGTCGAACCCTCAACAATCCCATATCGAAAACCGCCGTATGCAGAATCATGTCCTGGGATATAGCTAATGGCGATTTAATCATTACAGGCTCAAGGACCCTTCTCTCAAATACAAACCGTTCAAGCCGGTCGACTTACCGGATAGACAATGGCCCAGCAAGACCATCACAAAAGCCCCGCGATGGCTGGCTACAGATCTCAGAGACGGGAACCAGTCCCTCCCCGATCCAATGGTTCGCTATATTCTTCTTTCATATTTCAATTATTGTCTAATCGTCTACTTTTCTGGACCTCTGTATGCTAACTAATTCTGTTCTGCTGTTAGAATGGTGAGCAAAAATGGCGATACTTCGAGCACTTGATCGCAGTAGGCTATAAAGAAATCGAAGTCTCCTTCCCGTCGGCTTCCCAAGTTGACTTTGACTTCACACGGAAAATCATCGAAACTCCCGGTGCTGTCCCCGATGATGTTGCTATCCAGGTTCTCTCACCCTGTCGTGAGGACTTGATCAAACGGACGGTTGAGTCCCTCTACGGCGCCAAAAATGCCATTCTCCATCTATACCTCGCCACAAGCCAGTGTTTTCGTCGCATTATCTTTGGAATGTCAGAAGAGGAAACTCTCGCTCTCGCTCTCAAGTGCACACAGTATGCACGCTCGATCACCAAAGACTCGCCGGACCCGAAAGTTAGAGAGACACGATGGCAGTTCGAATTCAGCCCTGAAACCTTCTCAGACACCTCGCCAGAGTATGTTGTCAAGTTCTGCGATGCTATTAAGGCGGTTTGGGAGCCATCCGTTGAGAATCCTATCATCTTCAATCTTCCGGCTACAGTCGAAATGTCTACGCCTAATGTCTACGCCGATCAAATTGAATATTTCTGCCGCAACATTACAGAGAGAGAAAAGATCTGTGTTTCTCTCCACCCTCATAACGACAGAGGCTGTGCTGTCGCTGCCTCTGAATTGGCCCAAATGGCTGGTGCACAGAGAGTCGAAGGTTGTCTCTTCGGTAACGGAGAGAGAACCGGCAACGTCGACCTTGTCACTTTGGCTTTGAACCTCTACACTCAGGGTGTCTGTCCCAATGTTGATTTCTCAGACATCAGCAAGACTATCGAGATCGTTGAAGATTGCAACAAGATCCCGGTTCACCCCCGCCAACCTTATGGTGGTCAACTTGTTGTGTGTGCTTTTTCCGGGAGCCACCAAGATGCCATCAAAAAGGGTTTCAAGCTCCGAGACGAAGGCAATGCTAGCTATAATGATCCATGGGTCATTCCCTATCTCCCTCTCGACCCACAAGACATCGGCCGAACCTACGAAGCCGTCATTCGTGTCAACAGCCAAAGTGGGAAAGGTGGTGCCGCCTGGGTTATACTGCAGCATATGCGCCTCGACCTTCCCAGAGGTCTACAAATTGCCTTTTCAAAGGTTGTTCAAAAGCACACAGAGTCTGTCAATAGAGAACTACAGCCCACAGAAATCGTCAAGTTGTTTGAGGATACTTATTATCTCAAAAATAACCCAAGATTTACCCTCATCGACTACGATATCAAAACCGATAGAGCAGCTAGTCGGGGGAGGCCTCCCCAAGGTGTGGTAGCCAATGGCAATGGAAGGCCTGCCGAAGAACAGCCGAAGAGACATTTTGAGGGAATAGTTGCCTTGGACGGGATCGAAAGGCCAATCAAGGGTGTGGGAAACGGTGCCATTTCCAGTATGGCGAATGCGTTAAGGGTGCTTGGCATTGAACTTGACGTTACAGACTATAAAGAACATGCGTTGAGTGCCGGTACCCACGTCAAAGCCGTGGCTTACATCGAATGTTCACCCTCGAAGGCTGGACGGGGTGTTAAGTCGGTGAAGGAGGAGGCGGTTTGGGGTGTTGGTATCCACGAAGATGTGGTACAAGCCAGTTTGATTGCTCTTCTTAGTGCGGCGAGTGGCGTAAGTGATTCCCCTCCGTGAAATAAGTATATATACCTGGAACCTCTCGTACTAACTTAGGTGTTTCGTAACAGTTCTTGTCTAGCAGACCTGGCACACCGCTCACTAAGCATGCGCCCAACGGTGAAGTTTCGTCTCTGAAAATCTAAATTATTATGGGAGTCCATATGCTCAGTCCGAATTTTCATGCGAAAAGTTTCATGAAATGGGTATTATGTTGACAGATTGCTATCTTTTGTTTCAGATAGTTAGTTTGATTGCATGTACCGTCCTTTCACAAAAGTTATCTTGGGCATATGTACATTGAATTTCTTGTATTTATCAATTGAGCGACAAAATTATTTGCTATAGAATACAATCTCTTGTTAATCAACTATAGTTGGCATGATAGCACGCCTGCACTCGAAGATTATATTGAAATATTGGTGCTTCATTACATCGTACATACAGACAGAGGCCTACAAACCCGACTCTTCAGGTTCCTCCTCTTCGGTAATCGTCCTGCTAGGCGGCTGAATTATCCCCGAAGCTCCCGGTCTACACTCAGTATCGACTTCTGAAACCTGACTCCACGTCGTATCCACCATAATTCCCTCCAAACCCTTCCCCTCCTCTTCATCGATGACATAAAACCCTCCTTTTTCCTCCTTCCCGCCGTCCCCCTCGGTCTTCCCTTCTTCCATCACTCCACCATAAGTCCAAACACTAGCACTAACACTACCCCTCTCGTGTCCCCCAAAAGCGTCAAACCCGGGGAATATCTCACCGTCATATGTCGGAATATCGAAATTCGGACCAGCGTAACTGCCCATTCTGCTTTTGCTTGCTCCCGCAGCAGTGTTGCTATGTCGACTACTGCTAAAGCTCATGTTTCGACTACTACTTACGCTGAAATTCCTGCTGATGATACTATGTCTACTCGCAATACTCGGGTTTCTACTACTATTCCTCCTACTACCAGCACAACTCCCGTGGCGTTCACTATTTCGATAATTACTAAATATTGAAGAATGTCTTTCCCCTCCTGTGAAACTCGTGGTACTGCCACCAATACTACCCGGAAAGCTAGATCTTCCGTTTTCAATACTGTAGCTATTTCCACTGCCGTGAGAAGTACTTTTCCCCATTCTACATTCTGTACGTGCCGATGAGTTAGAGCCCCGTTGTGTGGTTGGCATCATATTTGTTATCCCGGTGCTTTCTCTACCCCGGCGGATGTGGCAGTATATACTAGGTGAACAGGCAACTATCGTGGCGAATAATAGTTCGATTGATGCCCACATCGTTCGTGATAACTGGAAGTGTGCATGTTGGAGACCTTGGACCATACGCACGATACAAATCGCAAGGAGGAAGAACCCGATTGAGAAGAGGGCTATTAGCCGGATTCGTCTGCACGTAAATATAAATACCCGTTAGCTCCCTTCCCTTCTCAAAAAAAAATTCATAAAACCATATTCATACTTCTCCAAAGGCACTCTAGCCATAAATAATAACGGAAATGGCAACGCTAAAAGCATTGCGTCGGTAACCATATTTCCGACTTCATAGGTAATCAGCCATTGATTAGCCTGTACGCATGGCCCGGGATTGGGAGATAATTGCCACCATCGATGGAATGGTCTACATTCGGCGAGGACTACGACATTGGAGGCTATCCATGTCGCAACGATGATTGTTACGTATGTTATCAATATTGGTCGCTCGTAGGGGAGTTTTCGGATTATGCGCCAGAGAAAGTCGAAGATTACAAATTTGAGGGACCACAAACTTTGGTAAAAAGTGTGTTAGTTATGCCTTTCACTAGAAGATATTATTTTGATTTATGGGTTATTGGAGTTTTGTATGGGTATCAGGGGAATCAATCTTACGCTCCAACCAACATTATACGACTTGGGACGTTTAATTTACTTCCAATCTCCAAATGGTGGATTTGCGTAGGCGTTAAATCTTGTTCATGATTTTGGAACTCTCCCGCTGTTAATGCTATACGGATTAAGAACGGCCATGTTACAATTAGAATTACTCCAAAACACTAGTTTTTACGTAAATTATGCTATACGCTCTCAGGAAGTATTTATAAACTTACCAAAACTGGTCCCCCATATCATGATATAACTACTGAACACCATCCTCGCAATTATATGCGCCAAAGCAATCACACTCCATGTATCCCCCGCATTCCAGCTTTCTTTATGCCATAGCCGTAAACCGAGCCTCAGGAATAGAATTAAGATGCTCAGGATTGTACAAATGAATAAAGAGGTTCGGTTAAATGTCTTTTTCATCTGGAGCCGGCCCGCGCTGGATGTCAGGCGGCCGAGGGTTGGAATCTGTTTTGGGGGGGAGACACGGTGTTTGAGCGCGATGATCTACAGTATGGGATACTGGATTTGAGGAAGCGGGGGGTAAAAGAGGTGGTTAGAGGATATGTGGAGGTAACGTGGTGTTTTTGCGAAGTTAGAGGTGTTATTGGTTGGGAATTTCTCTTTGAAGCAGAGGATGTGGTGATTCTGGGGCATTTTCTTTGTTGTAGTCAATTGTAGATAATGAGACCTTTTTTATTTAGAATCATGGGGTATACATAAGGAGGCTACGGAGTGCGGTTTGGACTTTTAGGTCATGAATACATGATCTCGAGATCTATTAGGTTGGTGATGCAATCATTTCTACATTAAAGTTATCGCCAAACGCTCCATGCGCGCATGCAAGCGGAAAACATTTTAATGATATGCGAGGTCAACTTCCACATAAGTACTCTAGGTTCTGATTAAAGTGTCCTTTGGATGCCACGTTGCTTTCTAGATTTGTTACTAATATTTCTATTTATGATTAAATACGGTGGTCGATTAATAATATATTATATCTCTATATACTTAAAACAGGTCTATATATAAAATCTAGTCAAATTTGGATACCCTTCGTTGCATATAAGTTGGTCCGGTATATTTTGAAAAAGAGTCAATACGGCCCAATGATTCTCGATCTAGTTTTAACGAGTCATTTTCGTAATCGGCATCGCCCATAGCAGCTGCTCGACTAAAATCCCTCGTGTTCCCCATAAGATTCATTGGTGTTTGTTCGAACTCTTCTTCTTGGAGAGTTTGCACCGTATCTGCGCTTTTAATCATATACCATTTCGACGGCGTACCGTAAAATTCTGAAGAATACATATTCCTTCTGGCAGATGGTTCATTTCTCCTGCTTGTCTTGCCCGCTATTGTTGGATTGTTACCTTCATTTTGTAGTTGCGAATGTGTAATTCCGGTATAGATGTCATCGGGGATTATATCTTCGTTACTATCTTCGTTTTGATTCTTTATTTCCTCTGGGGATACCTGTGGTGTGCGAGGAAGATAGGGCATAATTCGTTTCATAGTGGACATCTGGGGAATCGACGTTCGTCCTTCTAGCTTTGGTTCGTCCCATTCTGTTGTATCATCAGGGTCTACATTACCCTCACCCACCGTCGCAATCTTAAGCAAGGGTGAAAGGCCTTTTATAGCCGGTCCCGGAAAATATGGACTCCCCGCGTCCGAAATTCTTGATCGTGAGAATATTTCCACCGGCGAGGGCATAATCTTGAAGTTTTCGATTGAATACCCGTCAGCAGTATGTTTCCTCCATTCCTTTCGTGATTTTGAGCGTAGTTGTTTTGCTTCGTCACGATCAACGTCTGCGGTTCTACTCCTCATAAAATCTGTAACAGGTTGATGGCGGAAATGGCCTAGGTAGTTCCCTTTCTTGAGGGTAGATTTTCGAAGACCCTTGTCAAGGTACCAGTCGTACGGCACTGGAGAGGGATTGTTGATGTTTGGGATATCTGTTACTTCCACGACGCTTTTCAGGGTATCCCATGTTCCATCCGTTAATTGGTATACCACATCTCCTTCATTCAGACTATTCCCATCTCTTAGAGCGTTACCGAGGAGATTTACCCATTCCAAAGTACCGTCTTTGATCTCTCTATAGTGATTAAAGTCCCTAAACAGTGCCGGTAATTCGTCAAGATTAAACCGTTGATCAACAGCGTCTTCGAAAGGTTGATAGTAGAATACTACAAATTGAAGAGCCTCGATGCTACATTTTTTGCCTAGAAAAAATCCGATTGCTTCTGGTGTCTTTTTGACTTGGATGTCTGTACGGCTTGTGCGTACCTTTATTGAGGTTACGGGGTCCGCTGTACTTGTTTTAACGTGGTAGCAGGAACGGCCTTGGGGCCAAGCCTCTTGGAAAGTGAAGGTATTTTGTAAAGATTGGGATTGAGTTTGAAATCCGATTTCAACGGCAGATGTGAGGATAGGACAGATTATGAGATGGAGTATCCAAGAGTGAGGATATTTTACCCTCATTGTGTATTTTATTAGTTCTAGGAACTCAAAGGGTATCTCAACTATAGCTAATTATTAATTAGCCCCAGCTTCGTCGGTGCATCTCGAGGTCTCGATTGATCATTGGTTGAACCTATGAATGATTGGCCCAGATATGTAAATCCTCGCGTATAAATGCCGCACCGAATTCCAATGTATAACCACTAGACCAGGACATGGATCTGTTAACATGCAGAAAAACTTGTGTAATTAGCTCATTAATGCTCTCAAAGCAATGGGATATAGATATCGATATCGTCTTCAACAAATCAATTATCCAAATCTTGGTGGTATACAGCGTTAACGTTCTAGACTAGTGTGCGATAATGCGTCTCTATTGAGATGAGATAGGATAGCTCTTGATTATTTAGACCTATAGAACCGGGTGCTAATTTAATAAAGCACATCTCTATGCTGGAAAACCTTCGACCTTGGAAAAAAAAGGGAGATAGATGGTTACTTATTCGATGATTCATATGAGTTCATTTAGACCATGGATATACATGCTGACTACATAGATCAAGATGACTGCGCGATATCAATATTATCATAAAATCTTTACTCTGTACGTACATATAGCTTGAATTCATATCTTGTAACCCTCAGTCTGTCATCGATGTATCCATTAGTTCAACTCGAGCATGTTTAAATAAATTCGTCTAATAGCTAATAAGCTAGCCTTACTCTTTTAAGTATAACCTCACATAGCGACACAGGTAGGCGGCCGGCCAGGCGAGTAAAATCTACTCATCAAAATTTATATATCTTCTTCTTGTAGCTTATTCTGTTTCCATCCGTTGAAGATGTCATCGATCGTTTGGTTCGTAGATGGGAGATTTAATTGCTCCAGTTCATCCGTTGACGATTTTGGTTCCCGATAATTGCCTAGGGCTCGATAGAGCCTCAACCCCGAGCCAACTTCATCGAGATGGGATGGTACAACCCTACGCAGTCCAGAGAATTCCGGCTTTTCCTCTCCTCTTTTTGGTCGCCGCTGGGTTTTTGGTCCCTTTGGGCTCATCTCTGTGAACGCTTCAGATAGCTCGTCTTCATCGTTGGTGTCTTCATCGTTTCCCTGATTAGCGTTATTGTCTTCATTATTTCGATTTGTGGGATTGGTATTTGGCTTCTTAGGCCCGTTATTAGTTGGTTTAGAATTCGGGTTGCTCTTGCTGCCTTCAGCCTTTGGCTTCGTTTCTGTGGTTGTCGTATCCTTCTTGTTGTTGGAAGGTTTTTTCCCATTATTCTTCCCTCCTTTCCCCTCCTCGATATCTTCATCGGTTTCGTCCTCCCCCGATTCCTCCCATTCACCGTCATCGTCCTTTTTTGGCTTCCGTTTGGCTGCAGGTTTTTTCTTTGGGACCGGAACGATAGTATTTGTAGAAGTGACGACTTCGTGTTCTTGCTTACCCCCTTGGGGCTTGTTCTCCTTAGAGCCCCCGTTATTCTTCTTTGCTGGACCTTCAACTTCTTTTTTGCCTTTTGGACCTGATTCCTCACCACTACCCTCAGTTTCTGTACCTTGATACTCGCTTCCACTTTCGTTCTTTTTCCCGTTGTTTGCTTTCTTATTCTCCTTCTTCTTTTTTCCATATCCTCCTCCGGTTTTCGGTTCCTCAGAACCATCTGAGGAGTCGCTATCGTCACTCTGGTTTCCATTATTTTCGTCTGTAGGCTTGTATGTCTTCCCAGTAGGATCATATCGTTCCGGATAGCATCCAGGTAAATCATAAATTAGTCGATGGAATTTATCACCTTTATCAACCAATTTAAGGAACCTTACCGCGATGGCCGCATTGAATCTGTGTTCAAAAGGTTCATTGAACAGCTCTAATTGAGGTCGGGGGGCGAAAGTCCACTTATTGTTAACTTTATCTTCAATCAAGTCGTCTGAGTGTTCAATACACCTTGTTTCCGCGAACGGCCAGAACTTTTCGTCTGCTGGCCTTTCCAATCTCATGTTCCCACAGCTGGGGTATATGACATGGTATCGCGTCAATTTTGTGTGAAATCCAGCTTTGACTGTCCCACCATCATGCCAATCTACGGTGTGTTTCTGCATGTTCATCATCAACTTAGCCAAACGTTCATAGGATTGTTGTTGGATCTTGTCGGAGAGTTTGGGGTCTTTGGCGAGCAATGGGGTTTTGTAAAGATTGCACATTCTTTCGTATATTTGTAGCGAGATAGGTTGTGCAGGGCCTCCGAAGAGCATAGTTATGCGGGCTGGGTTTTGGGCGGCATCCCTTCCTTCTTGATAACATATGTTCTTTGGATCTGGGTTGAGATGCTCAGGACAGAACCGAAGAGGAACGAGAGCGGGGCAACCGCATCCTGGGAAATTGAAAAGAGTGTATTCGCAGACCATCGTGACAGATTGACTTTAGTGTGGATGTTTATCGTTAAGTTTGGTGAGAAATAGGCCTCAAGCCTACGTTTCCGCTTTTTTATCCACCCCAAGCTGCAATGTATACATGTATGGTATGTTTGAAGTTTTGGGGATCAGATTAATTGAAGACTGAAAACTTGGTATGAAAAGAATACCAAAATATAGACAGTGATCGATTGTGGAGTGGAGATTGAGAATAACGATTGTGACACTATGTTAATAAAATCGATGAGAATTATATAGAGAGCGACCCTAAAGCTTGAGAAGTCAGATATAATATTGACAGGAATAGTATTCAGAGTTCTATTGTAAAACCCTGGTTTCTAGTCATACATGAACCGGAAGGAAGAAAACAGCCCGGCATTCAAATCGAAAGTTTCCATTGAACTTGTATATTGATAATATAGAAACTAAATGACGCGGTCGCGTTTCTTTCACGAGAAATAAAAATATCAACTTATGTATTTACTTTTAGCCAGGCCTGCAGGGTACCCCCCAATGTATATCGCATGAGTCGATACCAACATGGTGGACAGGTTATTTCTTTGTTCTTTGGAAACAACTAATCATGTCCAAAATAACACGCGAATATTTGTTGTTTTGGGATCTGGGATTCAAACATCATGTCAACTCGAAACAGTACTCGTGTAGGTCAGTAAAATCTTTGAGGATCCTGCGTGTGATAGTGTATGGCGATCCTCGGGCAAATACTTGAGTATGTTCGGTGATACTATGAAGTGACGATATAAGGATAAGTTTCTTATAGTTAGTCTTGGGAGCTCTCGCTCTCGATCTCGTGCATGTGCGAACACTCGATTCTGGATGTAATCAGTGAAGTGTATCGTGCCCCAAATTAATTAAGTTGATTAGAATATCAACATCCAACATACATGTACATACAACAGAAGAGGTATAGCTAGACTTTAGTGCGTGCTAGCATCAAGGCTGTGGGACGTTGACGATATACTCACATTCAAAATCCATTGGCAAGGAATCGAAAGGATCGTCATGGTATTGGTTCGTCATCGGCCCTTCACCTTCTGGATGTAGGAATTAACTCGAAATGGCTGGAGCTAGACTGTGAATACTGATTGCAGTATTAAAGCAATCTTGAATTATTGAGTAAGCTATTGAGTACTGTAGCTATAGCCAATGTAACACGATGAATTAATGAACACGTACGAAATTGATATCGCCCAAATACCAAACAAACTCCATAGCAAAACCCACAAATATCCAAATGTTTGCAAGATTTACCCATACATACTTAGTACTTTATAAGTCTATATGCGTATGTATCTAAGCCTTCATCTTGGGCTGGTAAGTCGACTTGCCATAACGAAAGAGAGATCTAACAGACAGCCTCAGGCCCCCTATTCCCAATATTTTAACCTCCACAACAGCGTTCAAAGCTCAGAAGGGGCTGGACTTCCAAATTCACTTCCTGGCTGAAGCATATATTTGCTTCCTTTCCTCTCGTTGTATTGCTTCTTCCCGTTCAACAATACCCTCTCTAGGCTCTCGTCGCTCCCAGGAAGAGGGTTAAAGGTCCAATCTAGCTGTGTCCTTTTCATCCATTGTTCAGCATCGTCTTTCAAGTACCATTCGATCTCTGCGGCGTTCGTCCCACCTTTGTTCTTCCTTTTAGTGATCTTGTTTCTGCTTTTATCCTGGTGTAAGACTCGGTGGTCTATTTGAACCAACTGTGTCCTGACAACATGCGGAAAATCAACTAGTTGTTCGAAGCACCTAAGATGAAAAAAGCACTCCAGAGTATCAAAAACATTGCGCCGATCATAGGCGTGCTGGCCTTCAGGGTCGTTCTTGAATGCTGAAATTTCGTCGGTGGCATACTCCCAATCCACGGCGACTTGGTAGTTCCCAGCAATTATCGTTCGTGGATGTTTGTAGTTCTTTTCTCGCATCTCACCTGAGGCGGTACGGATTAACTCTGTTGTTTCAACGCCCTTGCAGTGGCGGTATCGACACCAAGTCCTATAATGATCCTCATAAACACGAGTATTGGCGTATGGATGCCTTTGGATCCAAAAGCAGGGAGTACGCCCCGGTTTGATTGACGGGTAGTAAAGCAATTCGTGGACGTTTGTTTGATCGTATAATTTGACCTTGTCATCCATTTCAAGGTATGCTTGTTCCTTTTTAGACATAGACCGATTTTGACCTCGAGTATCCAGTCTTCGACGCTTGGAATGAGATCGAGAGTTTTCGTCACCTGTCTCAGATCCGGGATTTGGAGTTGAGCGTGAGGAGCTCGGAGTGGGGAGAGAAGTTATACCGTAGGCAGGGGGAATGTATTGCGGTGCAGAAATAGGTGGCCTCAAGACATTTGATGGGCCCGGAACACTCGTTGATTGCATGAAAGGTTGGTTTATCCCTTGATAGTAAGAAAGATTTAGTTCAATTGGTGAGGTTGCTTCTTGATGCGACTCGTCGACCTCATCCTTCTTCGGCCTACCGCGCTTTCGCTTTTCTGAGGGTTGAATAAGCGGTGCAGAAGGTGCGAGCATGTGTCGAACGTATTCCTGCTTATTATGTATAGATACTGACTGATGGGTTGGCGTCGGCTGGATCACAGGTTGAGCAGCCGGACCAGAGGGGTCTGTCATCACAATGTCCCCTATACTGTCGAATGACATCGAGTCGAGAGATGCTAAAAACTCGTCAATTTCTGATTGACTGATCTCTGGGGGCGTAGGGCCATCGTTGAGGCTTCCAACATCGGGCACGGGTTTATAGACTACACAATGACCCCGAAGAGGTGTATAATGATGTGTCGCCAATTCATACAACCTACGATCGTATAGTGGGTACTTGGCTTCAGGGCTATTATTATGAGTACTTTCATCCTTCTTTGACCTTCTACGAAGTTTTCTCGAAGGAGAGGAGAACGTGGGAGTCTGGGATAGTAGGTTTACATTGCCCTGAGAGGGATAAGAGCGAAGTGGCTGAGGGGGGGCTACTACGCTGGCTGATGGGTGAGGAAGGAGGGTTTGAGGATCTTCAGCGGGTATACTTGGCTTTGCTCTTAGCCGTGGGTCGATGGCGGAATCCGGAACATCGAACGGGGGCTGAGCGCATTCGTCGGGTAGAAAGGGGTGAGAAACATCGTTTCCTCCGAACCCGCCGTAGTATGTGTCATCGAAGAATAGACTAAACTGATCTTCCTCAGCAAAACTATTGATGTAATCATCTAATTCATGCTGAAATCCATATCCATCGGATTCGTTTGAACCACCAAGAAAATTCCCTGAACCCATGACCCCAGAGAATGAATGAATAAATGGATGAATGAAAGGCCTTTAAAGATACTGATTGCTAGGACAAACTTGCGGTGTGAATTGTAACCGTAGATAGAGATCCAATCGCTCAAATGCGTAGGAAACTAGATTCTTCTCGAGCTAGTAAACTTGCGATTCTGTTCTTGACAATGAACTGGAGAGTTGTCAGCAGAAAGGCGCCCTTTCTCCGGGCTCATTAATTTGTAAGATGATATAACTGGCACCGGCGAAACATATTTGCAAAGAGCTTCGAATACATAGGCTTCCGGTGTTATGACAACCAGGGGTAACTTTGGGGCGTTTTTCAACGTTGCAAAATATTAGGCTTGACCTCTCGGACCATGAAACATATACCCAGATGGAACAGTAGCTCTCAAGTTGATGTAGTCCATCTCCGGACAGCGAGTTAAGAATGGTTGCTGTTTAGACAAGTACGGATTTCCAGGTCATGGAGAGCGGTGCGGATGAAGCGACGTGCGCTACCAAGCGACGGCTTTGTTGCCTTTGTTGGCCTTGTTAGCTCCAGCTTCAGGCCTGAGACGAACGTGCCACATGTTGGACAAAGCGCGGCTAGTGTCTATAAGATAATTCTAGGGTTCCCCAACTGCAATTGGGCTGCCGAGAATTGGCTTGGTATAAGGAGGCCGTAGGGACTTCGTCTAGCAAGTACGGCGGTATCATTCTTGGTCTTGCATATCCGATACCCAGCCGTTTCTTTCTTCCGGGCCGACAACGGGACTGCCCTCAGCGTCGGTTTGTGAAGGACTCTCCTTTCGGACTACCCGCTTTCTCGGCCAGTCCCTCGCAACGTCTATGTTCCGTCTCGGCCACCAAAACTCTAAGAACATCATGAGGAGGTAGTCAATGACTGCGCAGAGAACAAACAGTTTTCCTGCCCAAACTCCACATCCATAATAACGCTTAAGTCGATCAATAAGGCGTGAGCTTCGAAGCCTCATGATCCCGTCGTAGACCTTTTCAGTTCGCTCCGCGACATCGGTCCATGAGTACATTTGCCTGATTTGGTCGTGGAACATTTCTGGCCGAACTGTGCCAGATTTGATAGCATGAATTGCCCTCGAAGTTGCCGCAACAATATCATCTTCCTCCGGTTTTGCGAAAACGGTCATTTCCCTCGGTAGTACCTCCGGAATACCGCCGACCTGAGTGCATACAACATAGAGGCCACAGGAGGCTGCCTCAACGATAACTGTCCCGAAGGCTTCGGTTAACGAAGCGTGCAAATATATCTGACCTCTTATCATGACGTTCCGGACATCCTCATGCCGGATTGGCCCGAGCATCTCGACCCGATCCTGTAAGACATTCTTTTCAATCATCTGTTCCAAATCAATAGCCTTGGGCCCCGAACCACCGATAAGAAATCTGACGTTTTCGTGCTGGGCACAAATGCGTGGTATTGTGGCAACGAGCAAATCGCAGCCTTTGTTCGGGAACAAGCGAGATATCACAACAATTGTAATCGTAGAAGTAGGTGGAGGGGAATCAGCTGGCCTAAAGTCTTTAGAGACCAAGGCATTCGGTATGGCTGAAACAGTGAACGGGTCCAATGCCGCTCTAAGAACAGTGTTTTCCTTACTATGACCCAATTAGCAACTAATACTCATTGTCTTCCCCCAAAGGATCTATCTTACCAGGTATGGGAAACGCAAATAACATGGTCTACATCGCTCAATGTAAACTTTAGCAGCTTGTTTGTGAGGATACTAGCTGCATCCGCAAATCCAAACAAGCTGTGATCCGTAAAACAAGTTTTCAATCCCATGGTCTTGGCATGTAATAGACCCTCTTGACAAAAGGCGGACAAGCTACCGTGACCATGTACAATATCGATCCGTTCCCGAAGGACAATCTGGCGTAATATTGGGAAAAAAGAGAATACTGTTGGTAGCGCGGACTCTCGATAGACGACCCAGAATGGGACATAGTAAACCTTAATGCCATTTGCGAGGTATCGGACTCCCGTACGGTCGCCATATGAATGTGTGATGATGACGACCTTGTGCCCCCGATCAACTAGTTTCTAATAGTTCAACATTTCAGTCTAGGTTCGTGTAGATGTGTGAGATTTATTAGAGTAACAGACGCTAGAAACCTGGTAGATATGACTTTCAACGCCTCCAGGCTGGGGAAAGAAGAAGTCCGAAACCATCCTGTGATAACCATTAGCTTGACCGCCAGGCGTCGGATAGGAGATATAACGTACGCTATATTGTAGGACATCTTTTCGAACATACAGCTGCGGTATCTGAGGCGAACCTCAGACCACCGACCGTTCTGAATATGGGATTGTGATATATCATCCGGACAAGTCGCGAGTTTGGCGTTGTTATGAGGCTCTGTCGCAGCCAAGACCGATTAAGCCAAGACTTCGCTTCACTAATTGACCTCAGCGACACCGAAATTTTGCGACAAAACTTCCTCCTCAACATCCACCTTCGAAGCCTGAACATACCTACGGCGTATCGACATGTCAAAAAAAAGAAAGAGAGACCCGGAAACATTGGAGCACAGCGCTGGGACACCCGCCGATTTGAAGTCTTCGAAATCGGAAAAGGACAAATCCAAACCCAAAAAGGATCGCAACGAACGACTTGAAAGCTCTGAAAAGCCAGAGGCGAAGTTTGCATCACTCGCCAATGCCACGGAAATCGATTCTATCACGGAGGGAAACGTCGTAGACCTTGCAAATGATACTATGGAGGTCGACGAGCCAGTGGCCCTGAAAGATGCAGCGACTGGCTCGGACGAAAAGCAAAGTTCAAAGAAGGACAAAAATAAAAAGAGAAAGGACGAGGATTTGTCAACTGGGCACTTGTCAATTCTCTCTAAGTTCGACAAGTATAGGGCTGAAGTTCTAGCCTCTGGTCCAAGGATTGTGGCCAAAGAGATTGTTTCAGAGGAGCCACTACAGGGACTTCATCCACTGCCCCAACCGGCTCAAGCACCAGTCCAAAAAGTGGACCCGAATTCCGTCCTTCCATCCTACCTCTCTCAGCCTACGACAGTACCGACGAGCCAACGGCCGCCATTTGAATCTTTCGGGCTCCCTGAATTGCTTCTGAGCCGTTTGGAGAAGCTAGGGTTCAAGGATACATTCCCTGTTCAGTCGGCGCTATTACCCCTTCTACTACCGGATAACCGCCTACCACCCTCGACTCCTAGATCAGATCTTCTCGTTTCAGCTGCCACAGGTTCAGGGAAAACTCTGTCATACCTACTCCCCATTCTCGCAAGCCTCATCAACCGGATAGTGCCGCATACCTATGCCTTGATTATTGTTCCCACGCACGAATTAGCCACGCAGGTTCAACGGACAGCACACTCGCTTGCCGCCGGAACATCTTTAAAAATCAGCACTGCAATTGGAACTCGTTCTTTTGAGGTTGAGAAGGATCATATCATAGCCAATGACATTGGAAGTACTGGTGCCGATATTCTCATAGCAACTCCGGGTAGGCTAGTTGAGCACATCCGAAACAATCCACAGTTCACACTTCGGCACCTCCAATGGCTAGTAGTCGATGAAGCAGACAGATTATTAAGCCAAAGCTTTCAGGATTGGGTAGAAGTTGTTGGGGATGAATTACAAAAACCTTTCTCCAGAGAGGACGAGCAAGGCGGCTTCGATATCACATCAATGGGCCTGAGAACCCCCAAACGTGCTGCCGACACCGTGAGGAAAGTTATTTTATCAGCTACTATGACTAGGGATGTTGGCAGGCTTGCAGGGTTGAAACTTAGGCGGCCACAATTGATAGCCGTAGATGACATTGGCGGCCAGGAGATGGCGATAGACGGATCTGATAACGATGGCGAAGACCAAGAAACGGCTGACAAGGGACTAAGGGAGCTTAATTCTTTACCTTCTACTTTAGAGGAACATTATTATCCCGTCTCCAACCCGACCCAAAAGCCACTGATATTAGCGAAGCTCCTCTCAGACAGCCAGACAAAGTCCGGTATCTTGGTTTTTACAAAATCAAACGAGTCAGCATCCCGCCTTGCAAGACTTCTCGAGCTACTATTTGCCAAGAAGCTCGGCAAAAAACGAAAAGGGAGCAGCGGAAAGGACTGGAGAATTGCAGTATCTACTTCTGATAAACGGAAAAAGGAAATATCTGCCAATACGTCTAAGTTCAAGGCTTCAACGATCGACATATTAATATCCACGGATTTGATGGGGAGAGGTGTTGACCTTCCCAATGCACAGTTGGTTATCAACTACGACTCGCCAAGGAACGAGAAGGATTACATACACCGCGTCGGGCGAACCGCCCGCGCAGGTAACAAAGGTATCACATGGAGCTTGGTGGAAGATAGCGAAGCAAGGTGGTGGTGGACAGGCATTGGGAAGGTCCGAAGAAGCAATTCCGATGGTATCAACAAGGAAAGTGCGCCGGAACTCAACGATGAGGCCTTGCAGATATACGAAGGGACCCTGGAGAAACTAGGAAGGGAGGTCAGAGGATCTTGAAGGGTCCACAAATACATAAAGGAGGTGTACGATATATATGTACGAGTATCCCAGCGGCTATGACGTCACAAAATCTATGAAAGCGATGCAGTATTTCGAACTCTCTTAGTGACGATTCATGACAAGCTCTTGTGGCTCGTGCTCAGTATTACGGTATATACAACAGGCTATGCTAGCACTTATGATTGCGAAAATGAAAACGAAAAATCAAAAGAATGTTGCGCGTGGCAAGCAGCAACCAGAAATCGACAAAAAATCAAGCCTTCTTCTGTTTCAGTTCTTGGCTTCCATACAATGTGATGACTGCGATACCAATGAAGGCGGCAATAACGCTGAAAACCAAGGCAACAATACCACGAGCGGTGAATCTATACATCTTTGTTAGCGAAGCTCTCAAATTTAATAAAATTTCAAGGAGAGTGCTTACCCTGCTGGCAGTGGAGCTGGGCTCAAATTTTGTCCAGTGAGATCCAAGTAGTCTTCGGCGTTCGCAGCAGCATTTCCGACTACTGGGAGGTTCTGTGCTTTACAAATAGCCAGGTGATCTTCCGGGATGGTTTGAGTCTTTTGCAAAACATCTGGAGCCTCGATAAATGTGGCAATGAGACCGGACTCAATATGCCACTCAATATGACAATGGAAAAGCCAAACACCGGGGTTATCAGCGCGGAAGCGCAGAACAACGTTGCCGCCCGGATTTACCAAGACTGTATCTCTTCGCATTGGCTTTTTGGCGAATTCGATGGACTCATCAGAAGCATTGAAGAAGCCAGCATCAACATCGCTACGATAGGCGAGCTGGAAAGTATGGCCGTGAAGATGGAATGGATGCTTTCCAGGGTCGTTGTTGTTGATAATCAATTCAACGACATCGTGATGCTTGAAGACGATGGGGTTTGTATCGCGGCCGTAGATTTCTGGCGTCAAGCTGAGATTTCCAGCGTTGAGAGCAGTGTAAAGGGTGGGAACTTTAGGGGGAACATAAGTGATACCATTGAAGAATGCGTAGTTTGCACCGTCTCCAAGGTTATCCATCATAACCTCAAGGGCAAATGTGTATGTGGGCTCTTCCCAAAGATCCTCACCATCAAAAGGGACCAAGGTGAAATCATCAAATGGCTCGAATGCATCGACGAACGCAGGTTCTGGGAGTGGTCTTGCAGCGCTGTAGATGAGGTGACCAGTAACGTTGGAGTTTAGTCCGTCAGGAATTTGGTCAAAGAGATCCTAGGAAATATATTAACATTTCAAGTTTCATGTAGGGTTTACTAGCGCTATTGATACTAACCTCGTCCATACTTCCGACAATGGCATAGTTCTTGGTGGTTTCGTTCTTAGTAGTCAAAAGGAAAGAAAGTCTCTGCGCCGCAGTGAGATAAATCATTTCCGCTTCCGCCTCCTCAGTGTATTCACCATCGACCTCAATAATTCTCATGGTATGGCCTTCAATCCAGAAGTACTGTGCTGCAAATGCAGCCATGTTTACCAAACGAACCATATAAGTCCTTCCAGGTTTAACATGGAATGGCATTCCTTGTGTTTCATTCATGAGAGCAGAGTTAGGGACTGGCTCTGCACCTGTTGGGTTTCCGACAGACAAAAACTTTGCCAAAAGTGGAGGGTTCTCATCATGGTACCAGTCGCTGAGTGAAATCACAACTTCTTCGTCGTACTTTTTGGCGTATGGGCCCTTTGGATCTCGCACTATCAATGGCGCGCGGATACCATCAGGATATTGACCTTTAATGTGTGAGTGGTACCAGTATGTTCCTGGTTGGTTGATCTAAGAAAGCCAAGTCAGGAAATTCTTCTATTTCGCGACCGAAGCCTATATATATCCGTGGACCCAGATATGCGGGAGCATTTCCGGGTTTGCCAAATAACGTTGCTGAACTTACTGTGAAGTTATAGGTCATTTTCTGGCCAGGAGCAAGTGCGCACTGCGTAACTTTCCCAGGCCCATCCATAGCGTTTGTTCCATTCTGGAACAGACCGTGCCAATGAAGACTTGTTTCGACATCTGGCAAGCCGTTGACGAGATTGACGACTAATCTATCGCCTTTCTCAATTTCGATTGTAGGAATTGGCCATTTTCCATTGATACCAATTACACGACGCTCGAATTGGCCGTCTGGATTTGCTGTTGTATATGTTACATTAAAATCATATGTAACAGTTTTTGAGAATACTGAGGGAAGAAGAGAGAGCAAAGAAGCCGCCACGAACGACTTCATCCTGAGACGTTAACGCGTTGCGTTGGAAAAGTTGCCTCAAGCACACGATAATTACAGAGGATGTTGGTGATAGTATGGAAGGAAGGAAAGATAGCTGAAGAGCAGCTGAATGATCTGATAAGATTATTATTGTTTCATGGGAAGAAGTCACTCCCCAAGAGGAATTTGAAGTATCGGATCAATCCGCCGACTTTAGCTCGCGACCTGGCCTATGTTGGCCATGGGTCGATGACATCCCACTCGTGAATTTTTTCCTCAATGGTCGCTCGAACTCGAGCTTTAGCGATTTCATGCAGCGGTAGGAAAGTCTACAGGGATCCACTTCCCAGCCCCGACATATGTACATGCTTCTGCAGCTTGAGGCAACGTCGGAGCGCCGTCTCGTGAATACAATTTGCAGAATGTGATAGGTGGTGGGGCCGACAGTTTTCTAAAAAAAAGAAAGTTTTCTAGCCTTTGAGACGGCGGATCAGATAATCAACTGATCAAACGATACCACCTTCGGCATCTCAAAAGGATTTTGACTTTCGATTGGCAAGGAAGGTGGTCTGGAAACAAGTTTCCTGTGTAAGCAGAAAGGCAAGGAAATGTTTTCCGCCCTAGTAATCAATTCAATTCATGCATTTAGTTCCATTTTTCCCTCAACGTTAGAAACCGCCACTTTCAAGCTTTCGTCCGAGTCTTGGGTCCCAAAGCAAGGGATTGTAAAAGTCTTGGAGGGGTGGGGTTCTTGCAGCTGCCCAAGTCATTGCCAATGCGGACTAGAAAGGCTTGATCGATGACAAGTCCCTTGCCCTAGGCTATGATCCACGTCTTCGGAGGAAATTTAAAACGTCCCTCTTCACCGTATAAATTATTTAAATCGGTATATCGACAACTTGCGTTGCTTCGTGGTATTTTCAACAGCTCTTTGTTACGAATCTTATCGGATGCATCAGATTGTCGTCGAAATAAGTTTGCCATCAGATAATGCATCACGATCTGAAGGGCCGTCCGGTGGTATGATCCAAGAAGAGATTCCCAAAGTTCTCGCTAAAGGTGGTTCGAGGCTCATGAAAATTTTTCTTTTAGGGCGGGCGCCATGTTACTCCCCGAGAACCTACGACTAAAAAAATTCCAGAACTTAGCTTAAGAAAGACTAATGGCGCTGTTCTGTTAACTGTTTCCTATTCTCGATTGAGGGCTGACTTATGTAACGAGTATGCATCCCACGCTCCAGCGAATCGCGCTTTAGAACCCTGTGCGCTAACAGGGTGGGCTGATCCACGAGTGGGGCTACGATAGCGAAATGATGGGATTGGAGCTCCAGGGCCAAAGTCTGATCTGATCGTAGGCTGACAATTTTGTACATTTCCTCCTGCCATGATGGCATACACCTATTTTGAGTTCCAATTTTGCATTTCGTGCAGTCCAGAATTTTGGTCACAAAAAACCTGAATTTTCTTGGCCGATTTCGGCCGGCATCGAAGCTGGAGTGAAACGGTACTGTTTTTGGTTAACCCGCGATTTGTCCCGCATCTGCGGGAAACACCGTGTGCTCAGGCGAGTGATTTTATGTGAGCCTTCGTGTCTCCGTTCCGATGGATCGCAATACCAGCGGAATACTTCAAAATCAACATGCGTCTTGAGTTCCATTCCGCCTCAAGATTTTATGTCCTTCCGGTGTGATTGACATTTTCATTCCATTGTTGTCGAAGTGTTAAGCCTTTGCTATGCTGGAGGACTGGTTCTGAACCCTTGATCATCTACCCGTACCAAGTAAAGTTATCTGATCCGTACTGCCAAGCCTGAAGTGGTGCGACCCCGATAGACAGGGATTGGAACCCAATGTGGGCCCGGGACGCCCTCTATGCAATCGTGTGCGACATCCTCCCACGCAGTCACTATTGCTGAAGCGAAAGCTTGCAGGATGTCTTGAAAATTCCTTGCCTGATAGTCGGTTCAGAAATGCCGGTTTTAGTCTCAAAGAGTAGGGTACCTAAGATGTAGATTTTTCTTTCCCCTCTTTTAGATCTTCGGCATGTTTCCTTCTCGTTTCATTTCTGCCTGTTTAGATAAGTCACCGTCCACTTCATGCATATGCGTAGGCGGGCGATCGGTTCTTGATTCATTCGACCCATGTTCGGTGGCGGAATGAAAGAGTGTGGACCCGGAGAAAACCGTTAAAGTCAATGTTAGTACGAGGCGGCGGCAGCCAGTATTCGATACTCGTCAATTGTGCAGCGCATCGATCACCTGCTAGGCTGGGGTTGCAGGAACTCCTTGCATTCGTGTGCTAGCTTCATTTTGAAAACGATTCCGCGGTTGCCAGTGGATTTGGTGCCACGGGCACAAGCCAGCTTCTTTTTTTTTTCAGTTCTCACAATCTGATATGATTTGAAGAGCACGTCTCTCTTTCCCTCTTTCCATTCTTCTCTTAAAGATCAATCATTATCTTTCGCCTCTTTTATCTGATCCGTTTCTGGCGGTTTATCTTTCGGATCTAAGAGTTATCTATAGAGACAATTGCGCCCAAGATGGTGAACGTCTTCGCAGTTCCAGGTATGTAATTGACACGCATAACACAAATCAAAATTTCCAAAAAATGCAGTGCGACTCAAACTCGTGCGCTGCTACCTACTTTGCTAGAAAGCACGCAAAATAAGAGTGCTAATTGCTCTTACGGGCTGTTTTAGTGTTCTTTATCGTCTTTCGCGAGTCCCTTGAGACCGCAATTATCGCAGCCATCCTCTTATCCTTCCTGAAGAAGACATTTGATACACCTGAAAGTGATCGGGCGGCATATGTGCGCTTGCGTAGACATGTCTGGCTGGGTCTAATAGTAGGTTTCATTTGTGTACTCGCCATTGGGGGTGGCATGATCGGTGCCTTCTACAGGCTGGGTGTCGATGCATGGGCAAAATCCGAAAACTTATGGGAAGGCATATTCTGCTTGATCGCCAGTGTAATCATTACTGTAAGACTTACAATATTCCCCCAGGTTGAATTGAGAAATTGAGGAGGGATTGATATTAATGACTACGGTTTTCTTGTTGGTAGGTAATGGGCGCGGCCATTCTGAGAGTTTCGAAACTTCAAAAGAAATGGCAAGAGAAGATTACAAAGGCTCTACAAGCTCCCAGAAAAGAAACCACTGTCGGACAAAAACTTGAAAAATATGCGCTCTTCATCCTGCCTTTCATTACCATCCTTCGTGAGGGACTTGAGGCTGTCATCTTTGTTGGAGGCGTTGGTCTCTCGTTCCCCGCAAGCTCCTTTCCCATTCCCGTTATTACAGGTATCCTCGCTGGTCTCGTTATCGGTTTCATCATGTATAAGTAAGTAAATGATTGTCCTTGGGTAAATTTGTTATGTATATGCTAATCTGCTTGACTATCAGGGGCGGTAACATGTTCCACCTCCAAATTTTCCTCATCATATCGACATGTTTCTTGTACCTCGTCGCCGCCGGTCTCTTCTCTCGAGGTGTATGGACACTAGAGATGTACGAATATGGAAAACTTGTCGGTGGTGATGTCGCAGAAACGGGATCTGGACCAGGCTCTTATGATATCAGGCAGAGCGTTTGGCACGTCAATTGCTGCTCGCCCGGATATAATGGAGGTGGCGGTTGGGGTATCTTCAATGCCCGTAAGTCTTACCATGGGGCTCTTAGCCGCGATACATGCCGATGCAGTCCAATTTCAATATTCTAACGTACTTGATTTCCCCTCATAGTCTTCGGTTGGCAAAACTCTGCAACATATGGCTCCGTCATTTCCTATAACGTTTACTGGATAGTCGTCATTGCCTACTTCCTCTTCATGTACTTCCGAGAACAAAAGGAGTTCAGTGCATCCGCACAATCAGACTCTGATCTCGAAGCTGACAACGGAAAGGGCGTTGTGGGGGCTGGGAAAAACGCTGTTGCGGTCGATGAGAAGAGTGCCTAGGTCCTCAGATTTGCAGAGACTTCTCGTTAGGTCTATAGACTGGCGACTGGTATATGGCAATGTTGGGTTTCCGAACATCTGCACCAGAAATTCTTCATCATTATGCATCAAATACACTTAGGAGCCCGTATAGCTTCTAAGTTTACACATTTTGTCGCATTGAATTTCACATCTTTATTGTCTTGTACAATTGTGCATATAATTATGTAATTTCGAAATGATTTAATGCAAAATACCCTCTTGTGAATCCAATTATATTCAGCGATATGCAATATTTAACCGCGGTGAGTGCTATTATAGGCACTTGGTCTCATTTACAGATTAGTACTCGACATGATATAAATAGCACCATTTTCAGTAGACAAAATTTATATTAAATCTCTATCGGTAGAACACGCTTTTTGTGATAATTCGTCACAAATCGCACACTTACAGGCGCGGGGATGTTCAACGTCGGCCAGAGTTTCCATGTCAAGATATCATCCTCCAAATCAGAAGTCGGTGTTTCTAGTCGTCCTGGGGCAGAATAGTAATCTGATAATGAAGTTCTGCTAGCTAAGTCGCTTTCACTTCCATCCTGTACCTCCTTTATCTGTGCACGTGATAAGGCAGCTTCGTTATCCAAGGCACTATGGGCGCCGTTACCATTGAAAGTTGAAAATATCCCGCTCATATTTTCAACTAAATCTTCTCCAGGTGAGTTTTGTTTCGAAGTAGATATTTCTGTTTGAGATTGTGTGACAACCGAACTCTCATGCTCAGGCAATGATATTTCCGATGCAAACCCAGGGTTCAGATCGAGAAAACTCGCCTCGCTTTCAAGTGGTATTTTTAGAGGGTTTGGATCTTCGCACCACTTTGTACGGTGTATTTCGATATGGTCTAAGTACCAAGGGAATCTAACTATATGTATATGTATAACAGGTCCAGTGAATTAGTTGTCGGTTGAACTTTAGTGCAGATATATGCTGGTATAAAGAAGCTCAGGCGAACTTACAACTAGGATTCTTAAAAGAAAAGCTGACGGTGTCAATAACTGCACCAGGTTCATTCACAAGAAACCCAGTACATGAACCATCGTTTCCATACTGCCAGATTGTATCCCTATCAGTCCAGGTGTCGTAGCCAATCCAACTTGGTAATATCGCATTTGAACCCTGTGATTCCTCCCAAACTACCTGGGCAACTTCCACGACACGGCCTCGAGCGAGTTGTAGATTAAACAATACAATAAGTACGAAGGTCTGCACTATCCAGCAGAATGGTGTTACCGTTTTTCTCCACATCTTGGGGGGCGAGGGGGATATCGGTATGCTTGACGTAGTGTTCAAAATTGCAGCCCAGTTTTAAATTTTAGTCAATCGATATCATAATATGAAAGGCTGGACTAGCTTCCCAAAAAACATAGCAAATTACCTCAAACTCAAGACAAATACGGTTCTGTATATATTTTGGTCTCATGATACCTATTTTCTACTTAAATCATAATCAGAATACATCTTAATTGACTAAAAACGCATAATTAATCTTCTTGGTAAACTCTTCAGATCTAAAATTATAGTATGTTGGATAGGAAGGAAGAAACTAATACACAATTGAATGATCGATATATGATATCGATAAACGGTTAAATTTTAGACCCTAGCAAGCCATGTAGTCTCAAGACCATTATGTTCGTGTTTGAATTCCACCTGCTGGAATTCTATACCACTGATTCCAATTGGTAATAAGCTTTATACTCGTAAACTTCTTAAACCTAAGTCCACGTTGATAAATATCAATCTTAAAAGTCGGATGCCCATCCTCGTCTTCGAAGGGGACATCACGAGACTCCATAACTAATGGCTCTAGATCGACAACATCCTGCGTAGCTAAAAAATTGGACTCGGGGCTGGCTAACTGGTCTAGTAGCGTCCCACCGAACTCAAAATTCCCTTGACCAACCGCGGAAATATCTGAGAAAGTATCTTGTTCTTGAGGGTGAGGATTCGTGTGAAAGTTTGGCATTGGTAATTGGCCCAATCCGTTCTTATTTGTAGGGTTTGTAGGGGTACCAACATCCATAAACCCTTGGCCTGGAAGACTAAAGCTTAGCAGGCCTTCAGAATCTTCGAGCTCTTCGCTTGGTTCTGACTTGGGAGGTAATGGGCTTTGTTTTTGTAGATTGGTTTGACCCATGCCACCTTGATCAGACTCGGCATCAAGATCTTGATATTCCTCCTCAGCAATTACCGTTGGATTATATGGCCCTTGCTGTTGAGTAGTTCCTAGGGGAATTTCAAGATCTGCTTCAGAATTCCATATTCCATGGTCAACTTCGCCCGTCATAGATTCAACTTCATCACTGTCGAAATCTTCAGGGTTTTGTTCGAATCCATTCTCGACTACTGTGGGGGCGTTTAATAACTCTTGGAGTTTGGCTGGGTCCCATCTGAAACTTTGAGGATCATCGCCTCCTTCAACAATGACATCTTCCTCCCCTTCCGCCTCATCTTCATACTGTATAGGTCCGAATAATTCTGGCTTCGCCCCTCGCTCTGTTGGGAAGACCACGGTAACCGAATTCTTATCTGTGCAGTCATTGTTGTCATGTAGTTCGAGTGCAAACAGTACGTAAGGGAATAATGCTGAGCAAAAGTGTCTTGATATTAGCATTCCATGTTTCAAAGTATATAAAGTCAAGTCAAGCCGAATACGAGTGGAAACGGCCGAAAATGATTTAATTGACATGTTATTATTATAGATAAAAAAAAATAATAAGATTATCAGTTTAAAATTTCAGGAAGAACGGAAGGCTCAACTTACGACTCGGATTCCCGATATAATACTCAATGTTCCTCACAAATGCATGGTCCTCTATAATAACATCGCTGATGCAAAGTTCATCCGTCCACGCCTTATCAGTATCCCAAACCTTTATAGCCGAGTTGATGGTCTCGTGATATGCTTCTACCTCTCCAGTCGTCAGATTGGTTCTATGCCGGAGTACTTTCCCCCATTCTTCAACTATAACCCAGCGAGCGTCGATAAGAGTGGAGTATATCACACTCAGCCAAACGAAGGCTGAAATGCAAAACTTGAATTTCGCCATCCCAGGGCCAATCCTCTAAAGTGCATAACCGTATTCTTGTTAGAAGTTTCCCTTGAATTGTCGAAATCCTAGGCAGTACTAGTCTAGATCTCGTACTGAATACCACGCTAGAATATATGATAGCACAGGCGTGGGCAATACTTTCATTCATACGCATTTCGCGAGAGAGTTCCCACATCTGCACACATGTGCACAGGAAATGGAGGCGCAGGTAAGAGTTAATTAGCAGAAATAGCTCACGTCTCTGGTTAATGTCGAACGACCACATGGAAATGCATCTTCGCGTGTGGCTCTCCTGTTCATGGTATTATTCACGGGGTTATGGGATCATCGTTTCAATTTTTCTAGAATCCGATAACTTCTAAAACAATACCTTCGAACACGTGCGCTATCAACTAAGCTAACCATCCCATACCCCCCTTAAAATACAACATGCAACAACACATACTTCTTAGCATCCCAATTCTCCTTCTACTATCCCAAGCGAATGCTAGACGATTGGAAGCCGTGAGCATTAGGCTCGGTAATTTTGACAGCTCGACCAATGAATGGCAGAAAACACTTTTGAGCCCCGTAGTTTGGTACGACCGAATTGACGAGGAAGAATCCCCAGATCCCAAAGACCGTTCATTTCTCACCGGACGACCCGGAGATGCTTATGATTGCTCAAATAATGTTGTTCCCCCCGGCGCTTTTTTGAGTGCGATAGGGTTCGATAAAAGACATATAAACCGTATGTATAGATTCATTAATTTGGATGGTTTAAGCGGTTACGAGGGGTTGAAGTTGGCAACTCTTGGGAACGGTTCAAGTAGATAGTATGGGGACAGAGACTAATATACCAATTCTTACAAATAGCTGAACTACCGGATCGTCTAAATCGCCTTGAAATTCACCGAGTGCAGGATTGCGAAGACGATGAACCACTAGAGATGTTTCTCGAATTGGAGGGAGGTTGGGGAGCTGGAGAGACCGGACCTGAAGAACAGCATCCAAGTCCACATGAACAAGGCCAAAACTTTTGGGTGCATTATAACAACAATCCAGAGAACACGGAAACTGAATATAATAGAGATGAGATGGAAGAAGAAAATGTGCATTATCAAAATGATGTTATCGAAGAAGAACAACCGTTGGCACAGGATGATGACGACAACGACTTTCAGTGGATACCTCGTGAAGAAGCAGGTTTCAAAAAACTAAGAAAACGACAAGCCCCTCCGGGGTCAGATGACCTTGAAGAGGAAAACAGCGAAGGGTTCGTCGGCGGACTGCCCGCGACAAATATTGCAAATCAGCCACAGCCACAAACCTTCCCGGGTCCGAATTTTGATTCCCCTCACCCAAATGCCAATCCGAACCGGAGGCCTGTCCTAGAAAACCTTGAACCACTCACTCCAGATTCACAAAGCCCCCTAGTAGCAGATTGGGAAAATAGATTTGGCAACCCCAACCAACAAAATCCGCCGGTATTTAGACGGCTGGAATCCGACTTTGAAGCTGGGTTTGGAGGCGGTGAGGGCTTCGCGCCGGGAGATCCGCTATATTGGGATCCAATGGAAACTCCGAGCGAGGATGGAAGTGAGGTTATTCAATTTCCACAGGCGGCACAACGACGGGAAAACCAAGCTCTTATTCCATTCCCACAGAATGAGGCCCCAATTGTTAACGCTAGACCCCGGGTAATCCCAAATTTGGGAATCCAAGACCTTCTCGCTAATGCGAGAGCTGCCCCGCCTCGAGATATAGAGGAGTGGTTACGGGATAACAAGGATGATAGCCCTGAATTATCTATACCTGAGGGTATTCCACCAACCTCCTCTAATGTCAAACTGTTGCTTGCACATATATGGCCAGATTATCAACTTGGGCCAAATACTAGTTTTAGATTCGTATTCGATCCTTACGTCGTCCATGACGTTGAAGCTCTCTAAATTTATACTAGTTCGATGTTCACTATGAATATTCGGTTTCACGAGTCTCTGCGTATCAATTATATCGGATATCATAAGCTAGACGACGTATATATCCTACGTGAAAATCTTTAGTTATAACCATCCCAGTTCGCAAAATTATATCTCAAAAAAGTATCATCACCGGATTTAAATAACAGAGTAGCTCATTAAACCCGCCTACATTGATGCATCATACACATAGCAAAATCATCCACAACGCCAAATAAACCCCTTAAACATCTTCACAAACCGGCTTTACCAAAAACACAATCGGAGCACACGGCGGAGTCCTATCACTCCAGCGATTCGAAAGCACCAGAGGAGCATTAAACCACTCCAGATATATCGGACACCAATTGAACACTTTTCGATTAAACGGTCCATCTGCCAAACAATACAACTCCCCATAACCACCAGGGTATCTACCACTAGGCGGCTTGATTTCACACCTCAAATAATTGTACTTGCGCAACCGCATGTTTTCCCTCGTAAGATGATGCACGATTGAGAAACTAGCATAAGGATCGACATTGACGTATAAAGTTCCACCTTTGTGTCTAGTGATCAACCGGTTGGCGGAATCTAAGGAGAATACGGTAGCCTCTGCGATGTTTGGGTTGAATGCAACCTCAACCGAGAAGCTTAAGAGTCGCGGGTTTGTCGGTGCGGCCCACCAATATTGTCCGTTGATAGCGGGTGCATCAGTGGCTTGGAGGTAAAACGATGGGTTTGTGGAAGAAGGTGTGCATTTTATAGTTGTCGTGTGCGTCGAGAGTACACCAACCGTAGCTGTTTCGGTGTATTCCTCAATTTCAGTTGTGGATGTACCAGTCCATTCGACATTGGTGTAGGTGATCGGAATTTCGATAGCCTAGTGTCAGAGCATTCAATGAGTAATTCAATCCTTAATATTTATTACCAATAGATATAAATCTTACAGAGTAACTAGTCTCCGTGACCTTTTCTTTGATCGTACTCCTAGCATCCTTCGTTACAGGCGGTGCGCAACCTGTCAGGATGCACGAACATGCTTGCGTCTCAATGGCCGACGGGCAGATTGATGTTGTTTTCTGTCGTTTGAGAATGTCTTTGGCATGGCCGGCTTCTTCCCAACGACGAGCACGAGGTTTAACTGTCGTTACTACAAAGCGCTCAACTGTCCAGGTTGGCGTTAAGGTAGTCGTCTCGACAGCACTATATTCGGTTTCCTATACATTCGTTAGACAAGCCACAATAATATGAATCTTTGAGCCAGCGGTCAAGGAACTCATACGTACGGTATGTGTATAGCTTGAAGTCACCCAATCCTCAGATGCCTACATCATTCCCAATTTTTTAGAATTAATATACTAGAATAGAGAACTAAACTTGGGCTTAAGGGGTACCTATAAGAACTTCATACGAGAAACTCTCCCACACAACCTTTGTGGAAGTTATTGTCACCGGATCCCCAGTTAAAGTAGTCGTGCTTTGTACACATCCCAAAACCGAAGAACACCAACTTGTCAATGATAATGTTCTTGTCTTTGTCGACTTGATAGCATCTGTACACGACGTAACAGATGAAGCCAAACACGAAGCGGGTTCAGCGCTGATTGGTGAAATTCCAATAGCGAGAATGCAGGCTATGAAAGCCGGTCCAATGCTAAAGAACCTCATTGTCGTCCGTTTCGTAGTCTAGTCGTCCAAGTCGCTAGGTGGCCGGTAAATATTTATTATGGCTATGGTATTACTTGATAGACCCAAGGTTGCACAAAACAAAGGTTACCAATGTTACCGGTATCAAAATTGAAAGAATCCATGGTCTTTTTAACCTCTGCGCTGGACAACCTGATCTCAAAAACTGAAGGATCAAGCAGACGCGCCGAGAGTCCACAGACAGAATGCCGAGAAATCCCATGAGCTTATTTGTATGGGAATTTGGCAATTTGGTGGCGGATTCCAACTGCATGTTCAGCCGCAATACGATGAACGAGATCTCGAACGAGATCTAGAACTTGAAAGTCGAAACCTTTGCACTAAAAAATTTTACTTCTCCTCACCCAACTTTCCCTCGGTTACACAGGAGCAATTTTAGGACCGTAGGAATCTCAGCTTTACTTATGTTCGCACTGAAAGTTCTACACTTTTGCTGGTTTCCGAGGCTTTCGAGCTTCGAAGCGGTTCAACACGTTCATAACACATTCTAAACTAGGCTTAACTAAGATCATGAAAGTATATATTAGCACTATAGCTATGGTTTAATTTCGAATCTTTGAAAGAATGATATCCGCGATGCTTAGAACGAGAGTTATAAGAGCTGTTGGATTCTTTAGATCAGAGTAAAAACGGAACGTCGAGAGCCCTTTTCGCCGTAATTTATTCTTATTTCAAGAATAAGCAGGGGTCAGACCTGGGTGGAGAATTAACAGACCCAAGCGAAAACGGAGTGTGGTTGGTGGTTAAAAAGAATAAAGCTTTTGTTTGTATGATAGGCCGCTTACCAGCTATTATCTAAGGCAGTTCTACGTAGTAGATACAAGAAGAACAAAAAAAGTGATGCACAAGCCTAGAGTGCGCGAACCAAGAAGACGAGCTGCAGCAGAACACAAGCAGGAACGTAACAAAGAAATAATGCCGTAAAGTATAATTACACCGATCTAACAAATCCAATATCGCGAAAATCTGGGACACTAAATATGGCATCGCAACGAGGACAGACCTCTCCAGCCTCTAGAGCTGTAGCAAAAAGGTGATGGAGTATCAATCGACGGGACGACAAAGAAGATCAAACGAGAAACGAGAAACGCCGACGCCACACAATATATTAGGAATTAGAGATAAAGGGTTGGACACACCGTGTAAAGAAGCCTTCTACCCATGCGGCATTCCCCAGTTCCGTCAGCAGCATTGCTGGTTTTCTCATAAGGGTACTCTCTGTTCATATCTTTTTTTTGTACCTTTTTTATTTTTTTTTTGATTTTTTTTTTGGGGGGGGGGGTATTTTATTCCAGTTAGTGTGGTATTAATTTCCTGAGGAACTTCTCGAGAAATATCGACGGTACCCTCATCATCAGATGGAATAAAATGATTAGCCTCTGGTTGAATAGAGGATCGCCAAAAATATTTAGCTAGAAGAAAAGCCACCCACAGGCTAATTAGAAGGTTGTTGTAGAAATTCCTTGAAAGTTGAAAAAAAAAAAAAGTTGGAGTTATGAAGTCGACGGAACGGTGCAGAATTGAATTCCTATGTCGAGGCCCAGGTCCAGGTGCTAAAAGAATCAACCAACTTCTTTCGAAGCAGAAGTTGGGTAGAGTTCGTAGTAAGGAAGCTTCAGTATTGTTGACCGGTACGTCTTTTTCCTTTGCGGTTACTTGTCTGTTTCTTTGTCTGTTTGGATTCTTCACGGGAAGCACTTGTTTGAATCACGATGGCGTCCGTTTCAGGACCTACGGCATTTGGGATATTTACCGCTGGTCGAATGGGTATTGCAGCGGTAGCTTTTGTAGGTGGTGCAAAAATCCTGTTCCCAATGATGTCGCTGTTTGTGGCAGAGGAGTATGAAAGTTGTGGAGTTAATAGGAAAGTAGGCTCAACAATGTGAAGAGATGTGAAAGATTTGTCCGGTGTGGTAGCTGTGGAGATATTGTTGATATGAAGTTGAGCTAGCACACAAAGTAAAATGATAGATTAGCATTGAAAAGGAAACAGACGCGGAGTGGAGTCGGTAATTACGCGCAGAAACAATTCTCTGTTGCCTTGCACTAGATCCCTTCCTAGGATTCTATCCTTGGACAGGGACGGGTGCATTGACCTTAGTTCGCTTGACATCGCCCTATAATTCTAGAGTCAGTATACAAAGGCTATTCCAGTGAAGCTAAGAGGGCAGCGTAGGGAAGGCCAGATGGGCAAGTGTCCCTAGATGTAAGCATCCTTGGATATGGCTTAATGAGCAACGCACCTCGGTGGAGTTTGTGGCCTCATCATGAGTTCTCTTTGTCCCGCTCTGGGAGCCTTCAATGCTGCTAGCAACCTTTCTAATGACTTTTCTTTTAACGACAGTCTTAGCTGGTTTGATATCACCTTTCGCGAAATCGAAACATTCATCTGGGAGATTGAAACTAGAGTAACCGCGTGTCAGCACCTGTAATTCCACTGAGTTAATAATCGCAAATGTAGAGGTGTAATACTTTTTCTTCAGATCAAGCTTCACACAATGGGTCTCCTCATCATAACCTTCCCAGCTATGGCACATTTGATAGAATTCACGAGCTGGCCAGGTGATGTTAACTGCTCCAGTCCATCCAGGAACTAACTCAACCCCGATGTAGAATGTGGTAATCCAAAGGGGAACACCATTCTTCTCTTGATCTGAAACCTCACCTGCCGTCTCTCCAGTTGCAGCATTAGCAGCTTCAGCTGGAGGATCGTTCTCAACACGTTCACCATTCGCGATCTTACGTGCCTCTTCGTCATTCTTACAGTACTGAACCTGTTCGAAAGGTTTGACGTACGGTCTAGCACTCGCAATGACATCATTGCACATTTCAAGTTTCATGACCAAATGTCGAATTTTAGACTCCACAAGACCGGACCACTTCACACTAGCCTCCTGTTCCTTGGCGCTGGCATTGACAGCGAGATAGTATTTGTAGTCTTTGGTGAAGAAGGTATGACGCTCAAACAGCTGTTTCCAGTTACCCTTGCCAGTGATGATTCTATCAACAATATCGGCTGCTTTAGCCATCTCTCCAAGAATAGCGGCTTTCGTTGAAGGAGTAATGTTGTGGGTTGAGCACATTGATGGGTAGGCTGGTGTGATGATAGGCATAAGATGATTCTTATCGCTGGGGTACAACTATAGACAACGTTAGCTTGAAGCGTAACAACGAGGCTTTTAGGTAAACCTACTCTTGGGTTCCAGACTCTGACATTCAGAGGCCCATCCTCAATCGGCTTCAGAAGAACCGGTTGCGGCCAGGCCCACTGTCCCAAAATTCGAAAGAACTTAGAGACAATTACAGCACTGACAGCGGAAGGGTAAAGCTGGCAAATTCTGGCTACAAGCATGGCCCAAGCGACACCTCCTGGGAATCCATAGACGTTTCCATAGATAGCCTTGCATTTTGCCCAAATCTTGATAGCTCGAAGAGCATGTTTAAAAACAGCTGGTGCAGGGACCAATGTTAAAATTTCATCTGTGACTCTTGTTCCGTTCAAACTCCTCAACTCCTTCTCATCTAAGCCCCTTAGCAAGTTCTTATCCTCCAAGCTCATATCCGCTGGAACCTGGGTGACGCCGAGTCTGCAGAAGATCAAATCAATCGAAATTCCCGACATAACAAACTTGATAATCGGGACAAACGCGTCTGGGACTGGCGCAAGTTCTTCAATGATTTGGGGTTCATTGGGTTTGTTCAAGGCTTTGAGTAATGGAGGGTAGAATTTGAAGAAATCTTCACGCGTAACAAGTTTCGGGGCAACGACGAGGGTATCGATATCGGATCCTGCAGTACAAAGACAATTAATTCGTTAGAAACTTCGGGCAACGGTCAGTGGGGCCATGGAGGGGCCAGTACCAGGTCCGACGACTCCGAGTCTGTAGCTTCCATAAGTAAACACCTTTCCTCCAGCGCTATTTGTAGCCAGCTCGTTCTGGTTCTTTGATGTATAAACTTGTTTGACGAAATCTTCCGTGATTCTTTGTAATCGTTTCAAGACATCGACACTGCGATCCAACGGGTCAAGTTAGCCATTCTGGCTTGCTCTGTGCAAATATTGTTCGAATATCGAAAAGAATCCAGCTGTACCGTTTTTGTGATTCTTCAGCACTCTCGAAGCTGTTCATAGCCTTCAGCTCTTCAATCAGATCATTGTTGACTTTTATTTCTTGATCTGTTGGCATAGAATGAGAAATCGCGGGCGTGACGCCCCATTGACGCGGTGGCTGGCTATAAAGTAAGAAGCGGATTAGCAAGACTCAGTAGATAGTGAATATGAGACTTGGCAGTTTGGAGTGTTTACTCTGTCATTCTGCTTTGAGATGTGGTTGTGGTACTGGCGATGTCTAGCGACGGGCAATGATGATGAAAGAAGATGGAAGAGCGACCTAGTTGACATTCACGATGAACTAAACTCATGTGTTGATTGTTTAAGAACCGCGCGACCAGCCCCATTTTGAATGTGGCGGTGGCTGTACCAAATTGTGGCACATTCCTATAGCCTTTGTATCACTATCAACAACAGCAACAACGCATCTTGTCGGATCTGGCGTGGTTCGAGGCTCTTCTTACAGCAGATCCACATTCGAATTCAGTTTAGAAATTAAATTGAAACACACAAGTGGAGAAAGGGAGTAGAGCCCCATATTGTTGTCCTATATTTTTCTATGCTATTCTATGGATGCAATATTCTACAGGGCATTAATAAGAATGCATACTGATCCGGATGTATCGATATGTGGGACAACAGGGTTCGAGAGGCACAGGATTCGTGAGAGCTTCGATGGTTGGAAGTAAGTCCGCTGTAGCCCGCATGCATACATACTGGCTTCAGGGATTACTACCATTCGAAGATACTTCAACCAAAAAAAAAAAAAAAAATTATACTAGGGGAGTGAAAACCAAGGATGTAAATTAAACCGACCTCAAGCCGGAACTTGCGCCAGTTGACTGGGTTTCGTCATAATGTTGTTGCCCAGATTGTTCAAGTCCCCCGTCCTCGAATTCAAGATTCTCCCCGACTGGAACCCCACCAGACTCCCCTTCACTTGCAGCATTGTTGTCATCCTCAACTTCATCTTTGATATCGAATTTCTTCAAGGTTCTATCGACGACCTCTGAGACTTGTCGCTTCTTGACCGCAACCCAGTACTCCGACTCATACATATAACGGCCCATGCTCTTAACATCATTAATGTATCCGGAGGGTTCCGTGGTCTTACGCTCGATGATTTCAAATCCATATAAGTCGATGAGGCGGATTACATCCTCTAGTGTGAATTCGAGACTGCCGTTCCAAGCTTCTTCATCATCATGGCTATGGTGGCTGTGGCTGTGTTGTCCCTGGTGACTGTGAGATTCAGCGCGAGAGTGGTTGGAATGAGAGGCTGATCCAATGTTTTGACGACCACGATCACTAGCAGGGGTTGAAGGCGTTAGGTTAGAGGCGGAGGTGGTGACGCTAGCACCAGCATTGGATGAGGCGGTTGGAGTCTGTGGGGTACGAGAGCCGTCGATGAATCCAGTTGAGCTTCCTGTCTCACCGCCGATCGAAACACTACCTTCGTCACCAGCAGGAGCAGTCTCGCCAGAAGGGGGGGTTTCAACAGCGTCAGGAAACTCTCCAGGGTCGACCCTGGTTCGGGAGCTGTGACTGCTCCCGAATGGCAGCTGTTGGAAAGTTCCATCTAAGGAAGTCGGGAGCTGAGGCACTACACTCAAAATTAGCTTCTACTCGACTGTTAGGAACGCTAATTGAACGAGTATCCTTACTCTCAGCATCCTCCTGATCTGCTTGAACCTTGTCAAAGCCCCTGAGATCTCCATATTTGTGTTTTTTATCACCAGGGTTCTTCGGCTCAGTCGCATCACTACCTTCAAAATGCCACAACAAAGGACCGTGATTGATCCAGGCCCCTCCTTCCCTGAGGATATTACGGATTGTCCCCATGTAATCTAGAAGATTTCGAGCGGTGTCAATGAAAAAGCAGGTCGCAACACAGTCAAAGGTTTCATAAGCTTCTGGAGTATTATAGCTTGAAACAAACTCGCCAGCAGACATGGAGAAATATTGGCTTGGCCTGTAGCGAAAGGTTTGAGGCCCGCCGGGTCGATGGCCGAAGGTATCGGGCTGCGTGGTGAATTCCAACTCCTGGTTAAGCTCGGTCCCAGGGTGGACATCAGGTACGAGAACGGGTCGCAGATGATAATCATGGCTTCGATGATGCGAAAAGCTATGACAAAATGGATGGATTTGAAACTCCTCGGCAGTGGAGGTACTATTACATGAATTTCGTGTTAGAGGCAAGTACGTTCCTTGTTGCGATTTTCCAAATCTCAACGGGGGAAGCTAAACTTACTGATTGAGGATAAAGTTTGATGCAATGAGCTGATGGAACGAGAATTCATTCCCTTCTGTAGCATAGCCTTTGCAGGCAAAGTCGAAAGCTAGTCGTCCAAGACCAGCACCAGGAACAAGAATTCGGACATCACAGCGTGGAGAGACCATACCGAAGAGACGATCGACAGCTTCCAAGATAGGACCATAGGTCATTTCTCTTTCGAGGATCCCGGCTTCGCTCCAATCGCGTACGAATTGTTTGATTGTGCTCCTCGCTTTATCTAGATCATCAGGAGTAGCAAGCTCCTTCCACTGCTCAGCATCTCGAGGGTCAATGCCAAAGCTATATGATCCAGACTTGAGCAAACACTCGGCAAATTCGGCATTCTTGTCAATCGCTGCATCAACACGTTCGAGCTTTTGAAGGAAACCAATTGACCTCAAGACATCCTGCTGAGGGCTTGGAAGCGAGTAGAAATTGCGTCGACGACGATGGGTATAAGTCCAATGAGCGGCACGGCGAAACAAACTACCATTTGGTAGATAAGCTCGTTAGAAAGGCTGGCTGCGATGGTTGGTCGACATGAAGCCAGCGAAGGGATAACTTACTAGTAAGAGGCCAAAGCGGCACGTAAAACATTTTGCTCTTCATCGCAGCTAGGATCAAAAACACCTTTGTGGGGAATTTCCCCATAGTCAGCTTCACCTTCACGTATTGTGCATTCGAAGACGTCATTTTGATTGCTCTCGGAACTCTCGCTCGCCTCGCCCTCGATATAGCCGCCTCCGTCAAAGCTGTCGTCTTCGATGAAGTCGCGATAGAGTTCCTCGTATCGGAGGTAATCATGGTAATCCATTTGAATGAAGTTTCGGGTTGTAGTCCCGTGTTAAGTGGCTTGGTATGTGTGAAAGGAGGGGATGAATGACAGGAGAGAAAAGAAGAGGGGGTAATGAATGATAGGAGGAAAGGAGGAAGAGATGAATGTTATAGAAACCAAGAGAGGTGATAACGGGGTAAATGACGGAGAGGCAATGGAAGAAGGGGTAGGAGGGTGTGATGAGGATAAGATGAGAGGTGATGGAGGTTGTAAAGAGAAATGAAGAGGGCTGAGAGGAACAAGATTTTATGGTCAAGATTTGAAGCATATGGCTGAGGAGGATGCCAACCAAGACCACCAGTGCGTAACCCCTTAACTGGGTCTGCACCATGAAAAGCAGACAACAGCGGACATGCCACCGAGGCTTTCAGATAAAAGGCCTGCTTTTTCTCTGTAATGGACTGTTACAGCTCCTTTCAAGGAAGATATTGGACCAACCCGAATCCATTGTTTGGGCCGTATTATATTGGTCAAATCGAATGAATATCGATTCAACCGGGATATAATCTTTACACCACAAAGATGAGGACCATGCCAAAGGGATAATGAACAATATAGCGAGGTAGTTATACGTTCGGATCAGGGTAGGAGAGCAAAGGATACGTATGAAATACCAGGACCCAAACTGCACGGGCTAACTCACCTTCTTCATGGTCATGGACATGACTATTGGTTTGATTGATATTCGGGGTAGACATCTTTGATATTTAATTTCAAAGATGCCTCCTTAAGGCTTTCCTGTTGCAATATGCCACGGTTTAGTCGTAAATAGCTGGAGATACCGTTAACTCAACTGTTTGTAGTTACGTTCAAGCGCAAGAAGCGTGATACCAGCTACTTAAGACCTACCTAAATAACCAACGATATCGATATCAATATTAATTCAGTGGGACATATGTATATCCATGTAGTTAACGTTAAGAGTATAACTACTTACCTAATTAGTATCTATGAGAATCGATTACCGTCGTGTAACATCAAAGGTTGTATCCTCTAGAATGCGGCATGCGTAAAAGGGTTGGTAGCGTGGCCAAAACCATACCCACAGGCTTCCGCAGCGTCTGGTGGGTTCTCTAATTGGAAATGGAACGACGTTGAACTGCTCTGAAGAACAACACGAGATAGTAAAAGATTGTTTGACGTTTGCAACACTGTCTTATGTAAGCAACACATATTTTACAACAAACTTATCCCTTCAGAGTATCTGGCAGTCTCGTAACCCGTTAGACACGAATCTAGCCTCTCACACTTATATTTCATGGGAATTTGATACTAGGTAGATAGTTGCTACTTGACGAGATACCGTTGGATTAAAATATATTAGTATCGCCATGCAAACAAGCAAAATCAAAGACAGTTAGGACCCGCTAACATGCAATCAGACCACGAACCATACGAACTCCAGAAAGACATGGTAATCAGACCGCCTCCAAAATGAGAACTTAGACAAAAAGAACGAGTAGAAAAAAGAAAGAAAAATTATACTTCGTCCTTTTGGTTTTTCGCTACGTATACGGGAGCCGCCGCTTCCTTGACACTCGCAGCTTCAGGCTCCTTCTGCGTCGATCCTTCATCTACTCCGAGTTTCTTCCCTCCTTCACCCCCTTCGTCCAAGGCTGGCTTCTTTGGTGCAATATAGTCACCCATCCTCTGAAAGCTCAAATATACCCCGAACTTCTTCTCCACGCCTTCGATAAACCTCCTACAATCGTCACAAGTATCCCAGCTAACCCAGAACTTCGTGCTTCGAGCTAGGCAAAATGCACTTCTAACCCCCGCTTCCTTTCCGAGAATACTGCGGTACTTGAAGATATTATGAGTAAACTCCTCAGGGACCCATGTTGTATGCATTATCAAAAATCTCACTAGCATCTTTTTCTCCGAATGGCAAGCGTGCCAATGTTCCGCTGACGTAGCTGTGATGTTCTTGCGTTCCAATTCTCGTTTCCAGACTACAGAGGCGCTCTTGGGTATTTCCTTCGGAAACTCATGCCCAATCTCTTTCGCTAGCCCTCGAACGAGGAACAGTAGTTGTTTGTTGTTGAGCGGGAGGTGTGAATCCAGTCTTTCGGCTTCTACCAGACCGCTAACAACAGAAATGTCTGGGTAGTTAGGCCCTCTAATACAACTGCAAACTGTTCGATATCCATCCGACTCAACAAGACCAAGCAGACGTGTTTCTTCGCCTTCGTTTACAGTACACATTTGCCAGTCCGCTTCTCGTTCTACTTTGTTCCTGGTCTCCCTCACAACAGCTGATTCTTTCCACCTCTCAGCTGAAACAGTATATCCAAGCTTAGAATAGTAACCAACAATCTGATCGAGCTTATTCAGCTTTTCGGCGCAAGATTTAGCAACATCTTGCAGTTTGTCGATCGCTGAATAGTGTTTTGTCGGGGGGATAGGAACCGGGTCGTAACTTTTGTCTTCGGCGATATCCAGTCGTTGAAAGGCTTCGAATAACATTTGTTCTTTCGTCTTTGTTTCTCCGTCTTCAGATGTTTCTTCTTTGACCTCCAAGCTTACTTCAATCTTAACTTCCTCTTGAACGACAACAGCTTTGGTGACCGACGGAAGAGACTTCTTAGGCCGGTATTTCACCACAAAAAATCTTTCAAGATCTGGGACCTCATCTCTGACCGTCATCCAGTAGGCCCCACTCTTGTGTACCTGGAGACCCACCGCTTCTTTCCCCAATGTACCAGTCAATACATCAATATCTCCCGGAAACACAACCCTGTACCTCCCAAAAGCCCCACAACCCGCAGGGTATATCACAGGCACACCGATACCCGCATCCGGAACCCGTCTATGTTCATGAAGTTCCTCGCAATAAGGACATTCCACAACAATCTTGATATCAGAATACCCGAGAACCAACGTAGCCTGTGGGTCCTGACCATTAAGGTATAATGAACGGATATGATTGATAATATCTCGAAGGAGGAACCAAAAGCTATTAGAAAGTTTGTCTGCCTTCAAGATACTCTGAGCAAATCTCGAAGCCTCGGATTCTGGAAGAGTTTGGTTATGTGATTGAAGAAGGTTGATAGATTCTAAATAAACGAAGAAGTCGTTATAGAACTTCGAAAGCGTAGTAGCTCGATGTTGAAACGCCTGAGAATTTCGAGAAGAAGGAGTGTTGGAAAATACTGGTGGCGTATTTCTCTTTTGCGGCGATAGAAACAACTTTGGAGGTTCTTTCTTTGGGGGAGTCGTCGGCGGTTTTGTGCTGGATGCCATCATGGGCATATTATCGGTCTTCTGAGAACGTGTGAGAACCCTCATATTGGATGAAAAGAGCGATTGTTGCCACTGTCAATATATGCTAGAGAGGCTGAGACAAATGGCGAAGCTATAGTCAAACGTTGCAGTCTATCAAAGATTGGTCGATATCCGACTTGACTAACCAAAAGAGCTAGAGACAAAGGACTGGCGGGACGGCTAGTTATCAGCGGTCGAAAGTGCAAAATATCGGACTGGAAGCCATTCCGGAAGAGCCCGTATTTATCAACATATTTCCAGGCATCTAATGACCGGATGCAATTCGCTGGCACGACATCTCGCTATCGATACAGGAGAAAGTGCGTGGGTGTATCAGGCCTGGCACACCACTGAGCGCATGCGCACCTGAAGACGTGTGCCGCGTTCCTCAATCAAAATACCAGCCTCGCGTGTCGGTTCTGGTACAATGTATAATCTTTTCAGCCTCTGAATTTCCATGGATGACTCTTCGAGTATCATGAGATGAGATGTAGCGATACAAGAGTCATTCTTTGCATTGAAATGCATTTGAAATTTGATTGAACAGTACCCGAGATGGCTGGTGGATGACAGGGGAGGGGTTTGTGAGGACTCATCCTTGGCCCAGCTAAGATGAGGGGCAATTGTGGGATGCCAGCCTCCAAAACACAACATACTCAACTGGTTACGCGGAACTTCAGGATGGAAAAAACAACGTATACTTGCAACTGAAAGGCTTATGAAGCCTGAAAATCCGAAAAAAAAAAGTAACAGACTTGATATCTTGATAAACGAAGCGAAAAGAACGGGGCTATGAATGACTGCGGTTAGTGCGCAGTTTTCTGTACTATAGTAATAGCGTTATGCATCATGATGTGGGATATCTTTAGGTTTTCGCTCGTCCGCCTGTGAAGTTAGAGTTGTGCAAAAACAAACAAATCAAACTTAAAATAAAAGTTATTCAAAAAAATTCAAAAAATAAATCGACACCTGTGAGATTCGAACTCACGCACCCGAAGGTACCAGCTTAGCAGGCTGGCGCGTTAACCACTCCGCCAAAGTGCCTGATTCGTGTAATGTCTTTAAACTTTACAATATATATTCTCTCTATTCTCCTTGAAAACTGCGATTCACCTTTCAAAATTCCATAAAACATCTCGTCAGCTCCCAAACGATGCTGTGCATATATGCGAGGACCGACTTGGGATGGGAAATCACAAATAAACCAAAGTAAGGAGTCACATTTCCACTTAGGTAACTTCAATTGGATGATGCAGCAATGTCCGCTTCCATACGCCCACGCGCACAACAACAAACCATATAAAGGCTCCATGGCCTGTGCTTGCCAGTTGGCACTCTGATATCCTGAACCAACTTTCGAAATTATTTCCTGGCTTTGTTTTCAATTGTTATTTCTCCAATCCAAACTCGGCAGGTGTTCAGCAGGGTTATAGTTACGGAAACCAGATCACCATTCAATATTTTCTCTAGCGAACTCCGAATTCGAATGCATTTGAAAAGAACCGGACCCTTAGGACTCGATGGCTGCCGAACAGGAACTAAAACCAGAACATTCACGGGTATTAGATTGGATTCTCGCCGCAGCGGACATCGATCCTAATCATAACGGATACGAAAGTGTCCAGTTTTCGTCCCAGCACAAGATTCCCACTACACCTTCACGAGCGTTGAACCGTCTTCGAATTACAGGCACCCCTGGCAGTTCTCACAAAAGGAAGCGGTCCACAACTGGGACTGGAACCACAAATCCCGATGGCGAACAATCAGTAACGAAGAGACAATCCCGGGCATCAAAAGGAACAGAATTCGATGCTGGCGAGCATCTGTACCCTGCAGACAGTGTATCACAGCTGGAGGAAGATATCAACACGCCCCAATCATCCAGTCGGACCAATACATACAAAACTGCTGCTTCATCAGGGACACCAAAATTGGGCAAACTGGGAGTACTTAAACAAAGTACCCCGAATTTTACATTTTTGGGTACCTCTGGGAGGGCGGGTTTAGCTGTAAATGCCGATAAGGAGAAGGTCCCTGGCGACTTACAAGGAATTATCCGTAACTTACGGGCTTCGTTTAGTCTTGTTGGAATGCTATGTCCTTGTGTTCAGGTAAAAGCCGATTTCAAGCGAAAATTATGCGTTCAATGGCTAATATTATAACCCAAACGATAGGGAATCCTGGCTGAACAGTGGCCCTTTGAACCTTGGGTCGGAGGTACTTTCTCCAGAAAACGATGTAGCAATAAACGGAGGCATGCTCAAGAAGTTGAATTTGCAATTCAAGTAACACAGCGGGCAGAAAATCTACAATCGAAGCTAACCGAAGAAACCGGATGGTTGACAATAACACAAAATATTTTGGAATTCGTTTCTGGACCTGCGCAGGAATACCACCCTGTGACAGTTGAGCCAGTGTAAGTTATAAACTCTTTTTGATTCCATAGAAGAGCGTTTGGACTAAAATTGTGATAGAACAACAATAGATATGAATCGGGACATGCTTCCAGCCGCTAAGAGCACTTCTACCCGTTTGTACTCTCGGCTCCTTGCGGTCGAACCGAGAGGTCCAAGATCAGTCCCATTGGTCTCACCAGGACTCTTTCCAGTACGGGCAGATATCGCCGTCAATGTGAATCTAGAAAACTCGGATGTAGAATCGACCAGCAAGAAAATAACCCACACGTTCGGTGGATACCCAACACCATTCACACGTGCCGCCTTTTCACCGATACTAACTGTTTCATGCAAATCACAAGATGGAAACGGCCTGGAGGCCGAATTGAAATCCATATTATGTGCCAGCGCGCTTCTGGAATCATGGCAAAAGCTCGGGACTCCCAAATCTATGAGCAAATTCGACCCCTATGCGCATTCAGCGTCCGAAAGATATCCTTGTAGGCGAAGGCCTATTACTGTGAATGGTGTGCCGACAGTCGAAGAAGTTGGTCTAGACCATGTATTCGCGCTACAGGTCCTTTCCTACATGTGGTCATTCAGTGTAGTCTTTACCGAACCGGCAGACCGGGCTGATAAAACCACACCTCAACCCCGGACAGTATTAGGCCCCTTCCATATCGGGGATATTAGAACTCCAACAGGTGTATATGCAGTCCTTCGGTTCCTGGACAAGCTATTCGAATACAAAATCTCAGTCTGGCTACCTGGAATGCTGGAACGAGAGGTCTCTTAATAGAGCACCATCACTCTTCAGCAACAATTTGATTATATATCTCTTTTCTAGCCTAGCAGGCCCATGCATAGCGGAAGTTCGAGGCGTAATATAGAGTTTTTTCTTTTCTTGCATCGTTTCTTTCTTGGAACCTATTGTTACCTATACATAGTAATTATATTGTCCATTACTTAGACCAAGCCTCCTCAGCATAGCCAATCATTGTTTCAGTATACTCGTTACCACCTTTAACCCACCCCTTAATCCCACCCTCTAGTATCACACTTTTCATCTCTGTATCTCCCTTGTCATCAATATGATCTGCGAACCACCCCGCAGCGCGAGTTCCTCGTCCCCCAGAAGAACCTTTGTCACATGTATTTAGTAAACACCAGCATGTAATTTAGACGACTACACTTACCGCAATACCAAATAACTTGCTTCACGCTACCAGCCTTGAACAGGTCATATAAAGTTGGAATGGTGGGATACAGACTCTGAGCCGGGAGATTGATTGATCCACGGATTGTTCCGCCCTGTTTTATAGATTAGCTACTAGGTACCAGTGCCTAGGCACCTACGAAAAACTGTTGAAATTCTAGCACGCATAACATACTTCATAGTCATTACGCCTCAAATCAACTAAAACAAAGTCCTTACTCCCCTCTTTCTGAAGAAGTTCTAGGACGTCTTTCCTCGTAAGCGCTCCCGGCTTAGTCGTACGAGGACTTGGGAACGCGGCGTGCCATGGACTGCCGTCCGCGGTGGGTGGGGCTTCGCATGACATTTTGTGCAAGGAGCTAGAGGAAAGGTGTAGATTTCTGATTGACTGCGCTTGTCGAAAGAGCAGGAGAGGAGAATTGGACGAGTAGGTTCTAGAGCAATCAGCAATAAGTTTTCGGAAGGGAAAGAGACTTGTCGTATACATTAATTAACTATTTTGAAAGGATCTAGCCTTGCATAATATTACATTGAAGAGAAAGATATCGTGTGGTATTTTCGAAGTTCGCAACACAGGTATCTCGTTTCGGGGTGATGCCGACATTGCTGACAAAGCTTTGATGCTGGGTACCAGCTCGTCATATGGATCAGAATACTCAAATTACTTTACTCCTATATCATATTGGTCTTAACCCCGTATTCCGAGTCCATCGGCCGGGTATGATCAACCCCGATTTCCATCTCTAGGTTTTTTCCGAGAAAAAAAACAAGGGACAGTCACACGTACCGCATCAAGATCCAGAGCTCGAGTTCATAATATTGACAAGCTTGGCCAATTGGTATTGAATGAACGGAAGCTATCCATGTATTCTGTATATATACATACATATATTCTCAAAAATAATGTGAAATACACTCTTTAATTAATACCAGGCGATATATCGATACTATACTTTCGATTCGGTGCCTAAAGGCTTGGACACAAACCTCAAGCTCGTCGGCCTCGTAAATAAATAATCCGGCCAAATTGTATACTCCGCGATTTCCATTCCTGTAATCGGATCTGCCAATATTCTCCATGCAACAGCTTGGTCCAACCCATCATGATTAACCCTCGAAGGTATCCTAACTCTTTGCCCCAACGGAACCTCCTCCTCAATCTCAATATCTGTTTCAGAACTAGTATCTTCCGGTTGTATTTTACCATCCTTTTGCTCTTCAGCAACGATAGAGTAGCCTTCTTTCTTCTCACGAGCTTGTGAGAGCCATGCATTAACACCAATCGACGGATCAACCTTAGGGAGTCCCTCATGTAGTATTGAGTCGAACGGGTCCATATCTAATTCCCGCATTGCTTCTCGGTCTAGAAAATCCTCAAGATTTTGTGCGATTATAGGGTCGAATCTAGGGATCTCCTCACGTTCCATATCCTCCGATTTGAGAATTCTTTTGGCCCGCTTGAGGTTTTGAATATTCGGCGGCTTGAAGCTACCGTATTTTGGGGATTCGAGGTATATACGAAGGGGGTTTTCAAGAGAACAGTCTGAAACACCTGCGTGGAGTTCGATGTGGTCAAAGTATGAGGGTAGCAATTCCGCTAAATGTATATTCCTTGTTAAAATCGTTTGTCTTTTTCCAAATGGGAAGAGGTAGGCTTCGCTCACGGTTCGGGTTACTTGGTGAATAATACATTTTATCTAAAACTGTGCCTGGTTGGGATAATACAAACGGCGAGCAGCCATTATATTCCCATTCCGCGGAATCCCAGTCACTCCACGTTTCTGATTCTCCGGGGAATATTGTTTGTTGTTCTGTCCGACGGTCCGTGATAATAGTAGCCTGTTTTGCCATTAACCAACGAGCCTGAACTTTAGGAACAAAGAATAAAAGACTTAGAGCTGGTACTAAAGAGAGGATTGGTAGACGCCCATGATATGGGGAGGGTGGTGAGTGCCTCATCACTTAAACCCAACGATGTCTAGGGGACCTTAAAGCCATATGGTAGTGATGCCCTCACGCGAAAAGATTTAACACATTCTCCATGCGAATGTAATTAAAGTTATACGAAAAAATGCAAGAAATTTTCTCGTTTTGCCGCAGCTCAGCTGATCAGTGCACGCTTAAGTGAGAAAAAAGAACTCGTATAGACTAGTATGTACAGAAGTTGTGTTGGTAGAGTTGCAATTCCGAAAAGGGTAAAGCGGCGTACACAAAGCAAAATTTAAAGAATAAATTTCGGTGCGCGAAAATCTTCGCCATCTCTCTTCCCAAAACACCATCACCATCACCATCACCATCAATCATCACCAACCGCCATCAGGAACAACTAACAAAGGTATGCTTTCACACCCCATTCAGACTTCTCAAAACCTGTCGCTATGCTATTTCCTTTCGAATGATGAAAAAAAATATCAGACCTGTGCTGAAACAAGCAATGTGGATAACAATATATTGCCAAATTATTTATCTGACTTCTCACCAACCTTATGTTTTTCTGTCCATTCAATTGATAAAAAACCATAATGGAATCCAAAGCTAACAATAAGGAACCAAAGACAGGAAACACCGCCCGAATAATTCTCCAGATCATTTCCCAGCGATTGAATAAATAGTCTGCCAGTATCATGTACATTCATAACCTCAACTCAATTGAAATCATTTCACATCTCACTTAGTCTCTTCTCTACTCCATCTATTCTATTTCCTGTCTTTGCACTTTCCTTCGCCAATTGGATTATTCCAATAACGTTTCTTGCCTCCTCGGGCTTAATGTGCAAATCTTTCTTGACACCGTCAAGTTTTTCGCCGCCCACAATCCTAGCCACGCATCCTATAACGTTCTTGTAGTACTCCACGTAGTCTCCTTTCTCCGGTTTGACCTTGCCGTTCACAAACCCTCCATAGGCTCTCATAGTTGCAACTCTTCCAAAGATCCCCTCTAGTCCTTCTTCGTCTGCTTCCACTGCTCCTTTAGGAACCGTGACTTCGGGCCACTCGTCTACCCGCTCCTCACCGTAATCCGATCTCTTAACGGCTTCTATTCCATACTCGCGTAATTGGTCTTCTTGCACGTCCATTCCAAACTTCTTATAGCCTCCCTGCCATCCCTTGACTACCCATCTATTCTGTCTTGCCACCGGCGAGACCATCGTAGATTTCAATTCTACGGTCAATGGCTTCCCACCGTTGAAGTCCGGCTTGGCATTGTAGTACATGTACAACGTGAAGCTGTCATCGATTTCTAACGGCTCCGTTTGCCGTTGATTATCGGTATGTGCCCATATCCATTCTGGAAGGCCGAATAGATGGAGAATCTGGTCAATAAGGTGACTTCCTAGGTCATATAGGATTCCATTTCCGGGCAGATCCTCGGATTTCCATGCTTTCGCTGTGGATGATGGAGCAGTTGGAAGACGGTATCGATTGAATTGGGAGGTTACGGAAACAATCGGAGTAAAGAGGAAACTTGTATGAGGAGATGTGAGATATTTTTTCAGAGTTAAAAAGTCAGAATCGAAGCGGCGGTTTTGATAAACGGTGAGGAGAAGGTTATTCTCGTCTGCTATCGATATAAGAGACGAACAATCTGCGTAAGTTGGGCAGAAAGGCTTTTCGACGACCACTGATGGCGTTTAATATATCAGTCAGATATGCACTTTAACAAATACTAACGGGTGTCAATGTACTGCTAATCGTCAAAATAATGACACCTACCATGTTTCCCATTCAGAAGAGCCTCCTTTGCCAGGTCGTAATGACCGGGACTTGGGGTACAAATGATGACTAGGTGAACATTCGGATCCTTGAAAAGGCTGGTGGCATCACGGTAATGCTTGACATCTGGGAAGTCAACGGTGACATGGTCGCCTTTCTTAGAGCTCGAACCCGCCTGGGGTGGAGCAGCACGCTGGACTACAGCATAGACCTTCGCATTTGGAACGGCCGTAATCGTAGGGATATGAAAGGCCGTGGTAGAGAGGCCATAGCCTATCAGACCGACATTGATAACGGTAGACATGGTTTAATCTTTTTTTTAGAGATATCGATATCGATAGAATGCGTAGGCTAGCTCCGGCCAGAGGGATGGAGATGTCAACCAGGAAAGGCGTAAATCTGCCTCCATTTATATCATAAAATTCGACATCCTAGAGCGCTGTCCGATAACACTTCCGCAAGCAAGACAGCTGACGATAGTCAATTCCGCGTCAACCGGATGGAGCTCATGGCGGGGTATCGACACGGCTTCTCGCCGGTGTGGCAGGTCCCATTCCGGATGCAACCAACGTCATTTCATAAAAGTCTCAAGCCGGCAGACGTAGCCGAGAAAGGTGCCGACCTTTTTGACTACCCCGGATTCCCGTATCGATGTCGATGTCGACCGTCGACTTCAGCCGACGGGAGGTCTCGTGGATTTCATTACTCGCATCCCATGGCAGGCTGTCTCGGATTCGAATGCTGCGGGTTCGGTGGGGGTAATTGCAAGATCATTCGGCTCCCCAGCTGGACTCGGGCTAATTAGTCCAGGGCGAAAACGGGATGAGATTGGTTACACGATTTGTGTGGGACCACGAACAACCACCCACCACGCGACAACCTCACCATTCACGACAACCACCACGACGGTCGATTAATTTCAATTACCATTCGTATCGCCGTTTCGATTTAGCTGGGGCCCTTTGCCTTCTGGATTGACATTTGGACACTGTTAACCAAATTTTTACGTGTCAATTGCGGTTCGGAACATTCCAGACCGCGTCTCCTACAGCCTACAGGCAGTACAGTGCAGCATAGATAGTCACGATGTCTACAGAACCACCCCCCTTTGCCATTGATGCCATCACGGTCATCTCCTTCGTTTTTATGCTTGCCCTTCTCATAGTGGCATATCTAATTTCGTTGTCTGCTCTCCCAAAGAGCTCTAATTTCACCATCCGTTTCATCTTCATCTGGCATCTATTCGACGCTCTTACACACTTAATCCTCGAGGCCAGCTTTCTTTACCATTCCTTCTTCTCATACACGCCTGATCGGAAACACTACGGTGCACAGTATTCAAGTGCTCCATTCGCCCTCATCTGGCAGGAATACGCTAAAGCCGACTCACGCTGGGCAGTCGCCGACCCTGTCGTTGTTGCGATTGAACTACCAACTGTACTACTCGAAGGACCTGGAGCAGCGTATATCTGCTACTTGTTGGCAAAGGGATCGCCGAATGTGTGGTTTTGGATCTTGGTGGTTGCGGTCGGCGAGATCTATGGAGGATGGATGACATTTGCGCCAGAGTGGCTAACTGGAAGTCCGGCACTGGAGACGAGCAACTTCATGTACAAGTGGGTCTACTTGTTCTTCTTCAATATGCTCTGGGTTTGGGTACCTGGTTGGTTGTGCTGGGTCAGCTACAGCGAAATTGCGAAAGGTCTGGGGCTTGCGAAGAGGCAAGAGCAAGGAAAGAAGGCACTATAGACGACACTGTACTGGCGGAAAAGGCTTCAGGTTGTATTGACTATTATGAGACACATACACATAATTACCAAAGATGCAGCTATTAGCCTCTATGTATATGCATATTCAATCATCTCATGACTTTACTAGTACTGCGAAAAAGACTCGTCACAATCAGAGCGTGGGGCCGGTGAAACATTGAAAAACTCGAGCCGGGAACCAGCTTTTCTTTTCCCCAGAACCCATCTCTAAAAGTCTGGTCTGAAACCTTCCCCGCACTTCGTCTCGATTCCAAATTCTTAGGCGACCAAGCCTCATGCATGTGATGTAGGGTGACAAAATAGTTTATATTTTCAATCCAAGGGAAAAAATATCATGTCGTCCTGTAGGTGGTGCTTCGTGTTTGATCCGAGAACTGCGCGCTGCTACCAATTCTTCCGTCAAGTCACACCACAGTAACAGCGAGTTCACACCATCCCCGCATTTGCCACAAAACTTCTAAGACGGCGCAGGATAATTCTCTCTTTCATCGAATAGAAATGCATCTGCGGCATGAAATTTCAAGAATGTCCCTCACAAGACATATTCCCGTGGAATTGAAGGTTTTTATTTGGGAGCCTGAATTCGAGCATGTCAGATCCCATCTAGTCACGGAATTACTTAACCGCCTCTCGCTGGGTCCTGTTTGTTCAAGGCCTATTGGAGCACAAAATTAAAAAAGTTTTTTCCCTTCGAAGATTATTCTGATATATTCAAATCGGAAAAAATCGCGAAGGCGGAGATCGCCTCTCTCGACATATCAACTAGTTTAGCCTTGAGGAGACCCATAGCTCACGAGGTAAATTTAAATATCTATGGCTATAGGCGATTTAACCCGGCATTATTTCTCCCAGTTTCTTTTTTCTTTTACTTAATTCGATTTCTTTTTATGGTATTCTTGGAAAACGTAAAAACTTTTGGAAGTGGTCAGGCTCTTATATTGCATTAGGTTACCCTGGTTAGAGACACAGTTGATGAGTCTGGCCACGAGATCTCGAGAGGGTTCGACGTCAGGTAGCTTAGTTCTTATGACCATCCGGGCCCAGGGTATTTCCTGAACTATTGCCCTCTGGTTGATGGTATCTAGGTCTCATCCTATCCTACGGCAGATAATTTGTAGTCACGGGCCAGACCATCCGAGTTCTAGGCTACACTATTAGCTAACTGTTCGCCTCAAGCTCTAGAGAGTCCGTAAGGAAATCCCTTATATGGTCTATTTCGTCTGGGACTTTATACCAGTGTCCCAGATCGTCATATGCCTTCCATGTAATTTTGCACCCTAGTCCCATTAGTACATCTCTGGCTTGTTCACCAAGTCGAAATAGAACCTTTTCATCTAGTACCCCATGACCAAGGAACATTAGAGTTTCGAGAACTTCTATCTTGTTCTTCTTTGATGAACTTGGGAACGAAATGTTATCCTTCAAGAATCCAATAGCTTCAGTGATAGGATTTTTGGCTACCGTCTCTTGGGTATCATCTTGTTCCTCCTTTTCAAAAGTAGTGCCTTCTTCATCATCGGATTCTCCAAACATATCACCATCCTCGGTATCATCGTTGTTTTGTGATGTCCCCAGACAGTCTTCCATGTATTTAGCAAATGGTAGCCACCCGCACATCCCGATATAACCCCCAAGCCGCTTATTATAACAAAGCATGGCATACAAAGACGCCGCACATCCTTGGCTTAATCCGCCCACCACAATCCTCTCCACTGGAATCCCATTTCTAATCTCCTGCTCAATCAAGCCATGCAGATAGTCCGTTGTTTCCTGCAAGCCGTCAACTTGTAGATGTTCCCGATAAGTTTGATTGTTGATGTCATAGATGTCGAACCACTGGTTTATAGGCATCCGTTTAAATAAAACGGCGCGTCGTTTCTTCGCTGTTGGGAAGATCCATTTTGTGGATGGGAATAATACTGGGAGAGTTTTTCCGGTTGAGGTATTTGAGGCTATGAGTTCGGTACCGAATTTGGGGCCGTTACTGCCACGGCCGTGGAGGAGTATAATAGTGTGAGTGTGAGAACTGGCTATTGGTTCAACGACGAAAGGTTCAGGGTAACTGTTTGAGGCTGTGGATGATTGGCTTAAGCCACCAACTTGTGGGTTCTCTGACGAGAAATTACCCTCGGGGAAGCTGGTCTCTGACGAGTTTTCCATTATTTGAGATATTAACTGGAATGAGTTTTTAATCTATGAATCCGTAGCTGTTAAGGTTCCTTGAGTCCAGCTTGAGAGTATATAGGGTATATAGATATGTACGAATACTTCTAAGCTTAGTGTCACTGGTATGAGTAATTCGTTAAGGATGTTGTGGGGCAGCCCTTCTAAGCGCCTATTGGTCCGAATCTGGCGCCTTGCAGTGTGCAGGTTAATTTAGGTTCGCGTTCGTTGTGTATGCTACTTTACAAGTATACTGCTTTCAGTGCCGCAGCCACGGTTATAGGACTAAAGTATCATAAACTTTATAAAACTTGCATGGAATGAGTTTTTCTAAAAAGAACTAGCTAGAGAGTCTACAGTTAGAGGTATCGCCAGCTAGCATATTTGATATATAAGTACATCGGTCCTACGTCAAAACCTAGATTATATTTCAAGTTCTAAGCTATCGAACCCGATGTCAACTTATGGTCATTTATCGTCGTATCCCATTGGGGAAATTGAAAACTGTTATATTTCTGGTAGCTTCGTCAATATGATAGACAACTGAGATGGTGTTATACGGCGGTGACATGGTGACGTAGTGCATATTCAACTCCTCGGCAGGGCAGTCGACCTCGAGTCCGGGCTGGCTCGGCTACGAAACTGAGTCCTGGACTCATATGGCCGATGCCAGGCTCATAACTGACAAATTTCGTGTACGGAGTTTCCAAGCCTTTCTCTTCAAGCTCCCATCCACCTCCCATCCACCTTCAATTCACCTTTCACTTCATAATCATCTTCCTCTGATTGCTTCCCCACACTTCCTAACAATAACAACTGCTATCAATATATATATATATATATATATATATCGCCGGATACATCTAATCAGGTACATTAGCACCAGCCTAGGCCCCATTGAACGGGTGGGGCAATCCTCTTCTCCACAGGCTGTGTTAGCTGCGAGATATAGCTAACCAACCCACTATTAGGATTTCAACTCACAACACTATAAAGTTTAAAGCCAAAGCAGCAACCGCCACGATGCTTGTCTCGCGGACGATGCATATCTTGGTAGATCTTCCTGCATTCTGCGCTCGTCGCAGGAAGATGGACAAATCCGCGACCCTAAAAAGATTCAAACGACACCTTCACAAAGCTGGCCGGGTCCATTCACTACTTGAGCTTTTTGTAGGATATAGCATCCATTTTGCCCAATCCCATACGCGTGTAAATGACTAACTAACCTGTGTAAATGGTTTTAGAAGCCGGGCTACGGCCGCTACGGAAGAATTATAGCAGCCATCTGGCCAGATACTCCGCCTGAGCGGAGGAAGGAGGCCAAGTTCCCTGGAACCTGCCGTTCTAAAATGCTTGGGAATCCCAATCATATTGGGAGCCCTATCAAGAAGAAGAAAGGCAGTAGAGGCGGCCGAAGTGGGGGGAAGGTCGAAGCCACTAGTGTGGCTTTGGCTAATAACCCCCAAGACTTCAATCCGATGGCTCTCGGCTTGAGCGAAGAAATGGCCAGGTTGATCCTCGAAGAAAGGATTGACTACATGGACTGGAGCATATGCATGGATATCTAGATCCAGTGCGGTGCAGTGTTGGATAATATGTGTTGCTGTACCGTCGAACCCTTTTTGACGGTTAGGCTTGGGGCACAGGCCTCATAAACGTTATAAACAAGGCTAAGGACCATTCGTTCCGAAATTTAAGTATCTCCCTTGGGCTAAGAAAGCCTACGAACAATAGCTTGAAAATGAATTCAGGCCTGTGTAATCATCTCGCACCCCTGCCTAGTATCTAATGATCATCATTTTTCGGTCGGCATCTACCATAGCTGAATGAAACCGTTTGCTGGCTAATATCCTTTGCATTGTCGCCATGTGTGAGCGCTACGCCGGCCGCTACCGTAGAGGTTGTGGTTGCAAACAAGAATGAACCAACCTAGCTATAGCTACTGGCCTCTACGACGAAATATCCACAACCAACTATATATTCGCCATTCGAGATCCCGTTTCACCCTAGCATTTAGATATTCCCTGGAATTACGATATTGGAACAAACCTACGACTCTGCTTATCGATAGCCTCCTCCAGTCGAAATATGAGATAGCTGCCGTGGGCTCAGACGTCAGATAATCCGTGCCACTATAGTACTAGCTAAGTGAAGAACAGAACCACAAATTTACAAACGTTTACGGAATATGGTGACAATCTTCTAGCTGGCAAGTCATACCGTCTTGAATTCGAAAACTTTATGCCATGAAGTGAAATTGATACGATTCGAGGGTTAAGATGTTATACGCCAAGTCGGCTGCCATATATTCTTTATTATGCGACTACTCTATATTCAACTCTCAAAGGAGGAGTCCACACCACAATCACCTTTTCTTCATTTCTCAATCTTCATCCAAGCCGACTTTGGTTTCGCAACTAGATCCAATACCCAATCCTTGGAGACGTTACGTTCCCGGTGCCATTCGGCTCGCACTCGCCTATCTCGAGACGACCCAAGAGCCACTCATTAGAATTTACAAGGATTGCGCTAGCTCTGATGCCCAGCACTTTCGTTTCGAACTCTTAACCTGTAAGCCTCGTTTTCATGATTTAGCATTCTGATAGCCTCGATTTCGGGCGGACAATTGAAATTTTGAATGGCATTTCCGTAGAAGGATGAAAAGTGGCCTTTTAGTGCTTCCGCTGTCGTTTGAGCGTTAAAGTGATAAAAGGTGGGCTTAATTTGGCAAATATGACCTACAGCCTGCTGAAATACTAACAAAATTCGGCTCGAAGGCCAAATACTCCACATCGTACATTGCGTTTCCACGTCCAGGCCCAAGCCAAGTATTTATTATGTTCAAAATTGGGGAAATATCGTGTTTCTAGCTTCTTAGCATAGCCACTTCTTGAAGACCTCTGTCCAACCTGCTTGGACACTTTCCAGATCCCTAGACCCATCTCCAGTGGTTCTGCCAGTGGCTATCACTAGCGGCTTGACGGCAGTCCATCGATTTACAGGCATGTGCAGAACACAACCTTCCTTGAAATCCTTCTGTGCAAGCTTCAACATCCCCTGTAGTTGCTCTGCAGACTCTAAACCTAAGTGCTTAACTACAGCTTCACCGTGCTCCACTGCCCTATCCACTAGTTCTTTGGTTGCCATAGACATATTTGCAGCTTGCATTCTCTGGCCCTTCTCGGGTAGGGACTGAGTCGTGAATTCTTCTTTCGTCATTTCCTCGAGCTTCGTGGAGAACAGTGAGCTAAGTTTTGGGTCGACGTCGTTTCGTCTTAGGATTGACCAGTTTAACTTGAATACTGCTAGGACGTTTGTCCATTTCGTAGGATCGTTTATTGACATTTTCTCGAGGAGAAGTTCCTCCCACATAAATATTCCACCCGGTTCTAGAGTCAGAAGATATTAGCACCTAGATCAAAGCCTTATTCTCATAGTCCAAACCCAGGTTCAAGTAGACATACTCAATATGGACATACAGTTATCAAAGGCTCCATCCCACTGTTCCGGTCCGATAGCAGCTGATAAGTAACGGATATGGATTACGTCGTACTTCTCAAGTGGGATAAATTGTTCTTTTGTGTGGATATTCAGTTCGTTGAAGTTGACATTTTCGGCCTTCGAGGTTTCTTCTGGTGGGAACATGGTGGGATATAAGTCGTATCCGTCGAGGGTTGCATTGATACCCTCTTCCCGAAGCTGGGCCCGGACATCGAATAGCCAGTTTCTGGTTGGTATATTTAGTCACTATAATATCTACAATCAAATGTTGTAGCCGAAGTAGGTAGTTAAGGGATCTTACCCAGGTCCGGTCCCGATATCTGCAATTCGAGGTTGCTCACCCCTTCCCGAAATATTACGAAGATGCGTAATGACTTTTTCAGGTAGGAGGACTTTCATCATTTCTCGAGTGATAGCACTCTGTAGTACCAAACTAATTTTCTATGAGAATTTGGGTTGTACAATTGTGAGATCTCGAGAAAGGAAGATAGATCTAGAGCATACCGCTTGACTGCATCGTCATCTACACCGAGAGTATATTCAGCATAGTCCTTTGCCTCCTCTGCATTACTAAACTCCAAACTCATGGTGAAAGTACAATATATTGGTATATGGTAAAATGAATTGTATTATTACTGTAAAATCGAATAGGTACGGGCTTAATTGCGCTTAGAAGGGGCGGGTTTTAAAAGCTCTAAGTTGCAAGTTTCCGACAAAAATTTATACAGTTCTCTCATAAAGGAGCTATAAGAACTAGGCATCCTCCGTTTATGAACGGAACTCGTAGATGCATATGAAGAGATATCTTGGATCTCTTGGAAATCAAGGTTTCAGTTAATTCAATCTCACATGGTATCGATATCCGATCTCGTATCAAATACCTATTTCAATCCAGGTAGATTTCTTCATTATTTCTAAACGAGTTTCTCTGCAAATCGTAGAATGCATTCGAATTAGTATCCACTTTTATAGCAGTAAGTTGCGGATTCTTAGTATCCAGATCGCTGATAACGGTTCGAATTCGATTCGATTCGATTCGAGTGAAACCTGCGCACAGACTGCACAGACTCGCTGACAGTTCAAAGGACAGGTAGCTCGAACAGGTTTAGCCAACTTGAAGTTCTCCACCCTGTGTTGCTTTAGCGGGCCGTTCACCTGCGGCTGATTGAGGAATCCCATCGAAGTGTGATATTGAGTACATACGCATAGGCCGTCCCATGACTCTGTTAGAAACCTGGTATGTGAAAGGTCGATATCGATTACTCATGGGATGAATCTCATCATGAATATTCGGGACTGGGGAAAGTATAGCAAAAAACATTGAGACAGTATAAACTTATATATCAAAGGTCGTCTTGATCGATTAAGCTAGTTAATGTATTACATCGTATATACATAGACGTAAAAAAATGATAAGGTATAATATATCCAAGCAAAATAACACCCGGACTCCATCATAACTGCATGCCTAGATCCGCCAGGCGGCCACGATATCTCAGATATCTGTGTGTCTTGTTTCCCAGCCACCACCTAGCCCGTAGCAGCCCCACCCCATATCCTTGGCCGAAGCGCACAATCCTTCAGAATTCGATCTATCTCCCTGTGGCCATTTCAATCCCTTCCTTATCAGGTCCCCGCGAATGTAGAGAACGGTTTCACCGACTCCGTCTAATCGTACTAATGTATCGTCTGAGGTACCCGCCAAGATATGTGACATCGGCTTGGGCCATGAATTCAACGGCTTTCGGCTTGCATCTGCATAAAGGGTGCGGTTAGCGGATATATACGCAAGAGGTTCGTGATTGATAAGCCAATAGGGCCTGGTAGTGCTTACCTTCTTGCCACTTCTTCATTTCTGCCTCGCTTGGACCGCTATATGCATTCCTCACCATATCTCTATAATTTGTTTGGCGGCACATCACTGTCGTAATTCCCAACGGCAATAACTTCGATCCTTTACCCTTAGGTGCGTTCGCAACTTGAATCTGCTCCACCCCGCTCTTGGCAACTTTATAAAAACGATCGAATAGTCCTTCCGGAAGCTCGAAAATATCGGGATCAATCCATACGACATGGTCTTCTTTCTTGACTAACTCTTTCATAAGCATGTTTCTCGATTGGAATGATCTGTCGGTAGCATCTGGGCCGATTTGGAAATCTGTGCTGGGGGCATATATGATCTCGACGGAAGCAATCGGAATATCCTTGCTGAGAAGGGTCGTGGTATAGCGATCTAGAGATTCCCGGTTGGAAGTAAGAAGACCAATCGAGATATCTTGTGGCGGAACCTGTTGTCGACTGACTAGATCTAGGAAGTCTGTAAAAGTGCGATCGGGCTCGCCTTCATTGTGGCCCCAGGATCTATCATCTTTCGTGGCAACTAGGACCAGTGTTGATGGTAAACGCTGTTCATCATAGTATTTGGTGATAAAAGAGTGCTTCTGGACGTCGGAACTAGTACGCTCGTCGATTTTGAGTTCAGTTTTACGGTCTGGGACCTCTCGAAAACGACTCGAGTCGGGTGAACTCGAAGCTGATTCAAGCGGCGAGACGGCCACTCCACCTATGGTTGCTTGAGGGGCGAGGGGATTAAGAAATGATGATCCAAGGGCAATGAGTAACAAAGCCGAGAGTATGAAAAGAAGTCTCCGTTGAGGTGAGGAGCTAATGTACGCCATCCTTGCAGCCAAAAATATTGCTATGAGAAATACAATGGATAAAATTGATAACATCCAGGCCCCCGATGCCAACGTTCACCTTATAAACCAGGCGCTGGGCGCGGACGTAGGCGAGGCTGACGGGGTTGGCAGCTATGATGAAGGGCGATTGTGGCGGGTGGGTTTGAAGACTGAAACTTCCAGGGTAAAAAGGCCAAGTTTCACAATAACAATGGACTATATAAGCCGATATGAAGGTATGTATTTCCCTTTAGAACTGAAAGACGAAGAACTAGGAAGGAAGACGCGCAACTGATAGCGGAAGAAAAGTAGACGAGGGGGGCGGATAGTTCGATGTCGAAGGAAGGATTCGAGTTCAAGTTTGCCAGACCACCACCCGGGCCCCTTTGAAGAAATCAGCTCTGTGCGACATGCCTGCGACAGTGTTATACAATCGTTTAGTAAGTTTGATAAGGATAATATGGCTATATATTCTTCCAATCAGGACACCACAATGAATTGCTCCATGGTGTCCAACATGCTTGGCCCTGCGGGTTGGAATGAGCGGAGCATCGAATTTCCAAATATGGGAATTTCGGCGCCAGATGTTGGATGTTGGAGTTTGCTAGTGGCCTAATAATTGCTCCAAACGGAATCTTTGAATTTCGACAGAATTTCTTCTTCTTCGGCAATCTAGCACGAGAACTTCGAATAGTTAGAGCGAAGATGTTTACCGGTAGTTGAATTTACTCCGCCTTGCTTTCCCTCAGCAATAACATCGTCTGTTAAGAGGCACAATTGGAGGCTGTGTGTGTTCATGGTCCTATTCCGTGCGAGGATGCGTGGGGAACTCGTATCTTCGGTGCGATATATGTGGAATAATAGGCAACGGCCAATCATACTTCGGCTTGGTTCTGCTCGGATGTTGGGCCGAACCCCAATTCGGCAGCACGATGGTTTTAAACGTCTTGGATGCAAAAAATTCATGCAACCATTATATAACTAAGTACCTCGGGAGCCGGCAAAACATACTAAGATGGCTTCGTGAATGGCATGATGTATTGTGCATGTTGAGCGTATGAGCAAACCGCATTCCGCAATATTGATATAGGATTTCGATTCTTGTTGGAATCGAGCTGTCAAACTTGGGACACATTTGGCGGCCATTTCCGGGTTCTCTAGGAACGAGACCAGTTCTAACCCCGATATCTTGTGTTTGCTGTATTATTGCTGCAGTCAGAAATTCAAAAGCTTCGAAAGTACCATAATACCTCATCATCAATCGCGTGAGTAGGCACGAGCTGTTAAAGTCTTCAACGAGCGCAGCTTTGCAGTGCTCACCACCAGTCCAGAGGAGGCGGAATTCCTAGGTCTGGTTTCAGCCTCCTGGCTCCGAAAAAACTCAGCTACCCTAAGAAACAATTTGTTCATGCGACACGCGAAAATTTCAAGGGCAATGTCGAGAGTAAAGTCCCATTCGGAGAGTCAAAGGCATCTGACAGGGACATGCTTGCGGTACAGTAGTGCTTATTCAACAGGGTTAAGTGGCCGACTTTGCGATTTTAGGCTGTTGCGAATCAGACTAAAGTTGCACGGAGGTCGGGGACCGCTAACAGGTACTACTCAATGCTGCGGACATCTGTATCGAGTTATTTGTGGGGAAAACTTGGTCTCATAAGAAAAAATTTACGACTTTGATGGTTGCCCATGGCCAAAGATATATGAGCAGGACACGAATCGAGATAGTTGCTTTATCTGGTGGCTATCCGTTCAATTGTATTGTGGCTGCTTCTCAACACTTTCTAGTTTGGTGCCATTGACCCGAGGTCCAACCAGTGAGGAAGTCACGATGTTCTAAAACAACACCTGCACTCCTTGCCTGTTCCACTTGAGAGTCAAAGCTAACACGGGGGCTTTATAATTAGGTTTATCAAAGTCAGCAAGGAAAATTACTAATTGCTGAATAGACTTGCTGTTGTTTTTTTTTTTTTTTTTTTTTTTTTTTGAGGGGCTTTTAGTCTAGGGTTTGTGCTGGCTGTAGGAAAATATGTGTATTGAGTCGATAGACATTGTAGTACTAGTTCCCACGTTGCAATTGAAGGGTTAACTAATTGCTATCAAGTGCGATACGTTCAATTAGCGAGTAAAGTGCGACAAGATTTAAATTTAAGCGTTTTTCAACTTTCCGGTGGCCGCTACAGTGCGTTCTTGCACAATATACTCCACCGGCTCTATTATTGCTTAGGTGATTACAGAAACGACATATATATATTACCCTGTTCAATTAATTTTGTCTGTGGTCCTATATTTTGTGAAACCCTTTAAATTTAGAAATCATTGGTAAATTATAAAGGAAGTATCGACGGCTTTCCCGGTAAATTTATCCCAAGACGGACGCTGAATCTGTTAGAAGTGGTTCTTGGAGATCGACGTCTTGAGGCTCATATTGATAATATAATCAGCAGAGATATCTTAGGATATGTATCGATGAATATATCATACCTACCATTGGTGCTGCAATAATGTGATTTGGGCTACGTCATCTATACCCGTCCCTCTGTACTAGCTTAGATCACTGATTTCTTCTTCGAACTCTCGAATTAACTCCAAAATGTATCTGGCTTCACAAAATTAGACGGCACACGGATAATTCTTTCTACCAGGCTCGAGTATGCGTATATGGCTAGATATAATGATCGAGGCTGAGCTATCTATGACTGAAATTTCGAAATTGCAATATCGCACTAGCTTTTGTGCTGGTTCTTTATACAGAAGTTTTTAATTCTAGCCTAGCTGATCTTACGATTGATAGACGAGATACTGCGGAAAGTATCCTAATGGAACATCGACAATCTAGCTGTGGAAGAAAAATTCTATAGATTTGTGATATGTGACTGATCATTCAAGAAAAGATAAGAAAATTAAATCGCTCAGGACCAAAGTTAAGATATCTAGGCTACCCAAGTTTATGATTACCGAGGTGACCAAGGTCCTGCAGTAACGTATGCAGTATCAAGCAACCAAGAAAGCTACAGCTAAAGAATTGGTGAGTTGTTGGAACTCGTGTTGTGTGGCATTCTGGATACCCCTTTCGGGTTAGCTCCGAAGCTTTTGGGTACCAATTTCACCGGATTTAGTAATTCACAAAGTCCGAGGCCCGTCCATGTTCTCCGACGAAGCCTCGAAATGACAGTTGGATCCTATAATGTCACCAAATTTGAATATTAGTTTCTGCTTATCAAACGAGAAATTATTGTCCAGGTCTGATAGGCGGATACCTCTTTTTATTCCATCTTCAGTAATATTTCGGCTCCATCTTTTTGCCCAAAACCGCCAGGACGATACTGGTCAGTCGCCGACAAGCGGAAGCCCTTTTAACTCGGCACAATGACGGATATATCCGAATTCACAAGTGTCTTCCGCGCTCGCATCAACCTCAACGACAGGCGTAAAGCGAACAAGCGAAATCGCCAAGCACTTTCCTGCCTTGCATGTCGCAGCCGGAAGCTAAAATGTGACCGTCAGAACCCGTGTACTGCGTGTAGTAAACGTGGGGAAGGGTCGGCGTGCACTTTCATAGCTACCACAGGAAGTAATGGAGTAGGGTCTGCTGGTATTACTAAGCCATCTAGTGGCCCTGCAGCTGCAGACACAAAAAGATCCGAAGCTCAGGCCAAATTACAAAAACTCGAAGAGATAGTGCAGCAATTGATACAGTCCGGAGCGGTTGTTTCTAAACCTGGTGACAATAGAAATAATTCTGCGAAGAGGACAAGCCGAGAAGCTGTGCAGCCAAGAACACAACCTGATAGTAATGAGGATGAAGGCCCACAAAATGAACCAACATCCGTTAATAAAAGGCACCAGCAGGCCCCGGTTTTCATGTGCTATAACCAAGCTAGTGGAGGATACGTCGGTGCAACCCACTGGGCTGCTCTTCTTGAACAAATCAACTGTGTCAAGGAGTGTCTTGAAGACGGAATGGATCGCAACTCTTCTAATCAGTCGGTCTCTGACGATTCTCCGGTGACTGATGATGCAGACTTGATTTTAGGCAATGGTTCTGGGAATCTTACAATTGAAGATGCAATACGAAGTCTCCCACCCCGTCACATAGCGGACCGCCTGCTTCAAATATACTATTCCGTCAAGTTCTCAAACGCTCTTTTCATCCATACCACAAAGTTCCGACGAGAGTATGAAGCATTTTGGAAGAATCCAAGCTCAGCTACTCTAGTATGGATTTCGATCCTATTCTCCATATTATGTATGGGCTCCATAATTGCGGCTCGTGGCAACAAGCTCATTGCCTTGGAGTCATATGATATTGAGGCAGCGACACTCTGTAGCAAGGCTCGACAATGCCTTGTCGCTGGTCATCATACAAAGTGCCAGCCGTATGTGATAGAGGCTTTAGTCATTTACTCTTATTGCAAATACCAGCTCAACGTAGACTCAGACTCTACCCTTTGGGCGCTCGCAGGATATGTGACTCGCCTCGCGCAACGGTTAGGTTACCACCGTGACCCTAAACACCTCGGCAAATTCACCCCCTTCGAAGCTGAGATGCGTCGGCGGACTTGGTTTTGGGTATCCACTTTCGATCTTATCTTTTCTTTTCAGTATGGCATGCCAGGGATCATCCACGATGAGCAGTGCGATACAGAATCGCCTGGGAACTATGGTGATGAGGATTTTGACGAAGATACAGTCGTCATGCCGCCGCCTCGCCCTGCAACAGAGTTTACGAACATGCTTTACTACTGCCACAAGATAAAAATGACCTCTGTCTTTCGTCGAGTTATCGGACAAGCGCTGGCGCTTCGGCAACCCGATTACGATCAGATCCTAAAGCTCGATAAGGAACTTGACGAAGTTCATAATGGTATCCCTGCAGTTCTGAGACTGAACGAATCTATAAGGGAGAGCAGTTTCGCCGATGCTTCTTATATGATCCTTCATCGCATGGTCTTAGAATTGACTTACCACAAGTGCCTCTGCGTGCTGCACCGCATGTATCTAACTTTCGAGAAGGACAATCCAAAATATGAATATTCACGGAACCGTGCTAGGGAGTCAGCTTTGAGAATTCTCGGTCTTCAAAGCGACGCCTATGATGAAAGTCAGCCGGGCGGGAGGCTATGGGAAGAGCGATGGATGGTATCTAGCTTAACAATTCATGACTTCTTGCTTGCTAGTATGATAATGTGTCTTGACTTGAGCGAGAAGAAAGATACCGAGTAAGTCATTAGGACCACAAAATAATGAATATTTGCTAACGAAGGGGTTTAAGTGCTTCAAAAAACTCACGGTGTCTTATAGCTCTACAAAAGTCCTACCGAATTTGGTCGGAAAAGAAGCATATGTCTCGCGATGCCCTTCATGCTTCTAACGTTCTAGCGGCTATGCTCGCAAGAGCAACAGGTCCTACCGCTGAACAACCAGATACTGCGAGGACAGCGACGCCTCTTCCTCCAACATCCAACCTACCTCCTACCAGCCCATTTACTGGTACAATTATCGATTCTAACTCACCATCTCAAGAACGCAACCCCATTTTCAGCGTTAGCACCTTGGGGTTGGGTTCAGATAGTAGTACAGCATTCGGGAGCATGCCAATGGACACATCGGCACATATTAGCACCATTAGCAATAATATGGTGGGGATGTCCGGGGGAACAGAACAAGATCGCTCGGAGCAGGTTGGAGAGTTTGTACCGCGACAACTTACGGCAAGAGAAGAAACATTCGGACTGGGTTTTGGAAACGATGTTTACCCCATGGTCGATACCTTTGAACCACTAGATTTTGATACCTTGATGAGTGGCAGCGGAAATATTGATTGGGTAGGCTTCCACAATTATCACAAAATAAACTCAGCTCTCGAGTTTTAACGCATTCTATCTAGGGCCTTGTTGACCGCTACTTATTCGACAAAACGGTTAATTTCGGCGATAACTCACCAGTTTTAGACAACATGCAGATAATCACGCCGGATGAATCAGACACTAGTAGTGGCCGGCTGGGCCCGGCTTCTCAGTCCTCAGCATCCTCTTCTAATCCCGAACAACAACGTCTTTAAGGATTTCATCTCAAAAATTCCAGATCCGGGTACGAGACGGTCTCAAAAGTATATTCGTTGTTCTCAATCAATACAGTAATCGTGTTTATACTAACTTTCTTCAGTATATATCAATTATATATTTGGAGCATAGGTTCCTTAGACGGGAAGTTTGAGTTTTATTCCTTGGTTTATAGTTCTATCAACTTGTGCAAGCGAAGCTGCTGCTTAGCAAAGTAAAGAGATCGCAATATACTCAATCAGTTAGTCCCTGGTTTAACCTCGAATCAAAGGGTTGGGGTCAAGTCATGAACGGAGCATGTGGAGTTTGTAGATGATAGCGATCTTGTTATTATGGGAATTTCGCTTCGACTGCCGCCGAGAAGAAGTTACGCTCCATCTAATGTTTATGGAATTAGTATATACCCCTATGGGTACCAACTGGAGATGAAAAATCTTTGGATGCTTTCTCACCTCTGTGACTTTTCTAAAGATTTCCACAAGCTCCTCAACTTGTGTCATACCAAACCCTCCTGCCATTTCTTCCAAAATATCTATAGAGATAATTTCTTGAGTTTCATTCCCCTCCACACAGCCTCACAGGGGATAACATAACTTACCTCGTTGGGTCTGAACTTCTCTTGCATACTCCTCACTAGCGTACTCTTCAACCCACCTCCAGAATGTATTTCCTTGTGCTGTTTTGACACTCAATTCTTCATTTTCTCTATTTCTTGCAGCGACTTGATATCCAACCGAGCAGCTTATTAATGAAACCATCAAGGCAGCCACATCGCCGTTACCACCAACATCAAGTATGTATCTCGTATATGCAGTAGTCGTCGGTGCCTCCGGTGTTGACTGCAAGTCTCGTTCCGTCAGACCCGGAATCAATTCGGCACAGTATTTAACATGTAAAGCCGACTCGCGGATCACACCGGTTAAGTAATTTGCGCAATCGTTTATTTGTGCCAAAGTCGTTGCTTTGTATGTTAACAAGGCCTTGGCCCTCGCAAATTGTACGAGAAAGAGGTAGTCTTGCTTGAGGTACCACACGAACTTTTCGGTGCTGATAGTCCCGTTCGCAATACTCTTTACAAAGTCGTGGTTAACGTAATCGTTCCAGATGTTTGTGACAGAAGGGTGATTTATTAGGTACTCGATGAAGTGGCCCTTGGAGTATGGCAGTTTGTATACGTTATGAACGTGGTTAATTGGCCCGCTCCCTTTGCCGAGGGGGTATGATGCGGCTATGGCACCGGATATGTAATTTCGAGCATTAGATACTGCGGTAGGAAGAGGTTGCGATAACGCGATATTGCAAGCGATAGCAGCTATGCGGTGTTAGCTCTTGTTTTTGTTTTAAACAAGGGATTACAGATATGTAGATAAACTTACAAGCAAGACTGCACCCAGTTCCATGTGTATTATTACTCTCTATAAATGGCGAGTTAAATATTTTCACTGTACCGTTAGAGAGAACAAGCACATCCATAACAAATGCCTTGCTTTTCTGCCTGCGGGCGACACTCCCATCCTCTAGAAAAGGGAGATGTCCACCTTTCACAAGAACGGCAGTGGAACATTTTTCCTGCAACCTTTTGGCAAGGTCTACGACATCTGCCATCGAGTTTATGTTGTCAATTGGAAAAGCGGTCCTTGGTAACATGCTGGGATTTGTGTAGTATGAGAGAAGGTGCTGGGCTTCTGGAATATTTGGAGTAACGAGACTTGCTAAGGGTATAAGATTGCTGCAGAGATTGGAGATGGCATCTGTAGGAAGGAGAATGCTCCCCGAAGTTGATATCATGACCTGATAGCAGAGTATTAGGTAACTTCTCGGGCCCTTTTTGAGACCTTAGATGTATTTGCAGAGTCTGTATTACGTACCGGGTCAAGCACGATTGTTTTAAGATGGTACTTTTTGATAGATTCGACGATTACTGAAATTGATTGTGCACTTGTAAGCATCCCTAGTCAATAAATTGAATTAGCTAAGTTCCGTTCAAATGTATATAAAACTCAGGAGGCAATGTTAACATACCAGTTTTCACAACATCTACTCCAACATCTTCGAGTACTGCGGACAAAACTTTTCGCAAAAAGTCAGCGGGAATTGGGTGAATGTCGACGACCCCTGTTGTATTCTGAGCTGTCAACCCAGTCATTGCGGTCATGCCATAACATTTGTGCGCTGTTATGACTTTGATATCAGCTTCGATACCAGCGCCGCCAGAAGAGTCGCTACCCGCGATCGTGAGGATTCGAGGAGGCGTCGACATTTTGGATAATAGCGAGTGGGCGTACACCTAACCGTTGCCACTGTAAAATTGATCAATCGAATATATCTATAGCTATAGTCTGATCTTAGATTTCAAATGTTGGGACTTGAATCTTGGGTCCAAAAACCCAAACCAGCCAGTCAAGTGCAAGTGGCTATAAAGTCACCAGGCGTTGGCGAATGAGCTGGACTAAATTAATTGAGGCCGAAACAGGAACACGGCGTTGAAGATTGGCGAAATAGTCCGAGTCCGCCGCCCCACAATGCATTGCATAAAGACTGGGCATAGTATTGGGACCGAAGTGCGCCGCAGATTTCTGTCTTCGGGCATATAAAGTGGCTAATACCGGCCCGATTCATGATAAACCCGAATGACGTACCCACTCCAGTTCATTTGACTCCACATTCTTCGAGAAACAAAAGTACTTAATTGGCTGCTTTCCCAGTCGATTTCACAGCATTTCGGGTTGTTTTCAGCAGGGGCATTAAAATACCACACACACAACACTTACTTCGGTTTTAGTCGGGAAGATACCGAAACCGTTTAGAGGACCCTTGTAGCTGTCTTTAGTAGGATTTCTGGCTTCTTCAAAAGTCAAGAGATTTGAAAAATATTATCTTTTAGAGATTGAGATTTCTTTGTAGCTGGATTCGCTTTTGGCTATTCACCAGTCTCACATATCAACCTGCATAATGGCAACCATCCAGGCGCTTCGGCTTGGACGACGGACTTTAACACGAACTAGCTCTTTTGCATGGAAATCTGGCTACACAACTCTGACAGGTACTCGAACTCATGATCTACCTATACCTTCTGGCTCGTGGGATAGTCATGTTCATGTCATTGGAGATGAGGTACTTATTTAGAATCCCCTTCAATCAAACATCCGTATCTTGAATTCATATCTATGTATATAGTTAGTGGGCGTTACTAGAATTCATTGGGCTTGATGTTCTATTCTTTCTGTAAACCCCCAAAATATCTCTATCAAAGTATGGAGAGCAATTTGTTTTTTTTTTTTTTTGTTTTTTTAAATTTATCAAACCTTTAAGCTAAGAATATCAATATTGAATACTAGGCACGATATCCTCTCCACCCCTCCCACCCTTACCGCCCAAAACCCGCCTCTTTAGCTTCTCTCCAGTCTTTCAGCGCCAACCTTCACCCAAACATAACTCACCCAGTTATAGTATCTCTCTCGGTCTACGCCAATGATAATCGTTGTCTCCTCGACGCCCTCTCGGATCTTAAAACCCAGGGCGCCGTCGCGCGAGGTGTGGTCGGCATCGACCCCCACACAATTCCCGACTCCGAACTATCCCAAATGCACGAACTAGGCGTACGCGGAGTTCGTCTCAATCTAAAATCTTCGCTTGTCGAACTTTCAAAGTCAGAATTTGAAAAGATCCTATATCGATACGCTGATCGTTTGAAACCGTTGAAAACCTGGGCACTACAAATACACCTTTCTCTTCCGCAGGTTGCTCTGATCTCTGATATTATTCCAAAACTTGGGGTGACAACTATAATCGATCACCTTGCCGTCCCGTCTATGAAGCAACCGGCGAAAGCGCAGAATGGGTATAAGGATTTTATGCGTCTCTTGTCGCGTGGAGAGGTATACACTAAACTGAGTGGTATGGATCGATTTCCTACGCTACCGCTACTAGATGAATATGCAACAGAAATCGTGGCTCTGGCACCTGATAGGATTGTCTGGGCAAGCGACTGGCCTCATACCGGGGGCGTTGGGATGAATCCTGGTGGTGATAGGAACAAGATTCAAGATTTTAGGACGGTGGATGATGCGGCAATGCTCAAGAAGGCTGTGGAGGTTTATTGTAAGGGAGATGAAGGGGTAGTGAAAAGGATCTGGAGGGATAACGCGAGGGAGTTGTGGGATTACCACGGGGAAGAATGATTTACTTATAACAAAGCTTTAAATTTATAAAGATAACTCCATTTAGAGAATGAGGAAGCGAAATCATGCCGTAAAACGCCGCTTATGACCTGAGAAATATATATATTACAAGAAATCAACCTTTCCCCAGATTGCCAGCAGATTTTTGGTTTCATATCAATGCAAAGAATACCAGACTCCTAGATCCCTTTCTTCACGCCCTCCATTTCTTGGCGTTGGCTGTCGGAGAGCACGAATGCAATGTCCTTATTGTGTACGAAACGGTAACAGTCTTCGTAGGATCAGGCTGCCGATTAAGAATCTTGTTAGTGAACTTTGCTAAAAACTTACAATACTATCTGGATTTAAATTCTTTGCGGAGTAAGCAACTTACCAATTTATTCAAACTTGGCGCAGTTTCAACAGCTATCTGACATCCTTTCGTACACTCTACTGTTTTGATAGTGTAGGATGTGGAGGCGTAAACTGTAAGTGTGCCTTCGTCCATTGTCGGGAAAGGCACAGTGATCGTGTTTTTACAAACTGTCGTTGTTGTGGTTGTGGTTGTGGTAGTGGTTGTGGTCGCCGGTTTAGGTGCTTCCGTCGTTGCCGTAGTTGCCACTAATTTCGCTACTTGAACAACCGGGGTCGCCTTTGAGGATGTACAAGAGGTGGTGGTTTTGGATGTTGATGTTTTAGTGCATGATGTTGTTGTCTTTTTAGTAGAAGTGCAGCTAGTGGTTGTCTTCTTGCTTGATGTGCAGGTAGTGGATTTCGTTGAACGTTTTTCTATCATAACTGCTGTCTTTGAAGGAAATGCAAGATTGATAGTTATTGTCGGTACCTCGGGCGCAGGCGCAGCGACGGCGGCGCTAGATAGTTAAGCCAGTCATTAATTCGAAATACAATATATGTCATAAAGGATGTTTAGGTTCCAAGATGCTTACCTGGCCAAGCCGAGCGCAGTCAAGACGGCTAAGTTCAAGAACTTCATTTTTTAAACCCAAAGAATTTAAGGAACTTTTTCTTCAAACCTGAAGCAAATAGTTTGAAAAGTTTAAAAAAGTGATTCATGGGTGGCGGTTCTTTATAAAATGATACACCCAAGAAGGTCTTACGTGGACAAGAATGATGGATGATATATGAGGAAATATGGGACTACAGCTGGAAATCCTTGTGAAAGAGACGTCTTACGGCCTGAGACAGCTTTTATACCCCCTCGCTAAGTAGCTTCCGATTTCCTTTTTCTTACATGGATCCTCGAGGGCTATTACATTAAGAAATCTCAAGAGGTGCGAAGGTAGATTGAAGCGAAGACTATCCCGCCCAACCGGGGCATAGCTTTCAGGGACCCAGGCGCAGTGCCTTATCCGCTGTTGCATATTAGCTTAATGTCGCCATCGCAGCCCTTCAGTACTCTCTAGATAGCTCCCAAGCTTTTGTATATATATTCTTGGACGATAATTGCGATCTTTTCATCAATGCATGCCGCTCAAGCATGGGATTGATAACTGGGATAGACCTCGAGAAAAGCAGGGCGAAGAGAGCTATATATACCCTGAAAAAGCTGAGCTCAGATAGCGGCAACACCAATGCCTGTTTACCAGTGTTAGATATGGAGCCTTGAGAAGCCTTTGCCGTTACCTCATGCAGCTTTGCGGGTGTATTAGAAGTTATGGAAATGAATGCTTCATTTGTGTTGGAAGTGTCGTTTTTGGCTTTGCAAATCCAGGTATCTGGTGCTTCGCTTCGGCTTGCTGGGTCGCTTTGCCTCCTCGGAACGAGATGCCCTCGAGGCTTTAGAGCATTCAAACACCGTTATGTTATAATCCCGTATTCTAACAAACAAAAAAAAAAAAAATCATTTAGAACGAGAATACGATTATCAAACTAAAGAGGTATGCATCAGTTTCCAACAGGTCAACGCAGTGCAGCCTTAGCGGTAAAGAGCTATAGACTACTTGGACAATTTTGAGATAGCTAGACGGAAAAAACCGAGAGTACCTCAAATTTGTATACCAATTCAAACTAGTGCCCGGGCGAGCTTACGGCTAAGTTCATTTAGCAGTTTTTTTTTTCCCGCTTTGGGCCTATAGTTAATGGACAGTTGAGATTAGTCCCTAGCTTCGGCGACAGACCCGGCCGGAGTTCGCTTCTTTGTTCGAAATATACAATATCTCTCTCAAATATATAATCCACAACCACTTAAGCACTCCTAGAGTAGCAAATTTCACGAAACTTGATAGCGGCATATAGATATATATATTTGATCAAGATTGATGCTTTCTGTCAGGCCGTTTCTTCAAGTCAATCAATTGACATCTGGTCTCCTGATTATAATTAACACATTCCAACACATTTCCCTCCTGAATTGGAATCGAACCTGAAACCAATGCAAAGTTGGATTCTTCCAGTTTACATCCCCGCTGCAGTCGAATGTAACCTCATGATCGGCCGAACAAGCTCCTATTCGATCAGACAAGTGAAAAGAATTGCCAGGGTCTTCAGGAAAACAAGCTTTTCTTGGCAAAAGCTTACGCAGCCCTGGTCCCGCTCTGTTGCATACTAGGCGCTCCCAGACGGAATCTTTCCAGGGTTTTTGTACGGTCTTATACCCACTTAGTCATTCGAAATTTGACGTATTAGATATGATATCATGTTTGTACCTACGGAAAGGGGCGCGAGTTAAATTTTAATCTAGACAGAGTGGATGGGAATGAAACCTGTTCTGTGGAATGTAACAAAAGCAAGATTCCTAGTATCGAGTCATTGAAAAGCTAAATACTCCCCCTTTAAGGACTTAAAAACCCTGTTATCGAGCCCTTTTTAAATTTCTATCTGTATCCTTTGTATTGCATATACTCAGGATACAAAGTATCACAGTCACCATGGCCCAACATGACGATTCCTCACGGCCCACTTTTACCTTATTCCCGCGTCAAAATCCTAGAGTGGTCTCAAATAAAGCTTTCCAAAGTCGCCGCCCGTTCCCATTAATAGCTTTATCGGTGTTAATCGGCCTTTTCATACTCGTTTGGATATACTTCTTTTCAATATTTCACACACCACATCATTCCAATAGCTGGCGGCATCATCATTATCACAACTCTGGCCTCAAGATCCAACATATCGTTCACTCGCCTTCCTTTCGTCGAACGATTTTTCGAACACCTGCTGCCAGTTCTCTAGAACATAGAGACCTTACCCTGTTACTCACAATCGCGAACGATACGACATCATGGGGGTCTCTAACTGTTACATCTGACGCTGTTTTCACCTTTGAAGATTTCATATCCAGAATACGAGCCCAACAGATACCAGCTGAAAGTCTCAATCTAGGTCTTTTAACTAGCGACCTCCAAGCTTATAATAGTTATGTATCAACTCTATCAAGATTGACACCAGTAGAAAGGACACCATGGGCAAGAGCCGAAATAATATACCTCGAAAAGCTACCGGGTCCGAGTGGGCAGATGCAGGATAGCTTTGGGAACATAGCAGGAGAATCAAGACATGAAATTGATTTAAATGCTCAACTTGAAAGGAGAAGATACCTGGCCCGTCTTCGAAATTTCTTGAGCTCGCATATGTTGACCCCGGAGGTTGAGCATGTGATTTGGCTTGATGCGGATGTATATGGTTTACCGGTTGGATTATTTAAGCGTTTTCAAGAGTTGGGTAGGATCCCATCGGACTCTAATATCGATGGCATGGTGAAAGCAGGGCTTAGGGAGGCCGAAAGCAGGGTAATGCCGGGAGAGAATAATTCTGATAGTGTACAGGAGAGGAGCACACCGAGGAGCGCACCTCCCATTGGGTTAATCACATTACGCTGTCAGAGCTTCGATCGCCCAGATTATGACAGAAACGCCTGGTCAGGATTTGGGAAACGCCCACCGAGTTGGATATTGAATAATATTCTAAGAGGAACGGAGTACCCTGAAATGGGTAGTTGGGCCAAAGCTGTATCTCAGCTTATTGGCGAGACTGATGATAACGATCTTGTAAAATTGGACTCGGTGGGCGGGACAGCTTTATATATCAGGGCGGACTTGCTTAGAGAAGGATTGGTGTTTCCGGTACACTCAATCATTGGTACGGAATGGGGAAAAGATGGGAAGGATGGAATCGAGACGGAGGGGCTATGTTATATAGCGGAGAGACTCGGCTGGGGATGTTATTCACTTGGTGGGACATGGAGAACTCTGCATGCTGATGTATAAAGAATTTCGTTTATAAAAACAATCGTGGTATCAAACTCCCGCTAGACTAATCCTAAACCCCTCCTATCCCTATTAAAATATTGTATATATACATGGTATCGTGATATGTAAAGAACTCAAGAAAAGAAACTCATTAGGCGCTGTATTACAAGCCACGAAAGTTATGGTATCTGTCCCAAGTTAAGCGGAAGGGTGCACCGGTGCCGCTAATTCTTCTCACTTTCACCGAAAGTATTCATACTTTTCGCGTCACTACTCTTTCTGCCCCCTCTACTCGAGGCCTCATCTATCTCTGTGATGTTTACTGTGACACTATCTCTTGCCCCAGCAATACTGTTTCGGTTCCCATCTTCTGAAGCAGGCATATCTCTCTTACTATTTGCGATTGCAATAGCAGTTGTGATAGCATCAACATCCTCCTTTTCATCACCGTCCTCGTCATTTTCATTTTCCTCTCCATTTTGATTACTATCCACAGGACTCAAATCATTCGCGCTTGAGGTGCGAGATCGCTCACGACGTCTAGACTCGCGTTTCGACTGGCGTTTTCTACGATCATTGGCGGCTTTCAAAAGAGGATAAAAGACGATCACAACTGCTAGGAAGACAACAGCTCCAACTACTCCACCCACAATTGCGCCGATGTTGGGCTTGGATTTGGGAGGCTCGTAGTAATAGACAAGCTTGGTTTCTGTAGGTGTTGCAGAGGCAGATGTTGTGGTGGCGGTAGCGGTTGATGGAGTTTCGGAGAGTTGTTGGAGCGGAACGGAAAGGGTGGTTGTAGCTGCTTGGAATGTTGTGCGAAGAGATGCGCCTGTGCCGGATACCGTAGCATTGCCCTCACCAACCGGTGTCAAACTTGATGTTGAGGAAAAAGCTACACGGCGTGGCGCTAAGTGTGTCAGGCGGTGGGTATGGTCAAAAACTGTGTAGGCTGACCGAAGGAAAGGAAATCCAAGGATATAATCCGCAGGGGCAGTAGTGGCGGGGTAGTCGGAAATTGGCCTGACTGCGAGATTGCAAAGACCCTTCTTTCCAATGACAGGAAAAAAGAGAAGATTTGTTGGGATTGTAATGAAGGTTCTATCGATTGATAACTGAAGTGACTTGATGTCAAGTTCTTCAAGTGAGGCAGTGCAATTTCTTGTATAAACCTCAGAGCCCTTTGATTTCTCAACATCGGGGAACAGGCTAACAATGATCTCAAACATTGCATCTGGAATCCAAAGATATCTGCGACTTGGTTAGCTTAATATTCCGTGTGCGCCAGATCTAGACCTTTAAAGGGGCGACTATGCAAATAAACTTACGGCGTAAGCGACACCTGACCCACGCCGAGATGCCCGGCATCACTGTCCTCATCTACAATGGACACATTTCTTCCCTTTCCATCAATCCAGTAGATATTACTAACTGGCAGAACACCAGCATCGGTATCGTTTCCACCCTCGAAGGAGCTCAACTCCCCCGAAAATTGAGTTTCATCGATCCCTCCAAAGCTCAATTCTCCAGACTCATAATCAATATTTCCTCTCCTATCTACGCTAGTGAAAGCGAGAGAGTATGTAAGGGTATTAATAAAGCCAGCTCGTTGAAGTACGAGTAATAATTGTTGGCCAGGGCTTCCGGATGGAGATAAGGAAGAAAGCGATAGTTGAGGAGCAGATGTCCAACTATCCGCAACCGCGATACCGACGTTCGCGAGAATCGAAGATCCGAGTTGGATGTGTTCGGTTGCTTGTATACCATTGACCTGGTATCATGAAATTAGCATAAAACATGGGAAGCCTGTATTTGGTCTCTTGCTTACCGTATCCTGGCTATCGACTTCCAATTCTTGATAATCGCCCCGCGGAGAATATGTAACCGATCCAGGAATTGTATCTCAAAAGCAAGTTAGCCTCCTAGCAACCTAATTCTCACTTAAAGATCTATAACTTACAGAATCCAGATATCCTTGCATACGAGCAAGAAACCTCATTCTTGGTGTCCGCACAGTACGAGTCGGCACTAACACCAGCCGGTAGTGTCGGCGCCCATGTCGTTCCGTCCAGACTCAGGGCAAGAGTTAAAGGCTGCGGCGGTGTCCCAAAGGAAATATTTGTATAATAACGCAATCCGTCGTCACTCTATATCATTTAGTCTAAGTTAGGTCTCTATGCAATTGGTAAAACTCTCGGTTTCTGTCAGCTGTCTACGCTCAGAACGTACCAGCCAGATTGGTTGCACAAGTCCTCTCGCACTTGCAACTTGTCTCGGCGCAATTGATGACCTTTGCACTACTTCCGATATATCTCTTCTAACTTTTCCATCTATTTTTCCAAATCGCGGTATTGCGACAGCTTCGCCGAAGTGCGCTAATACAAGCGACGAAAGGGCGAAGCACGAGAATGTGTTGATGTTGGAAATCATTATATAATATGAACCGAGAACCCAAAACCTCGAGTTCCTGTTGAATTGAATTCAAACCAATGCCAGAAGATATTACGACGATGGGACAGAAAAGGCGCCCGGAAGTCTTTAAGATTGCGACCAGAACATGCGAGATCTCGAGATTTGAAGTTCAAATTCAAATTAGACCGGAAACCTGCCCAGATCGACGCACCCGCCGGCGACAGAGTTCTATTTATTTCTGTCTACATGTTACATGTGCATGCTACACTGGTTTCCCCCACTTCATCTCATTCTTATCTCCAACTTCGCCATCCGTCAAAATCGTCCAAAACCCTCATCACGTTCCATCTTTTTATTATTCTTAACTCAAACTTTTTGACCAATGGACCCACATGTGCAGACGAGCTAATCATCACCCATTCTAAATCAAGAAATGATTGTGAGAAAAATCGTGGAAGTTTGACATAAAAAACTAGTTTCCCCACCTTTCATGGTCCATTGGACAAACAGTGACCTTCACCATATCAACTCGAAAAGAGCAGCGATCAAAGAAAAAAAAAAGTTTATTTCCCAAGCGTGCGCCGATAGAAGGATTCCAACAGGTGAATTTCAGATGGCGGGATGTATGAATGGAATTTGCCAAGTCGCTGATGATAATCATGATGCATGTCTATCCTGTTTAGTAGGGAATGATAACAATCACGCTAGCGAACATCCCACTCTCTTTGTTAACCATATCGGGTAAATATTCTGAGAAAACGACATTTCCAGGGCCAGATGACCGGTCCCATCGATGACCCGGATACCTGGATCGAATGCTGATACGTCTACAAATTACGTTTGGGACTGTCGGTATTTCATGTATGGGCCGCCCCCCTCGAGCTCATCTTCCTATTTGTGTTCTATCCGGTTTAGGACAAACAGATTGGTATTTTTGAGAAATCGAATAGCTGGTCATCGAGATTTCAGTGATCGAAATGATTAATCGATAAATGATCATAGCCTTATAGAGATGGTATATAAAACGAAGAGTAATGAAAATGCCCATAGGGTCTGGGTATCAGATTATATCATGGCGAATTACAAAGGGTTTCTAATCTCTAGATATAGCTCTATGAGATATCATTCCTAGTTTACAATCTTGAAAACCTGAGGACTTATGAATTGGAGTTAGAAGATCTCGTCCGTGCCCAAATTATGCCTGTCCATGTTACACCAGGGACTAGTAGTTATAACGAGAAAGTTGATTGCGCAATGCAGAACGAAAATATGGCGTACTGTATCACCAAACAAATTTCAGACCCTTATCAGGACGAAGGTTAAAAGCTTGGTATGCAAAGGTACTTCCATTTTAGAAGAGACGGAGTGCATCTCTTATGTAAACCGATTCATTCTATCTGCGCAATAGTGTCAATGTCGATATCAAAAGGGATATACGTAAAACTCAACTGGCTCTACGTCATTGGATTGCAATACTAGATCCATAGACGATATTTTACAACCAATGTGTTTCTTTTACTAGAAGCATTCCGCCCTCCTATCAACGAAGCTACCACGCGTAGAGATCTAGAGAGCCCGGACGGTAGCTAGACCAATAGCCCTACTACCCAAGGACTGGAGTAGAACCGATCTTTCACCGTAGATGGTAAGGTCGAGGCTACATGCATATGCAGTCACTACATCTACATAGTACGTGAGTAAAAAGGGTAAAAGAAGGAGAAATCCCTACGGTTAATTAAAGTTTGTACCTGCATACAATCAAGAGTATGGACCATACTCGATGGCGGCGTCGCATCAGAGAGGGGCGGGACGGACTCAAAATCAACCCAGCTTAGCTGATCACTAAGTAAAGTTTCGACACATATATCAAACTAGTAGTTTTAAGATTATTTCTTGCAGGTGCTGAGACAGCCCCTCTCGCAAGGCATTGTTTGGGGATGCAAAGTTCCATGATAGAAAGAATTAATTCTCGAGTTCTTCTAATCCCGGGCTAGTCATCTCGAACATAGGTATTTCGAATCACATAAACTCTACTTTGACACCATCAAGCCAACCACTCTCTCCTCTAGCACATATCTCGCCTATTTCGTAAAGCTCGTCCAAAAATGCTGCTGAAAATGAGCCAGGGCCTCTAGACCCATCCTTTTTGACTGCTCTTTCCGCGGCAACATTGTAAAGTAAAACCGCTGCCAAACAGCTCATCAACTTATCATCCTTATTGACTGCCAGAGCTGCGCAAAGAACCGATCCAAGGGCACATCCCATTCCCGTGACTAGGGCTTGGAATGGATGTCCGTTATTCACTAGGACGGTTCTGACTCCGTCTGACAGTACATCTGTAACACCGGTTGTGACTACCACGTTTCCTATTACCCCCCTCAGATTAGTATATCAAAACGATCAAGTCAAGGAGAATGTAACATACTCTCTCTCCCAGCGACACCCTTCACAACTTTTATCAAATCATCAATCCCCCCTGCTGAGTCTGAATCCACACCCTTCATTCTGATTCCTTCTCCAGCTATTGTTCTGATCTCGCCTTCGTTCCCTTTGATGACATCCACATATCCACACTCATCCAACACCCACCTAACCGTCTCTTTCCTCATCCCAGTCGCACCAGCACCAACAGGGTCAAACACCACTGGCTTCCCCGTTTTATTGTTCTCCCTTATAGCCTGTAAATACAATCTTCTCTCTCCAGGCCCAGAAGTACCCATGTTCACAAGACAAGCCGAGTGCGGCGCGATCGCAGCTAAATCAGCTACTTCCTCCAGATTATCCGACATTATTGGACTTCCGCCCACAGCCAACGTTACATTTGCACTAAAGTTCTTCACCACTGCGTTGGTGATATGATGGACTAATGGTTTATGCTCTTTGATTGTTCGGAGTATAGTAACGACTTTGTCGAGGATTAGTGGGAGGTAGAAGTGGTTGAATGCTGTTGATTGAGATGGTGGTGGTGATGCCCATAGTGGTGGGGATTTGTAGAGGGAGAGTAATCCAGAAGCTGCGGATTCTGGGTCGGTGGATGATATGATTGCGCTTACAACCGCTACTCCGGCGAGAGGTAGTCCCTCTGTCGGTCGGGATTTATAGAGGACGGCTTGTAAGTTGGCCGCGTTGATAGAGCCGATAGCCACGGAGGGAAGCTCCGGTCTTTTTGAAGAGATCAGTCCAAGGATTTGGCGTAGGCCGGAAGGGTAGAGGGGAGCTGAGGCATCTGGTTTTGTTCGGGTAGGGAATATTGGCCCGATGCCAATATAGTCCGCAGTAGTAGAGGCGGCGAGAGACGCCTGGGTCACGTTTGATACTGATAAACCAATTATGGCGGTCGGCCCGAGGAGATTGCGAGCAGTATTGTAGTCTTTAGATATAACCGTTGTTAGATATTATATACCTAGATAACTATTTGGGAAATTGTTTAAAGAGAACGGACCCATATCATCCCATCCGATATGGGCGCCTTCACACCCGACCGCCAATGCAACATCGACTCGATCATTGATAAGTAATGGGACGCCATATTTCTTGGTGATCGAGTGAATGCGCTTCCCAAGCGCAATAAACGGCGCAGTATCAAGATTCTTCTCACGGAGTTGTACAATTGTAACACCGCCTTTGATAGCGGCCTCAATATGCGACTCAAGGGTACAATTTTGAGGAAGAAGAGACGAAGAAGTTACCAAATATAGAGTTAAGTCGAACTTTGGTTTGGTGGGGGATGTTGGAACCATAGAAGTTGAGGTTGACATTTCAACTGCCGGGCCCTTGGCGGCATCTGACATCATTGCGGCTTGCTCGGACATTTTTTTTTTCTGGCTGGCTGGCTGGCCTCGGATCGGAAGATTTATTGACGAGGATATGGATGTTCCGCGCGATGAGCAGAAAAAAGCGAAAATTTGGGAAGATATCCGTTATTTTATACAAAAATGGGCTGTGTTCAAAGACTGTGAATATATGTCGGTCCGGTCGTCGAGCACAATTTTTTCAGTGCCTTAGCAGATACGTAATATAATTGCATGCGATAACGTATATAACCTTGTCACCGCCATGTCGCCGGTGCGCAGAAAAGTGCACGACCAAAGCATAGCCATTGAATATCAAAAAGTATAGTAAACTAGTACCATAGTCAGGCGACTAATGCAGCGTCAGTCCAACATTAATCGGTTCCAGAAGGTCGCAAGTAGGTCAATATCTCAAATCCATTGCATTGACCAGGTTCAGGGAGCCTTTTTTGCGACGCGAAAGGATTCGGGGATTTGAGAAAATGTGGTGGTACAGCAAGGGTTTGCATGTCAGATTGATTGCGTTTCGTTCTTTGGCCAACAGCAAGCAAGGCAATTGCATGCTTGAAGTGGATGACAATGTGCTCCTTCGGTCCCGAGTTTGAGATATCTCAATTAATAACCTTGAGACGGGATCGGATTTGTAAGACCAAAGGAAGGAAATAGCGAGGCCGTTTGACCTTTCGAAATCGAGGCTTTGGCTAAGTCAGCTATGCGACGTGGGGGTAAATCAAAGTTGAATCCTGAAAATTGAAACTTTGGCAACACACGTCTTGTTGTATTTCGATTAGTTCTCGGAGCGTATTGGCCTTATCGATCATGAATCAACTGTTTCCAAGTTCAATATCTGCTAAAGTGCCCCGGAGAGTGACAAGTATCAAGTTAAATCTACATGCATATTCTATCCTTAACTACTTAGGTATAATAACAAAAAAATAAAAAGAGTAAAAAGAACAAAAGAACAAAAAATGAAACTGAAAAAAAGAAAAAAGGAGAAATGAAGAGATCTTTACAATTGTACAATAACATCCCACAATTCAAAAAAAAACATTAACTATCGGCCCAGTCCTTTATAAATGCAGATAAACGAAGATGGTATACGAGTATGAGCATACTGACTGGGTGTGGCTGATGTGTCCCGGATTCGAGGATAGTACATATATCTTCATGGATTGAATCAACCAGTCCCCGAGTCCTTATACGTATCTCCCTCCTAACAGTTATCAAAGCCCCTGCGCTCCACCTCCACAAGGGTGTGCCCATCCTCACTATCTCCCTCACTCTTCAAAACAATCTCCTCCGGTCGGAACTGGTCCGGGAACCAAACCACAAAGATAACTTGCGTCGCAAGCATCAAAACAGCGTCAAAAATATACCAAGGCCACTCATTTGCCAACAAGTACGCATCAACCCCCATAACGTACTCAATAACCCTAAACACCGACCTGACCATGATCAATGCGCTGCAGGCATACAACATCTTCAACCCGGCCCTCCATGGAATAGTCAAATGCGGTCCACTTCTAGGATTTTCGCTAACATCTTTATTCATCCTAGCGTGGAAGATACTGCACACGATGATGAAGAAACCGAAGATGAGGATTTGAACGATTAATCCAGCGGTGATGATCCATTCTCCGATCTTTTGGGTGCTTTCTTTGAAGGTTAGACCCACGGCGTTTCCTTGGATGCTTAGGGCGATTACATCGCCTGCGACAAAAATCCAGGTTAACCATTTCGCTGGGACGATCGAAAAGCGTTCTCCTTTGATTGAACAGATGAGGCGGCGGAGGACCATGTAAATCGAGGCGGCATAGAACACGGGAGCGAGAATGATGAAACTACTTTGGACGGCGAAGGCGGGGATTTCGTCGGTGTGCCAGTGACAGTATATACGGACACCATAGCCGCCTACTTGGACTGTTTATGAATATTAAGTGTTAGCGTAGGCTTTCGATAATAAATTATAACTAAGTTGGAAATTGGGGATGGACATACGGATTCCACCGATTGCAAATGGTATGCAGAACCATGTCCGGGTTCTGATCAAGCGCCAGCAAAGAACACCTGTTGCGACCGCAAAAAGGACGAGGAATAATGCTGCTGCTGGGATCGATGGTAGGTATTTCCACAGGTAGACGTCTCCCTCCACAGGTTTAAGTTCAACCATAACTGCGGTGATGTATATATATATATAGTTGAAAGGAAAGAATATTTTCTGAAAGAATTGTATGTATAATCTAGTAGGTAGATCCGTTGGAACTTGGAAGTAGATATTTTCAATGAGAGAAATTTTGAAAATGAAATAAGATAAGATAAGCCAAAAGAATAGAAGAAGATTGAATAGGATATCGACTTGAGTAGCTCTAGAAATTGGACTGCTCTTGATGTAGTTTGAACTGGTGAACTGAGTAATAACAGAAATTTGAGATGAAGATAGAAGTCATACTTATATTTCTAACCTAGACTTTGAATCCTCAAAATTAAAATACAGAAAATCGATATAACGTTTACAATAATAGCCTCACAGACCTCCTTAGGATGTCGGTATTCTATCAAAGATATAAAACTCACCCGGTGAAAGCGACTCAGTCCGACCCAAACCGGTCTAGTGTACGCGTATAGGCCATATTAGGTTTAGTGTCTGCATATCAGACCGCTTAAGACTTAGTGTACGATTCTCTCCGACAAGGTTAGTAATTCTTGGCGTTGTTTCGCCTATGACCAGTACGTCAGCACAGCATTTGGTTCGACTGCGCAGGTCTGCAGGCTCCACCACGGGTGCTGCAGATTAATTTGTCCGAGATCTAAGCCTTAACACCAAATACGAACGAAAAAAGGTTTGTGCCTGTAGTTCAGTAGAGATGTTGCGTATATTGGTGTTGTCGTTGTGAAGCAAGAGCCGCTATTAAGATTCTTGGTACGGTCATTCCGGTTCTGTATACGTAGACGTCGACACGCATTGAGGTTGATGTCGTCCCTGGTATACTATGATATTCTCTCGTATTATTGATTTTTAGATGGGTATTGTCCCGATTAATTCGTATAGGAAAATTGGCACTTTTAATTAAATTGATGAATTCAAAGTTTAAGATACATCCTGTTCCTGTTCCTGTAGTGCCTCTATTGGGAACCTTAACCATCCCCGCCAATTTTCCCCCAACCTATCACTGATTGCCTCTATCAAAAACCGACCACCATCCCCAATCAGCCACATAGACCGCCCCCGATGCAATAACACTGCATAAAACGCCAATACTACAAGCGCTTCTGGCTCACATAGGCGCAGCAGGGCTACGTAAGCAGGAGATAGAAGTATCACCCAAGTAAATAGCACAGAAACCCTTGATTTACCCTGTGCACAATCGAACATACGTTGCAGGTCACTCGCTGCTTGTAGATACACCTCGCGCGAAGATTCCGGTATGTTAGATGCATTTATGAGCTTGATAAGATCATCACATTCTGATCCGGTTGCATCCGGGATTTGCAGGAAAACTTGACCTAGCCTTAAGTTTGGTCCGATTTCTTGTTCTCGAACTGCTGGAGAACATTGATTGACAACGGCTAATACGCCGCGGTAGACATTGACGTCGTGAGTAAACTTTTCGATGAATGAATCAAGGCTTCCGCGTTGATAATGTAAAGTGTCGCATAGTAGATGGACACCCACTGCGGATGAAAAAAGAAACATGTGGATACAGTTGGATGATGTGACTTCTAGCACCGGATTGGCCTGGTTGAAGAGTGAGAGGGCTCGGTTTTGGAGCCCCGTGGCGTAGGAATGGTAATGATTGATCTTTTGACGATCGGTGAAAGTTGTACTTAAATGCAATGCCGACATGGCAAGCATTTGGTGGATTAGATAGGGGGTGGCGAGGCCGTGTTCAATGTATACTGTCGAAGGTATATACTCTGGCTGAGAGGGATCTTCTGATGAACGAAAGTCTTGACTCGATAAGTTCATAAAGAGTTCCAAGTGAATTTCGTTTATGCTGAAAGGATCTTGCGGTTTGGTTGAACTGGCCTGGACTGAAGGCCCTGGCTCAGGAAATGAAAGTACTGCAACAGATGGAGTGGAACTGGTATCATTTTGCCCTGAGATTAAGGAATCAGAACTTGATATCGAAGGCGCCGGAGAAGCATTTGAACCGGAGCTTGGTGAAGCAGCATATACACCCGCACGATTATTCGGTACTGCTAGAAGTATGGGAGGCGTCTGGTTTTTAAGGTAGGAACATTCTAGCTCCGCTCCACGACAGTTTGCACATATTGGGGCAAACCCGTCACACTTTTGTTTTTAATTAACCGGTCGAGAGATACTAGTGTTAGCGACGCCTTTGCATGAATAAACAGTGAAGAAAGTATGGTTTTTATATCTTACTCTGATGTGGCGTTTCTTGCATTGTAGGCAACCATTCCTCGACTTTTTATGTGGACGACGAGACATGGTGTATAAAATCTCACACCAAAATTGATTATTAAAGTTGGTATCTGTAGCCAGGCCTATGATTTAAACTTCATAGTATATATGCGATGGAATGCAGGTATGAATCCACATGAACAGGGGTTGACAATTTCGTCGCGATTGTATACATGTATCTACTTGGTAAGCTTCTCATATTCTTCGGGATGTCATTTACTGGAAGTCGTAATGAAATCAAACAAACCTAAACGAACCTGCGCTGATCGAAACTTCTTCGCTGTGGGATATTGTCTGTCGCTATAAGTACTTACAGCTAGAGCACTACTTCTCTGATATCTGGGGTTACTATCTTTCCTTGACATAGGTATTAAGTAGGTACTTTAAGGAACTAAAAAATTAAACCGAATGCTCCTTTCCCGTGTGAAAGTACGTAACCACCGGTTTCAACACAGTTTTCCGACGAATGCCAAAAATTGGCGGAGTCTGGTCGGTCTCGTTGGCGGAGTCTGGGCAGGAACAGGACAAGCCGCACGAACTTACGAATTGTATCTTAGTCAGTTTTCATATTTCACTCTGCGAAGGATGTTTTAATACATATTTTAATATGGAATTATTGATATATATACTTACTTAAGTACGTAAGTACCTATGTACTTACATAAATAGAGCCTGCGGGTATTATTTAATACATGTTAGAAGGAATAGTAGGAGACCAGATCCCAAGAGAGTCCAAAACAATGCAAATACACACATGAAAGAATAACAATAAAAAGTCAGGAATGCCTAATCAACCTGAATTGGGGTTTATGGATTGTTGATATTTGTATATCCTTGTTTGACCGCACATTGCAATACGATGGCGTACAATAGTATTATCGATAAGTAGAAGCCATCGCAATCAGCTACTAGTTCATATCGTCCTTTTAAGTTGTGTGAAATGCTGCATGGCTGTGACGAGAAATGTCGCTAAGGTGACGTCTGGCCATCACCGTCGCAATGCGGGTATAACCAAGTAGCCAAGTGAATGAACGAATGAATGACAGAATGAATGAATGAGGATGAAAGCGATAAGCCAGAGTTGCAGTTAGCAGGCAGTTGCTATCAGCTATCAGGCCATGCATCAGAAGAACCTCAGTGATTGGGTGCGCATGGTGGTGGGCGGACAGAAGTGGAGCTCTGTGTTGGCACCGACGTTGGTGGTTGTCTTGCCAATGTCGCCAACAGTACCGGTTCGGGCAGCGTCACAACAAGCAGCCAGCGCCGACCGGTAAACAAACTGCCCGTTCGGGGTCAGCAGCTGCGACAGACGAAAAGAAAACACAGCGCAGCGCCGATGGAATGCTGTTAAAACGTAACCTCATCCCGGCCGGCACTTTCCCCCTCGCATGCATCGTACAGTCACTTGTTCTTATTCTGTCCAACTTCAAACTATTCCAATTAATTTGCCGTTTATAGCTTGTTCGTTGCACCCGATTCCCAGCTGGATCGCAGCTGGACCGGCTTGCCGCTGCTTTGCCATTTAGATTTATTCCAGTTCCCCGCTTCTTTTTATATATACTTACCTACCACTTACTTACTTATCTCACGATATCTCTGGTTATACCTAGCTAATCCTTCACTGTCAAATTGAGTGAACGAGCGAGCTGCGACATACCTACATAGTACGACTACTACTTGCTTGCTAGAGTACATAATAATTGTTGTTTGTTGTCGATGTTTGTTTGCGTCACGTAGCTGAGTGCAGCGCAGTGGTCAATACGCACACCATGTCTTCATCTCGTTCCGCTTCGAATTCTTCACGTCCCTCGCTGTCCTCAACACGGAGCACTCCACCAACCGACGACGGCGGTTCCAAGATGACCAGCCCTAAGAAGGCTCAGTTCCTAGACATGTCGCTGGAAGAATCAATTGATAACTTGGACGACATTTCTACATTTCCACCAGAGGTCGCTTTACCCTCAGAGACTTCCCACGACACTCTCTTAGAAACCACCAGCAAAGATGCCACCGAGATCGACGCGATATTCGAACAGAGTGATTCCGAATCAGAATCGCCTCTTCGGCCCCCCTCCATTCCAGATTATCATTTTAGTGGTCCTAGGAACTACTCTCGCCTAACAGAACGGGACTCTGATGATGAGAGGTCTGGCACTCCGCCACCAAACCCCTTTGGGCCTTCCATTCGTTCTGCAACACTTAAGACCGCTGGCCGGGTGGCCGGTGACAACGGCATTATTCTACCATCTACTGTTTCGGAATCGCCTAGTCCCTATGTATCGAGGAGTCGGCTATCATCCTCCCGTGGTGGTACCGTGAACTCTGTTTTTCAGGATGTCCCAATTTTCTCGCCGTTTTCTTCCCAAAAGAAAAAGAAGAACGGTAAGAACGGGTTTCCTAGAGGAAATCCGTCTCCGAGCCGCAAAGGAGGCCGTATATTGGATGTCCCGGTCGCTCCATCACCCGACCCTTCTCCTTTGGTATTACTACATGTTACTCTTCTCCCGTTGCCTGCACAAGGTCCTGCATCGTCAGTTCTTGCCAATCACTTGCGCAAAATGATTTCCCCGACAGTTGTTGCCCGGGGCCTTCTGCTGCCTCATCCTAACGATGACTATGAAGGCTTAATTGAAATGATTGCAGAGAATCTTGGTCTTGATCAAGAAACTCCTCCACCTTTCAAGAAGACAGCGACATACTCATTTGATGACTGCGCATCGCATTCGGAAGGTTCATATGTCGGATCATCGGACGAGGAAGGCGAAGGATACTGTCCTACATGTACCCGAAGGCGTCTCAAACCCGAATTCTGTCGCCATGAAAGGCCACGTAAGCACCGAAGACCTTACACACATACTGAGAAATGGTATACAATCAATATATTTGCTTCGAATGGCTTGATGAGATCCGGCGCATGGAGTCGCAGCTGGGAAGAGATGGAAAGAATAGATGTTGAAGTCACTGTTACGCCTGGATACGAGGATATTGACCCACCTAAGACCCTTAGACCCTCATCTCAGCGGAGTGACGGGAAAAGAAGTCTTCAAGGCGGCTTCCAGTTCAAGAGGCGGGTTCAACCATTACCTGGTGTTGAAACAACGACAGACGAGGAGATGCCGCAACCTAGGAGACTTTCTGCTGGTCGGAGGAAGCCCTCTGGCGCCCGCGTCCCGAGCGGTTCTATGAGGAGTCGGAATTCTAGTAATTATATCAAGCAAGAGCCGCTCAGTGAGCTGGATATAATGCTACCGGATGTTGAGAAGGCGAAAGAAATATACGAAGATGGTGTTGATCTAGATGTTCCGATTTTTGAACCACCAACAGAGGAGGATGGCGAATTCGTTCCTATCTGGGAAGACAAAGACGATAAGGAAGAGAAGCCAACTGAACGGTTCAAGAGCGAAGACTCCTGGACGACGGACGATGAGGGTTCGCGACAACAGGACAACGATGAAAATGCCAAGCGACCGTCCCAAGGAGCAGCATTAGCTACGGAGAAAGAAGAAGACCGAAGACTCAGCGCTTTCACAATGGATACTGCGATTCACCACTCTATCATTGGTTCTTCTCGTGAAACAAGCGTGGAAAGCGAAGCGATCGGTTCTGAGTCTGAAGATATTCCTACTGTATCGCCGTCGCCTTCTCCGGAACAGAGAAAGATTTCAAACCCTCATAGGTTACATCCCTCATCCCGCCGAGCCAGCCGCGAGATCACTCCTGCAGAACTTAGGAGTTATGCTGCTAGTGAAAAGACGGCCTCTCGCCCCACTTCTAGTAGAAACCCAGGGAACATGGCCATAGTCGGTCTTGCTATTTCTGATGACGGTACAGCGCTGGAGGATCTGGAAGAGGACAAGGAAAATCGCCATGAGAGCATTGACAATAAGGAAAACATCCCGGTGGATATCTCAGATGAAGAACCCGAAGTGAAACCAACTCCTCTGCGAAATAGACGGGCAGTGACTCCTAAGACGGCTGGACCGTCGCCGATGCCGTCTAGATTTTCTTCCCCTGATATTTCACCAGATATCTCTCCAATGGTGTCTCGGGCTGGCAGTCCGCAACCACAACCGACGAAGGGGCCCACGTCTAGAGAGAGAAGGAGAAGAAGTATCAGGCGAAGCTTTGACAAATCGTTTGGTACGAGTTCATCTCCTGGAAGCCGAGCTCAATCACGTAAGAACTCGGGCGAGTCGGGGACAGCCCCATTCACACCTGGTGAAAGTTCTCCCCGGGGAAGGTCGGTGTCCAGGAGTCCTAAACAGTCAAAATCTTCATCACCTTCTCCGCTGGAGAAGGAGGATCCTCTCCCGGAAGGTCTCATCGATAGACTTCGCGACATGCTGAAACCTACAATCAAAACCCTTTCGGCGATCCCGCTACCCACATTGTTACTAATTGCCATTCCCTTTGCCGGACTGATTGCATTTAGTGTCAACAGCTATTTTGCGCAAAGGAACCTCGACTATATGGTTCGAAACTTCATGGAAACGCAAGTCGCGCGAGAAATGCAAATACTCCAGCAACAACAGCAAGCCGCTCCTGATATGAACCAAGTGCCTCTGGAAGTTCAATATGCCCCTGCGCCACCTTCAATCCTTGGTGATGTCATCGCAGAGGTGGAAAAGATGCTTCCGGGCTCTGGGATAGGGCTATTGGCAGGAGAGAAAGCTAATCTTGAATGGCAGGAGGCTCAGAAGAGAGGCCTCGAACGTGAGAGCGTTGTTTATGGTATCCAGGTTGGTGGGAAGTGTGTTATGCCAGAGGATGTTCCAGCAGCGATAAGAAGGGCTGCATCGGAACGTGAGGACGGCCCTTCCAATCAAGGATCCATCATTGAAGATCTAGACCTTATCGATGAAGACGAGGCGGCCTTTGGATTTGGTCCTGTCAAACTTCAACCTGGATCTGAAATCAAGTCTGGACAAGAGCAACTAAACGCTGACGAGGATGCAAGAGGTCGCGGCGAGCAGAAATCCGAAGATGAGGACTCTGCCGGCTATGAAAGGTCCGGTTCCCGCTCCCCTCCTCTTGCACCGTACCGGAGGGACCGTTCTCGCGAGAGGAAGAATTTCCCTGAAGAACCCACTCATCATTACCACTCACCGAATCTACCCGTTTATGATGACTTCGATCGTCTTTCCGAGGCCGGGGATATCGATGTTGGAAAAGCGGATGTTAGAGATGCAGGCCCAGATTGGCGCGACAGTGATATCCCTGAACTGGAACTCCCACCTCCGATCCGAGAAGTTCCTGCTAGCCCCAGTAAGGTTCAGATACCTATTATGGAACCATCGCAGGAGACTGTGGAGCCAAGTGAAGCATACCAAGACATTGAAGAGCCAACTAATACACCAGCCAGTGAGTTGGATGGAGAAGTTTCACCAGAAGTTGCTAGACTTATCCCGGAAGAAGATGAGCGGTTGCCTGAGCCAATTGTACGGACAGGATACACGCCTCAGCAACGGCCATCTGATTATAACTCTCGCCCATCTTCACGTAACGGGGAAGTTGACGAGTCCGATAATACCTCTCAGCCTGAAACTGATGATGTAGATGCTGAATCTCAAGATGCATCCCGACCCCCTACAAGGAATGGAAGAGCTAGTTCTCGGCCTCCGTCTTCTAGATCCGCTTCGAAGTCTAGGGCCTCTTCCCGAAGTTCTAGATCCAGATCACGGCCACGAAGCTCTGGAGGATCCAAGAATTCCGACTCCTCAAGTGGCACTATGGAGACCGTCGAAGAGGGCGAAAACGTAGTGGAGCAGGTCCCGGAGGAAATTGCAGCAGGCACCCATGATGCTCCGGATTCGCAAAACGATGAGAATATCTCCACAAATTTGCCAGAATCTCCGGAAGACGTCGTTCCAGAGGTTAAAGGCGATGGGTCGTTTTTGGAGAGGTTAGGTTTAAAGTTCGGACCACAAAGAATCTTTGGGCCAATGCCTAAGGACTTCGAAGCCCCAGTCGTAACACCAACCGAGGAAGTCCTAAGTTCAACATCTACTCCAGCTTTAGAACCGACAATAATTGAACAGGAAACGGAAGATGTGCTATCAGTTGGCTCAGCATCGCCTGCCCTCACGTCTTCGGAGCCACCCTCAGAATATGAACACTACGAAGACGCCGAAGAGGATTACGACTATGATGATCAATACCAGTATCAATACGACCCCGATCAATATGATGACTACGCGTATGATAGTCAAGATGACTATAACATCCCCGAGGCCCTGATCGACGAAGATTATGCCTTTGAAGATGAGGATGGCGATGGGTCAGCCTACGATGAGGTCGAGGAGTTCGACTATGAGAAATTCAAGGCCAGTCAGTAAGAGTCTTTCTACCTATCCGCCGATGATGGGCAGGTCTGGAGTTTATGGCGTTTATGATTTTATGAGTATCCCAGCGATTATATTTCTTTTGAAAATATTTCTCAAGGAGGCAAAGAAGCTTTCTTGGTTAATACTAGATATCTAACCCATTTTAATGTGGCGGTATTTTATGTTTTTTCTCGAGATGAGTTTATTTAGCCTACTATTTTTATTTTATTTTTCTGGCTTGCCTACATGTCATAACTGTTGCGGTTCTTTTGCGATGTTTATATGCATATACGGCTTCTCCGACATATATACCTTAATCTCCTTTGTTTTCATGAAAAGCCTGAATACCTAAGTACTTAGCTATATCCAATTCTCTTCCAAGCCGCTACATAGTAATTAACCACTCAATTCCGTTCAAAAAAAAATAATTACCAGGATAAGATTCAGAATGATCCCTTAAGCCGCTACAGACCATACCGGATCATGATACTCAAAGGTATTTGTTCCTTTAACACCCGGCGCAGTGAATCTCGACACACCCGTTTTTCTATCGTAACTATCATACGAGGAGACCAATCTCTTCCCACCGCCCGCTGGGAGATCAACGACGAATTGCGGCATCATAAAGCCCGCAATTGTGCCCCTTATGTTTCTTTCTAGTTCAAGGCTTTTGTGTAACGGCGTTCTCAGGTCTTCTACTCCTCGTACCATATCCCCCTGGTAGACGTAATACTATTATACCAATGGCCCTCAAGTTAGCTTCGCTCTACATAATCAACCAGATCATCTAAGGGATATATCTCGAGAAGAAACTCACGGGTTGAATATTCATCTCCGCCAAACCATGTATCAAACCCTTCATAGTCTCACAATCATCATTCACCCCTCTCAACAGCACCGTCTGATTTCTAACCGTAACTCCACTTTCATACAACCTCTGCGCCGCAAGTTTCGTAACCCAAGTAATCTCATTCGGATGGTTAAAATGTGTATGCAACGCCACGGACTTACCCATCATCCTCGCGGCGGCCGAAACCTGTACCAAAGTCTCTGCCCAGGAATCTTCACCATCTAGTATTCTACTGGGACATACGGCTAGGCCTTTACTGGCGTAACGTATACGACGGATGTGGGGGATCGAAAGGAGGTGTTGGCCGATTTCGAGGATTTGTTGCGGGTCTAAGTAGTATGCGTCACCGCCGGAGATGACTATGTCGTGGAGAGATGGGGTTGAGGCGATGTAGTCGAAGACTTTGGACCAACGTTTGCGGGTGGGGAGGAAGCGGGATTTTTTGGTGGAAGGGGTTTCGCCGCCGATAGAGTAGGAGCGGGTGCAGAAGCGGCAGTAGACGGGGCAGACAGATATTGCTGTTTATTAGGAATTATATTAGTATTTTATAGTGGATTTTGGATAGGTTGGATTGTAGATGTGTCTATATATATACATACCTAGGAAAAGTGCTTTATCAGGATATCGATGTACTAGACCCTGTACAGGAGAATCATTCGTTTCACCAAGAGAGTCAAGCGTCAACTTTGGGTGATCGGGCAGTACTGATGATTTCATTGGGATGAATTGTTTCCTTAGTGGGTCCCCGAGAGGGTTATTTATCCAATCGATACGACTCAGGGTATGGGGAGTTAAACGAGTCGACATTGGAGCCAAGTTTATTCCTTCCATGACGTCTAGGATAAATTCCTCTTGTGAGGATATTTGGGTATTTGATTGTGAGATATCATTGTGTGGGATTTTTGACGGCAGGACGGATTCGAGGAAGTTGAAGAGTTTGGGGGTGGATTGGACGGTGTTTGCTATCTGTGCGTGTAATATATAAGTAAGTATTACATCCATTTAGTTTGGTTCGAACGTTCGCTTTTGAAGTTTGATCGGAGACTTACTTGCCAGCTATATTTTAAGAATTCTTCTTCTTTTATGGATTTCCATTGTGGTATTTTCTGCCAGTATGGTTCTCGTTCGAGATTTTGGTAGGCTGGCACTGGGATTATAGGAGCCGGTGCTGATGATGGAGGGTTGAAGGCTGGGGATATGTTACTATAGCATCTTAGAAGAAATGGATGTCGATTTCTGACTAAAGTTTTAAAACTATGGTTGAGAAACATGGTTTCATCATATGAAGTTCTTGATAACTTTATTTCTGCGGAGAGTATAAATTCAAATAGCTGATATCTATGCCTGAGAGATATATATCTAAACCTCTGACTCCGAGGATTTATACCGTAGTCTAGGAGTAAACCCATAAAAGGTTAGGCATCTTTCCGAATTCATTCAAGGAAGTTCCACAGTAGTACGTAGTACGAGCATTCTTTCATCATCAGCTATACAATGCTTACTAAGTAGTTAACTACCTATTTATACGTTTTGGGATTTGCTCTGGATCAGTCGATTTTTAGCTAATATTCGATATTCACTTCCACTTTCTGTGATGCGGACTCCTACAGATTTCGATATCAGGATAGATACCTCAGAGGCACCGGTGACACAAGGCAATTGAACCCCCTTACATCAATTAAAATCAATTAACCTCTATAGTATTCCTTGCCAAGTTTGGCGATCTATCCAAGCTTTTTTCTTTCATTCTCTTTTTCTTTCTCTTCATATTTAATTACACAAATTGATGAAGACTAGCTGGTGTGAGCGATTTTACAGTATCGATTTAGTGTAAATTGCCAACCAGTGTAATTGGTTGCGTCGATATCGCGGTCAAGTAGTACAAAAATCTTGATTGTAGGTGTTATTAAATATGCATGGTTGTATGGATATACAATCCGGTCCAATAGATACATAAATTAACATTCCTAACCGGACCGTCATAGCTATCTTCTTTATGGAAGGAATCGGTTCGCTTTCTAATTCTAGGTACGGGAAAAAGTAAGTACCTGGTTAATTAAGTACAAGGGCTAATGCGTAATCGTATCGATACTAGTTAGCGGTTGTCGTTTTTTGTTATTTAACCATCAATCGATCGAAAAACCTATCCACTAGTCACATAGAGCTTAAGGTAGATATAAACCCACCCCCACGAACATGAATCGGGTAGAGAGTTACGTATACAGAAGTTGAAAACCACCTTGAGATTAAAGTAAGGATCCCCATAAAATCGACAGCGGTGTGCGGTGATATCATGATACAAAAGGGATATTTCAAGTCCGGGCCGGTCCGTTTGTTTCGAAATGCTGGAAAGACCGGGGGCTATCCCCATTTCAGCAGGTCGGTCCCACCGGATGGATTTCGTCATCAGTCCGGCATCGATGGGAAGTGAAATACATATAAGCTGCAGACTTCCGTTGGCTCAAGGATTGTGTACGTTTTCGTCCTTTATCTGCAACATTCTACAGCTCTGTCACACATTCCCCGCATTGTTGCATTTGTATTGACTGACCTCGACCGAAGCCGGAACGGAAAACAAACAGTGAGCTCTACCGATTCCCCAGTTTGAAAATAAAATAAACGTCTTATGCAAATTGCTAGGACTTGGATGTTTAAGCTCTGAGAGAGCACTGGAGCCTATGCATACCTAGCTAGCTCTACGTAATTCGGGCCAAGCAGCAAGGCCGAGCAATGCGGCTCGACGAGTGCTGCTTGCGCTTGTTGAATGTTGAAGCTTCAAAATTACAACATCGCAACACAGATATAATATCAAAATACTAGTCTCGTAACTAGACTTTTTTCAAGATACACTATCTTCGACTTATTTTTATTTTTTTAAATATTGCAATTGCAAATGAACGGAATTATATACATGGTTTAACACTTAATTATCAACTGTAGCACTAGTACCATCCAAAGCTACCGAAAATGAAAGACGAAGGTCCAGTCATCTTCCCCAACGATGCAGTCTCCTATGCGGTGTACAGGTACTGCAAGGAACACTCCGTCCCGCTACCCGAACACCTTTTCAAACTTGCACAGTTTACCGAAGAAAACCTTCCCGAACTTTCGGAAATGATGGTGTCAGGATTACAAGCACAATATCTCATTTGGACTGCGAGAAGTATAGGTGCAAAGAAAAGTATGGCCTCTAGCTTTCGAAAAATAATAAAACGGTCCGTTGGCTGTGTTGTTTTCTCTAGCTAAAAAAAATTTAATTCTTAGTTCTTGAGATTGGCTGTTTCTGCGGGTTTAGCGCACTTGCTTTCGCAGAGGCTCTAAAGGACGTCGAAGGAGCAAAGGTATATTATGGCTCGTCTTTTTTTCTCTTTTATTTTTGGAAGTGCCTTACGCTAAACTATGGGGCAGATTATCACTACTGACGTTAATCCCAAAACCTGTGAAATCGCACGCAACGCTTTCCGCGATGCTGGTGTAGACAATATTGTCACCCTGATCGAGGCCCCTGCGATAGAGACGTGAGTTGACTCCTAAGTGTTATAACAAGTTTTCCTGTGCTGAGATCCGGATTTTATGAATAGGCTCCAAAATCTGCAGAATGATGGCCCCTTTGACTTGGTTTTTATTGATGCAAACAAGGAGTAAGTTAACTTTCCTAGCCAATGCATCACTAACATTGATTCCTGCTCCCCCATTGACAGGGTTATTTTGTGTAATGGGGAAAGAGCACGCCAGTCAAGCTAACGTTATTATTAATAAAATTCTAGCGGCTACCCCGATTACTTCAAAACTCTTCTGGATCTAAATCTCATCCGCAAGAATGGAATTCTGATCGCGGATAACGTTCTCAAGCGAGGGCTTGTAGCAGATGATAGCGATAACAATCCTTCAAGTGGAGACAAGGATGAAGTATGGAGGGCATCGAAGTTGAGGGAATTCAATGGTCTCGCTGCGAAAGATCCAAGAGTTGAGACTCTTATTTTGCCGGTATTTGATGGGCTCACTTTGTCAAGAGTTCTTTAAATTTTGGAGAAAGAAGGTAGCACAGAGCGTGCATTAAAATCAAGACAGAGGGTTGGAATTCAAGTATTATGAAATTGCTTTGTTACACTTATGTTTTCTTTGCTTTACATCGTAGCTGGTTGGGGCCCAGTGCCTGATCGATGGACCCATGGGTCTGCTGTACTTCGTTCAAATATATTGTGGTCGCACATTAGCACGAGGATATCACTTTAAAAAAATATGTAGGATCCGGAAAACGTACAATATAGGGAATACGCAATTCGGAACGGAGTGGGTAGGACCGGCCTAACACGCCTTAATACCCCTTGTCGTCAGGTTGCACAATGCTAGGATAAGGCCAATTTACACATTACATGGACTCTATATTTACCCCAGACTAGTCTCAAAACCAAACGCCGAGTTGATTCGTTCCAGTGCAGTGGTACGTAGTATTGAGGACGGGAATCGAGATTATTTCGTCGCACACAAAGTTTCTCCAGCCTAAATCCCGTCCGCGATCCGGCTTGAGCCAAACAGTTGGGCCCTGAGCAAACAGTTAATTCAGGTGGTTGGTTGGTGCATGGCGGTGTAACTTTCGCAATCGTTCAATATCTATGACGTGTACACATACACAAACCATATGTATATACGACTCCGATTAGTCACATTGATAGTTGGCCTCCGATCCCAGAGCTCTTAGGGCAGGAGGGGCTCATATGTGATAAAAGTGTAGTCTACATACATATTTGGATACCTTCCCTCTAAGTTCCTAGCTCATTGGTGGCGTTCTCAATTAATAGCCAAAATACTAGCCATATAGCTCAACTTTCTGAGATAGACTTCAGTTTCATAGAATTCTTTGGTTGTTTTTTTATTTATTTTAGAAGCTAGATTACTCAATATCAACGAAATATGCCTCAGCGTTCTCTCCGAATAGCCTGCGTGGCGGAAAGCAGAGAAAAGTATCAAGCGCGGGGCTACTCTTTCGAAGAATGTTGCGAATTAACTTCTGAAGATACAATGTCGGATGTAATGCGCGCTCTTCGAAGCCTAGGGCACATTGTCGAGCTCATTGGGGGTATTAAGGATCTTGTCGAGCGTTTGGCAATAACTGACGAGAATGACGAGAGCTCCCCAAGTAAATGGGACCTCGTTTACAATGACAGTGAAGGGTTTATTGGAACTGCTCGAGAAGCTCAGATTCCGGGATTACTTGAAGCATATGGTATTCCCTTTACTTGCGCCAGCGCAGCGACCTATGCGGTTTGTTTGGATAAAGGGTTGACGAAAGTAAGTTATACGTTTTAAATCGTTCGAAGGGTACCAAGGAATTAACCGGAACCTTTACCACAGTTGACTTTAGAGCTGTTCGGGATCCCGACAGCCCCGTTTGCCATTGTCCAGAATGGCGGGATTGGAAATGCAAGCGAACAAGCTCTGCGCGCAATCAAGCAATCAAAGCATGGGGAGAAACTACTACATTCATTCCCTCTATTTGCGAAGCCGGCTGCCGAAGGAACTTCCAAGGGGGTTCTCACGAGCAGTAAAATCCATGGTTTTGAGGAATTAGGAACGAGCGTAGAGATTCTATTTAAGAAATACCCCCGCCAGGATATAATCATTGAGAGTTTTCTTAATGGTCGAGAGTTTACTGTGGGTATCATTGGAACTGGGGTGAAAGCCCGAGTTTTGGGTGTTCTCGAAATATGTTGGCATAACCGACACACCGTCGACACCTCAACTTTGGAGGTAATCACAACCAATGACCGCGGGATAAGGATTCTACCAGAAGATATGGTTGACTTCTGCACTTTCAACCTTAAAGTTGGTCACGGCTCACATAATCTCCAATCGGTGCCGGATCCAAAGGACCCGGAGGTAATCAAAGCTTGTGAGATTGCTTTGCAGTCGTGGAGGCTTCTAAAGTGCCGCGATCTGGGAAGAATCGATGTGCGCTCCGACAAGTTTGGCCCGGATGCAATGCCGTGTATTATTGAGGTATGACACCCTGGCTTCTTCACGAGAGAGATTTCACTATGTAACTGTGCTAATTGTTTTTATACATGTGAAAGGTTAATCCGTTGGCCGGTCTTATTCAAGGGGCGTCTTCTCTTGTGACCATTGCTGAAAACGCCGGCCTATCGTATCAAGATTTAATTGGGGCAGTCGTTGAGAGCGCAGCTGAGCGTATTAGACCAACAATGACCCAACAGATTCATGTATAAACATGGGAAGATAAATTCAGTCCCGGCGGTTGCGCCGTCGGAGCAATTTCATGTAGCGACATAAACTTTGCGTAGTAGAAATCGGAGTTAGTTGCGGGGTCGGTGCTGCCGAGTCCGTGAACGCCCAAAAGGATAAAATCCCAGTCCGTTGCGCGACTGCAGTTGGGAAACACTAGTTTCGACATGTGATTTTTGTATTTTAGTCTAACGTGGCTTCGAAGTTGGCCTATAGCTTCCATGCTTCTTTGTCTCCTGTGCAGTTGTGCAGCCCAATTGAAACCATGCGTACCTAGCTTTCAAATGAGGAATTGGTATTTAGAGGGCGAAAACAATCAATTGATTACGAACTCTATGGCCACACTGATATACAATGTAGCTTAGATATGATTTTAAGTTAAAAACACTAATATGCTATATATTACTCTGCCCAATATCGATATCTAAGTTTATCATACAAGCCGCGTACCCCCAATCGAGCGCAACCCTGAGCAAATAGTGTATACATATGTCGAAACCTCAACGCCTCCAACAAATTTCATGTCCAAGCTATCCCCTTTCCCTAAGTATGTATGTGTATGTATATGTATGTATATTTAAATATAGGCAATTAGTCAATCATTAAGTGGTTTACAGCTTGCTTTCCTTTTTCGTAGGGGGTTCGCTGCTTTCAGCGACTTCGTCTTCGCCCTTAAGATCCCGGACTCTGATAAGTCCTTCTTGGAAGCAAGTCACTAGTAAATTGCCTTGGCGATCTAGAATTCTTTGGTGAACCAGCCCTCTCTGGTCGCCCGCCCAGGGTGAATCGCTTTCCATAAACATCCATTCATCTGCTCGGAATGGGGCGTGGAAGTAGATCGTATGGTCGAGAGATACCATCATACCAACGTTGACAGATTTATGAGTACGGATGAGTGTGCCAAGGAACCATGAATCCGAGACGTAGGCTAGAGCTTCGACGTGGGCGCCAGCGCCGGCCGGGGCGGAGATAGTGCCTTTAGCACGAACCCATGAACGGACACGCTTGGTAGTCGGGTTTGGATCGTTGTCTTTAGAAAAAAATTAGTTAAGAAGAGAGACCTTAAATTTTTTTCTGCCAAAAGGGAGCTTACGGTTATAAATTCCAGCAATCCTTCTTTCGAAAGGATCAGTATCTCTCGTCTTCTTCCATTGTTTGAATCCCTCCTCAGACAATCGGCCTTCTTTCACAAGTCTACGGGCGGTCTCTTCGCCACCCTCACATTCGTCGGGACCCTTTACGCCTTCCGGGAAAGGCTCCTGAGCTAGCAGGCTATCCTTCCCTTCACTGGGTCGTTGAAAACTACAAGTTGTAGTGAAGATGCATTTCCCCTTCTGTCTCGCTTGCACCGTCCGAGTTGCGAAACTACGGCCATCTCGGACAATTTCAACAGTATATATTACAGGGATGGTCCAATCGCCCGCCAATACGAAGTAGCAATGCATGCTATGGATCGAGAAATTTTCAGGGACAGTCCGAATAGCAGCAGCAAGTGACTGTGCAATCACTGCGCCGCCAAAAATACCACGAGCATTTGGTGGACGCCATAGTGGACGAGTGTTGGTGAAGACCGTCGGGCCAATATCAGTTAAAGCGGTAAGTTCGAGTGTACTTTCAATCAAACTATGATGTGAAAGTGGCGGCGGTGGTGGTTTAACGGTTTGGGAAGTACTGTCCGGCATGTCGATTTCGTCGTCAAGATCGTTAGGGGCAGCAAAAGAATGGCCGACGGAAAGCAGTTCGCCGGGAGCAGGGGAAAAATTCATTTGGAACTTTTGGGGGGTGTGTACTTCTTTTATAACAATTGAAACCTACTAGCTAGAATTCTTATGATATACCGAACTATGCAGTATAATGCGGGGGGTATGATCGGTAATTGACTCGGGTGATTGACTGGTTCGACGCACTGACATGGAGCGCGAAGGAGCCTTTTTAAGAATTCTACCACGGCCACGGGAACTGACACTAGCTAGGCCGAAGCAACAGAATCTTATTGGACTTCTAAACTGTAACTGAAACCTATAATGGCTGAGAAAAGCCCGCCGGCCGACTCCGGGCATTGCGCATGTGGAATGCAGTGAACTGGCTATGCCTCGGTTAATCGACTTCCTAACCTGGCCAACCAGATTCGAGCGACAACACATATTTTACAACACTCTCTTATCGGGATCTGTGTTGGAACTTGCACCCTGCAGCCTGCCCGATACAATATGGTAGCCTCGAATCCAGGCGCTCGAGGCGGAGACAATATGGATACATTACGATATCATGTGCATATTACCCCACAATAATACTCCAACCGACGTGTAGACTAGCTACTTAGTTAGGACTAATGATTTATTTGATAAACTATTTGAGTCCTTAGTTTTCTTCTATCGTGATCCGACGGTATGGTTATAGGCAGGATATCGCTTTCCCGGTATCGGACTCGAAACGTCTGCACATGTGCATATCTAATCTACTGATTTTCACAAATGCCCGAGCACCAAATGAAGTCGGTCAGATGACGATACTTTCAAGACGTTGACCTCTAACAGTGCTCAGATCTAACCGGATCATATCGGCGATTGCACCGACCCCCACAGAGCCCAAAAAAGGGTCCAAGCATGAATACCTTGTATTTCGCCATAAAAGAGTGAGGAACGGAATATGAAGAACCCTAGTTATCACGAATTGATAATAGGTGGGGCGCTCCGCGTGAGGTTAACTCTTTCGGGTAACCAAAATTTCCCTATAGAATCCAATAACTGCAATGTCCCCTTTAATAGTTTAACGTTTTTCGATACTAATGTACTCTAGTGAGGCGAGCGGCAAGTCAGCCGATCCTACATATACGCTGAGCCCTGGAGATTGTTGGTTCCAACCTCCAAAACGTGCTGCTGTCAGCTGTTGATGCCTCATAGCCTCGGAGTCCGGTGTGGTATCCGTAGTTCGATGAGGTATACTGGGATAGCATTCAGAGCCATGTGATGACACTGTTGCGATACTTCTAGCTAGTAGGAAGTGTCCCTGTGGTTAGAGAACATGACGGTAGAGTAATTTCTGCAACTCTTAAGTTTTTTTAACGTGGCTCTAAATAACTTCCTCGAGCCCGTTAGTCCATGGAAACTTTAAAGCAACCTGATATACACTTCTTCAAATCAAATTTGTGGGGCCTTTGTGATAACCTCTTCTAATCGGAAGATACTCTAATCTAATAATATCGCCGTGTCTGGAAGCAGGTTTGCTAGCCCACAGTATCTCTCGCAGGGGGTGGAGGCATCACCAATGAGATAAAAGTCCTTTTGTTCAAACTTAAGATATACTCCTAGGATCCTGATCGGGGTTAATCGGGAAATTTCCACTCATAGCTTCCGAATATAAGTTCCTCAGAGAAACGGATAATATTCGTATTTCTGAAATGATTCTCCTTGTTTCCGGGCTCATTTCTAGGAAAGATACTGTCCTGACCCTTATTCTAATCAGGGGCTCTGGTATTTCTGTATTGGTAAGTATGAAATCCTCTCTTGCGAATTTTGTCCGCGCCGCACACAAAAATGACATCTGTCAAATCAGCCGACAGTTGTCTCTGAACTCTGCCATCGATTTTCTAACGATTTAAGCCATGTATTAAAAAGGTATTCTTATCCACCACTCCAGGAAAGGTTGATGCTTTGTAGAAGATCTTAAGAGACTCAATTGGGCTTGCCAGGCCCTTTCATCATTTCCTCTAGATTCATTTCCATTTTGATAGCCTCTTCAGTGCCTCGTAGTCCTCTTTTTCCCGATTCATGAAAAAGGGTACCCTTGATCTCTTCTTCAGGAATTTTGGTATTTAGCTCCAGTGATATTGATAGTGTAGGCTGATTGACACTTTGAATGTTGCGACCTTGATGGAAGAAAATGTGGATATCAGAAAACCTGGCATTCACGCGGAACTGCACTGCTCAGGATAAGCCTTTAGAATCCTCGACAGAAACAATACTTCTGAGAATCCGCGAAGTGCCAACTATGCTGATTTCTCCGAGTCGTCATTTTGAAGAGAATTTAGGCCCCGGAAGCGTAAGGTGATAAAATTTACCTCTATAGCTAATCGGCCTGGGGGAAGTCTTGAAACAGCCTCACACCCGACTTCCAGTGCTTGCTCATTATAAATGTATGCGATGCTGATATATTTTATAGCAGCTAGATTCCCAGTGGAAGGCTTTTAGGCCATGGAGGGATAAAGCACGTGAGGTAGGTGCTTGTAACCTGTAATTAGAAGCCGATTCCCGTGATATATTTCCATGATATCCTTCCCACACGACGAGAAGTGATCATTCCTCTCTGATAAAAATGTTTCAAGGGCAATTTTCGGGATGGCTATACCTCCGTCACTTTCTTGAAAAACATGTAGTGCATCAGTAGGATAAGAATTTTCTACGGGAGGTATCCTGACCACGTAGTTTCTCTATCAATTCGAGGTCCTGATTTGGAAAGAAATCCACTGTTACGGGTTCGTGAAAGCCTATCCAGCTTAGCAACTGGATCTGTAGCCTCTGTTTTTCGGGTAAAGTGAGGAATAAGTGTTCACTAAATTCTTCGACTAGTCGCGCACAATACTTCCTCGATACCATTTCTCAAATTTCCTTCGCTGTTGGGCTACTTCTTGTTCTGGTATCTCGTGACCTGGATCTAGAGAACGCTTTCGTTTACTAGTTACTCGCTTATATAAATTACGAGGGGCTAGATATGGGGTAGTCTTGTCAACTTCATATATATGGGGTTTCGCCGTCTACCGACGATGCGAATGATGAATGATATGAATTTGATGAAACAGGTAAGCCTTCTGGGAGATTTCGAGGTTGGGGGACGATAGAAGAACAACAAAATATGTATAGACATAGGGTAAAACACGCTAAGACAAAATCTGTTATTCTGGGCACCATGGCTCTGAGATTTTGTGGAAGGTGAAGGGGATCTTAGGGGTGAACGCTGAAGTGAGATCGCAATATTACAGCTTTTTAATAGATAAGGATAGCTGGAAACAGCAAGGATATGCATGGTGTCTGGAGGTTAGTTTTAATTTATAAATACAAGAATATTATATTATCCGATACATCACGCCCAGAACGAGCGGAGTATATTAGACTATTTCCAGAAATCTTTGCAAACAATGATATATTACCAATATAAAACTCGATCGGTTTTGTTTGTATAATATATAGCAGTTGATTGTTGAAGGAGTAAAGCTTGAGCATTCGATTCTGCAGTATGTGCAACCCCATCTTTCTAGATTTCTTCTTGAGATTGGGTCGATCGGAGCCACGCAGTGGGTATGCCTGAAAAAATAAATAATGTTATTCCTCAATGTTAATGAACGCAAATGTACAGGTATATACTAGTCTAGAGGATCTTCTGAGGGAAGCAAGAGTCCTCTAGCTAGCACAAAGATTACATAGTGTTTGCATAAATACAAGAGCTAGCACAATCGGCAGACTATTTTCAAGGTTCGAAGTACCGTCACAATGTCAAATGTTGGATCTGTTTGTACACTAATCCTGAATTGGAGATCTCGAGAAGATTTCACGTAGTTAAACTATAAAACAAATGGTTTCGGCTGTATTTGGAAAATCTAGTGTTTCATATATTGCTCACAAGATATAGATTTGGGGGGAGGTTGAGCTATTGCCGAGACCGTTGGATGTGATGCGCCACTAGAATAGTTCTCTACCAAAGTGTGGACCGTCTGCAATACGAGAATAGTTCTCTACATATGATAGCCATAGGCAAATTAATTGCCTGGATACGGCGGGATACAGCAGCGAATAAAATGGATAATGAAGAATATGTTCAAGGTCTAAGTCTGTCATATACACAAGGGGTAGTAAAGTTGGAGAGGGTTCAAGGTAAAATAAACAAGAAAGTATCTGTCAGCTGAAACGGAACACCAACAAGAAAATCAAAAGGAAAGAGGACGGTATTATTCTAATAATAAGACATCAGAGAAACATTAAAGAAAAGATGACAAAGAAAGTCCCAAGGAAGGGGCGAGGTAAAATAAGAAAGAGAAAGAAAACTATGCTCGTGCATAGCTTTCTTCAGGGCTTAGAATCGTTGCCGTTAGGGTGAAAGCAGAGAGTTGTCTTATTAATTGTTCTGTTCGTGTCGTTCGATGTTCATCAGCCTGCTGGTGGCCTAACGTAGCCAAATGCCAAGCTTGATCCTCTAGGTTCGACCCCCCCGCCTGATGGTTTCTATAACCCAACAGTAATCTAATCCCAAATGTCATTATATCACATTAACTTTTCCCCTTCGCACCTATCTATCTTTCCTTCATCTTCTGGAACCCCGTTTGAGTGTTGGTTATGATTTAATGCTTAGCACCAAGCTCAATTCCACCGGTGGCGCCCAAGGCCTTCTTGATGTCACCGTAGATGGCGAATTGGAAGGCGGTCAAGGTACCAACCATGAAGAGACGGGCTGGAAGACCGGTGAAGGAACCGCGGAGGCCGAGCTCACCACCAATCTTGATGAGGCGGGAGGTGGTGCTCTCACCAGGAAGACCCCTGTTGAGTTTGTCATATTAGAACTGCGTTTGTCATAGAATTGGTAAAATTTTGAAAAAAAAAAAAACTTACTTGGTCTTGTTGATCTTGGACAACATAGTATCAGCTGGTTGGGAGATGATGGCAGCAGCAAAACCAGCACCGAGACCAGAGCTCAAGTTAACAATGGTTTGAGTGGCGCCGCTAGCAGTCGACTTGTCGACAACGCTATTGTAGATACCCTCGGAGATCTTCTCGTAGACGACGAACTTGGCAACGGTGTATGGAACCCTGTGGGAATTCGTAATTTCCATTTAGTTTCTCGTTGATTTTCAGATATATTTAAAAGTGCGACTTACTGCTTGAACAGGATGGGTCCGAAACCGCTGTAGAAAGCACCGATACCCTCCTGCGACAAAATCTTGGCGAAACCGGAGACGAGACCGCTGGCAAAGGTAGGCTGGGAGACGAGACGGATACGGGTAGCCTCAAGGGGGCAGAGAGCAATGTCGGCAAAGAACTCAGCAAGAGCAGAGGATCCCATATAGACAGCGGCTCTGTTGTTAGTGGCAGTTTCAACACCCTAGTAGTTTCGACCCAACCTGTTAGCAAAAACTATCAAATGAACCATTACCAGCAGATCCACTGGTTATCCGATTCCATTCAGAGATGTTGGCATACAAGGAAGTCGATAGACTGCTTCTTGAAGAATTCGTATCCTCCGAACTTGAGAGCACCCTGGAGGAAGTAACCGATGACAGTGGGTCCGAGACCGGTCAAAAGGGCGCCGGCACCCTCAGCCTGGATGACCTGCTTGAATCCACCGATCATACCCTTGTTGTAGACGGTGGGTTCGAGCTGGATACGGGTTTTAACGCTGCATATCCCAATTAGCAATTGTTTCCTTTGAATATCGAATGAACAGCTTTATAGCCGTTATAGCCGTTGTCTCCGAGAACCGACGATCTCGATTGAAGCTTGGATAAGAAGATTGATACTTACACATCGACTGGAGTAAGAGCACCGTGGGTGACGGCGCAACCAACGGCACCAGCTAACGCGAACCTCGAGTACAGATCGATACCTGTCTTCTGCTGAGGGGCGACGACCGCCTTAACTTCTGCTACCGCTGCCGACATTTTGCTGGATATGTCTGTTGGAGGTGTAAAGAGTGGAGAGTGGTGATGGCAGGTTCTATATTATCGACGACGTCAAGTCTGTTCGATAACCCGGTTCGGTGATGATGGTGATGAGTGGTGATTATATGGGTCTACGGAGGAAAGGAGATGAAGGATCAAGAGCAGCTGGTCGAGCAAGTAAATTCTCCTTTGAGTGGTGGTGGGCTGCTAAGAAAAAAAATTTTGCTTTGTTTTTCCCGCAGCCAACACAAAAGATAGCGACTTCTCAAAATTAGTAACAGGCCTTGCTTGGGGCCACCAGGGTCTGGGCTACTAGATGGAATGAGGCAAAGACTTCGGATCAAATTTTCCCATTAGGCCTGGAAAAAACATTTTTTACCTCTGGGACATGCCGATTTGAGGCTTGAGCGAAATATCGAAGCCGATAGGGGACATCGGGAAGAAACGGCAGGGTTGGACATCTTACTCAAGCTTCAGCGGTAATCTCGGGATCGTGCCTATTGACACCAATAAGGTTATAACACTTGCAACCTCCTCCTTTTTTTGAATTCCTCTGTCTCGTACTGAATTCCAGACTCGTCGGTCTCGCCGCAGTACATATTTCGGTCGCAGCCTGCATTTTAAGACCAATATCTCTACTTGAGTTCCTGCATCGTCGATAGACATCCCCGAGGCAAGAGAACATGCCCACCGCACTGGCGCAACCGATAGCCGTTATATCGACACCGATGAGGGGCCCTCTGTCGTCATTCTAACCAATCTAAGCTGCTACCGAAGAAACGTGCCATCTGATTGGTGCGCGGAGTAACCGCTAAAATCCGATTAGATCCGAGAACAAAACTCCAACGACCTCAACACGGATTATCGAATTCTATCACTCGGAGATTTAGTTTGGGCTTGGTGCTGGAGAGAATCGTTGATTAAGATGCATGGAATTCGTAATTTCCGTACAATCTAAAGTCGGTGGCGTGTCTTTAATGATTTTTGATCTAGAAGAGATGTTGAATTTGGGTACTTTCCGCGGCAGGCTTCATCTGATATCAGAAGCAAGATTGGATACGTATTTTAGACGTATATACTCCAGTCAAAGATACCACAACTAGGATAATCTATAACTGCCCCTGGTTAGTCATGGGTCATGTTGTATTTGGCCGAAATATAGCCATGTCCCTGCCGGGTTTATCGAGATCTTATCAGCTTTGGGTCGCTCATGGTTAAAAGAGACTTTCCATATGCTTTGCCGGTACTGGTGTCTACAAAAGTATTTCGATTAGGGGTTGAAGCAGGAGTAGGTCTAGTTTATTATTTCCTGTGTAATAAGAGCTATCGTGGAGTTTGGAAGGGAAGGGCGATGTAGGGTTGATAAGGAGAATAGGTCTGGGGTATAGTTTCCATGTCGCTATCGACCACCAGGGGAAAAAAATGAAAGAGCAAAGTAGACACCAGTAACAAAAAAGAACAAACTAATGATCGAAACAGCCCCCCATAATATAAGAATTCAGGTTAAAAGGACAGTCGGAGTGGAAAGCCATCATAAGCTCGAAGATGCTTAGAGTCGCAAAGTTGGAGCTTCGGTCGGTTCTGTAACTCGAATATAACATCTGCCAAGTACCTAGTCAGATTATATTCGCCGTCACAACGCCAAGTCAAGACTAGGAATAGATCGCTAAGGATTGTCAAATGGTCTCTGTAGCATGTCAGCTATTGTAATTTGTGGTGGAGAGCTGTCTAGATAACTGACGGTTCATTCTTCCTCGGACTCGGTTTCACTACAGTCGGTTTCCGGTTCGGGTTCGTCTGGATCCGCTTCGGACTCAGTTTCGTCTGGATCTACCTCGGACTCGGTTTTGTCTGGATCTTCGTCGGGCTGGGTATGCTCTGGTTCATGTTCAGACTCGGTTTCGTCAGGGTCGACATGAGAACTATCCTCGTTATGATCGCTTATCTCTTCAGCAGCCTTTGACCTTATGCTTCGTAGCTTCTCGCTTTCGACTTCAACCTTTCCCCTTTTAATTACCTTTTGCTCTTGAAGATCCTTCGTCTTTGCGAGATCGTAGAAGTGTTTGAAGCGTTCTCTCGTTAATCTTAATTCTTCATTTCGAGTTCTTGAAAGCTCTCGGGAGAGTTCCTTCGAGCGAGACTTCGGGGCAATGATTTCCGCGTTTATTTTTTTCCAGAGAGCTTTGTTCATATCACCAGGATGCCCGGTATTCCAAAGCCTTGGTCCGAATCCGGGAAGGGAGGTGGCAGCGAGCCTTCGAAGATAGGTCTCACGTGCCTTTAGGCCTGCACGACGACGCTTGCGTGAAACCATAATTGAGGGGTTAGGTGAAAGAAACACCCAAGATGATACTGAAGAGGGACTAGGTTTTGACTTTATAGGAACGATATGAGATATGGGATGTGAGATTGAAGTAAGAATGATGAAAGAACGGGTTTATGGTAGTTGGTTGAAGTTCCTTGGTAGGGTTGGTGGTTGTTGAAGTTCAGAGCGTGAGGTCAGGGCGCACAACCGTATCAGTATTTTTACCTACCAGTGACAAATAATTGACCCAATTCAACTTCAACTCCCTGACTAAATTCGGCCCTATCAACCTACCTTGGGAGTTATACATCGCACAGTACCCTCTCCAGACCTAGCCACAGATCTTCTCCCTCTTAATTAATATATATGTATGTCAAGCCCCCTAAATTCCTTTGCTCGAGACACTTCTAAGGACTAAAATACTGGAACATCACGTAGATGCGACAATATCTCCATCAAATCCTCGATCGAATTCAAAAATTCGGCGCAATCGAAGCTATAATTCATATTTCTCATCTACACGCTGCGAAATTGACCCCAAGCCCTAGAAGAATCGTATCAGACCCTCACATAGAAGATCCACAACAAGATATTGGATGTTATAAATATTCCTCAGATGGCGAGGCAAAGCGATGGTATTTTGGATTCAAATGATAGTTCTATGAGATCAAGACCTGCTTTTCGAAATTTCCCAGACTATGAACGGGGACCCGTGTTGATGATGTTGCAATTCGGTAGTCAACATGCGTGGATGCAAATCCCTACCTTTAATTCAGCTTCGGTGTTCGCTGGTACCCGATACCTAATTCGGCCGGAGAAACCCTCTAGGACTAGATGCAGGAGCGGGGCTAAGGTGTTACGGCTAGCATCTAGCTTGGGCGTCTCTCATTGCCTCTATAGGCATGTTACGCGGAGGCTCAAGATACAGATAGCTATAGTGGTTAAAGAGCCACCAGAATTAACATAGCCGCTATCCGCCAGTATGGCGCCATGGGCATTCAAAGCCACCTTTGGGGGCTTGTATTCTTCTTGAAAGGATATACAAACTATGAAAGGTGTACACTTTGGAAGCCAAGGTACTTTTCTAGCAATGCAATAGTATTTGCTCCTCATGATTCCTTCCTAGCTTGGTAGATAGCTGATTTTGCAGGCGAGATGGGATCCTAGACATCATTTTGCAGATCGACTTCTCTCGTACGTGTACGCCTATAGGGAAAAAAGGGCAAAAAAGAACATGTTTTAGAGTTTTTGGAAATGTTGGATATAGTCATCTAGTCACATAATGGCCCAGTGGCGTCACGATTGGACCTAGTCACAACCACTGAGCCATGTCATCTGCCACTTTAATTTCTCAAGCATCTTCAATCCCACTCTTCTTTTCCTTTCATCTTCCACCTCCTCTATCAAAATGCCCCTGATTGCTTCAAAATAGCAATCAGACGTCTGCTCGTTTAATTGCTTCACCGGAACGCTCTTCATCCCCATCAATATCTTGACCGCCTCCTTCTCTGCATCTGTCATCACCGCGTATCCATTTCCACCGGCCTCCTCCCCTTCAATTCCGGCTCCACCAACATGAGCCTCCACCCGGTGGCCCCTATCCCCTTCTCGGCTCTGACTAAGCACGCTCTTAGAAGTGGCTTCTTCTTCTTCTTCTTCTTCCTCGGCTCCTCGTCCACATTCGCTCTGATCTTCATCCCCTATCAATATCCCCATGTTTGAAATTAGCACGTATTCCTAAATCCTCGACCTCCACAGGCTCGACAAACAAAGACCGAAGTATCAAATGTAAGAACAAGAGAAGCTGTACCATCTGCTCCCGTGACAGATACCGCTCTGATGCTAGAGGAGGCGGCAAAGCCACCCTCTTGGGAAGTTTCTCGGACTACATGGGAGGATTCGCTAGGTACGGGATCTTTCTTCACCACCGTTTTCTCCCCTTTAACTACTCGAACGTCATTTCGTTCGCAGGGCTGCTTTCTTTTCTCGCAGGCTCGACAAGGTTCGTTTTCGTCTTGTCTATCGCAGCCAATATGCTTGTGGTAGCACGACTTGCACGCCGGAGCCTTCTTTGGCTCGGCCATGATCTTCGGTTTTTTGGGTTTCTGATTCGAAAGGCCCACGGATGGACTTTTCCTCTTCCTTCTGGGGATGGTCGTGTCCTTGTTGTCCATGTTTTGGTGTTGAAGTATAAGTGGCTCAGAGTGTAGGGTAAAGGGCGATGGAGGGTTTAGGTCCGGAGATGCAGCAGCTATGACTGAACAAACTAGGGATGAAGAAGAATGGCTTTGAATATTTTTCGATGGACAAGGAGGTGGAGGGGTGTCGCGGGGATATTTCTCGTCGGAGCTATCCTCTGTAATAGGAATATTTTTGTTGGAGTCTGGGGAACTAGCTACTGCCGGAGCTTCTGGACATATGGAGCTTCCAGGTGTGCCGAGTTCTGGTATGGGTGACAGTTTGGTGGATTCTACTGGAATCATGATGCTTTCGTGTCCACCACTTAGATCGTCTTCCATACTCTTCTTCTCTTGGTTTATCTCTTCTTCCGGCTTGTATTCACTCTTCGGTCGTGGGGTGCCTTCTCGAGATGTCCTGTTCAGAGGGATAGATTCGTCCACCAACGTACTCCATACTTGATCGATATTGTCATGATTTGGCCTCTCATGAGTCTCTTTTTCGTGGAAGCTTTTTCCAACTTGGCTTCCCATATTTACAGATTACTCTATTTCAGACTGGGGCGAGTTCTTATAACAACAGAGGTTCTTTAAGCTGATTTGATTTAAGCGTTCGCAGACACGATAAAGTCTATACGTCTAGATGTGAGTTTGTGAAAATTGGCCTGCGTGATTGTGATCTTAACATTAACCCAGGCAAAGGGATTAGAGAGAAAGCAGTAGGTATGATGGCAGGTATGAATCGATGACTGAAAAATATCGGCGACATACAGGGTCATATCCAGCCTTATATACAACATATTTCTCGTTAGTTGTTTCACTGAATTCTTTGCAATAAAGAATATACGTCTGGAACAGATACGACATAGTGTCAGACCGATAACGGGATTTGACACCATTGTTGAAATAGGAAACCGTAGATCTTTAGCTTTCAAGCCAAGCTACTATACTATGAAGTTCCATTTTGAATTACTTGTATAGTTTCGAAATCGACCCATAGAACCAAACAGGCCTAGGTAGCAGTTCGTGGTGTATGTAGCCTTCGAAATCAACCCTCTATACTCGTTTCCCTAAAACTAGACTAATGTATATACATAACGTCAGACATCAGAGAGATCACGAAACTTTAGGGCCCACTGATTTCTCTATGCAAGTTTCCAAGTTTTTTTTTATGAATAAAGCTAGTTTACCAATAATTGTAATATTCTGGTTTCGACTTTCTATTCCCGTATGTATGCGCCTAGAATGCTAGGCTCCTATTCTCATGTATGCAATTTAATAATATATAAAACAAAAGGTTAGTAAATTTAAAAGCAAATGTAGAAAATGTACACCCAAATATGAAACCAGAATAGTAAAAATTATAGGCAGCATGCCAATTGCTCCTTGTATAAGCTTGTAAGGTTATATATATATGTTAAGGAGCAGATGATATTTGCTGCAACTCATGACACTGAAGCGTCATCACTATCTCTCAGCATGCCAAGTTATCCGAGGCCGAAACAAACGAGACGCCTTTGTATAATTACGCTGATAAAGGGGTATATCCAAAGAAAAGAAAAGAGAAAGAAAAATGAATAACTAGGAGAAGCAATTTTCTTCCCCAAAAGGATTTGTGTCCGTCTTCAAGAAATGGGAAAGGGTGGCCTGAGCCTGCCATAAGTGCCACCTTTGCCAAATTCTAAACAAAAATATACTCAATAAAAAATCATCTCGACTTCAAACTCCTAGAATGGTCCAACAAAGTGTTTCGTCCGGTTTCGGATTCGCTTTCGCCTCACATGCTGCGTAGCCCGCGAGACTCGCTACACCCCGCTTAACCTCTTCCAAACGAAAACCAAGAACCTGGTCCTCGTCGAGTCCGTTGTCTTCCTCTCTTTTGCGCAGAAGAAGATTCGTTAGGAATGTCGCATCTAGCAGCAGGATTCGAGCATTCTGTTGCATTCATAGCTCTCGTTCTAAAATCTTGTCCAGGGTTATTTCTGGTAGAGACATAGTGAGGGCTCTCGTAGCTGGCCCGTGCCATTCTACTATCTGCGGTTGCAACACTCCCGCTACTGAAACTAGGACGACGGCTTCGGCTTCCCATAGCAGTTTCGGAAGGAGAATCTGGGGGCGTAGGAGGCGCCATCACACTGGTGTATAATCCATGCTGGTTTTGCGGGTTCGGTCTTGAAAAGTTATGTGATGAGCCACGGTAGGAGTTCTCGGTGGGAGAATATTGCTCGGAATAATTTGATTCGGTAGGCGAACGGATTGATCTGAAGAAGTTTCGAACGCTGCTCGTCGGTGGGCTAATTGGAGCAGGTGCATGGATCGGGTGAGCATATATCACCGGAATCTCCTGTGGCTTTGTATCAAGCAACCAGTCAGGCGGCGACTGTTGAATGAGATTTATAGCGATCATTAAAGACCGTTGGCCAGCAAGATAATCAATATCTTCTAGCTTTATAGATGTCTTTCCGTTTGTTGCTCCGGAGTAGTCGTCTGCCCGGACAAGGCTTCGCAAAACGTATGAAGGACCAGTAAACATTGAGGATGGTTTTGTCCGCGTGGCTGAAGAAGTTTCTATCCCTATAGAAATTTTGTTAATCAGAAATTTGGCAAAAAAAAAAAAAGTCTGATGAAGTAAAAACTTACAGCGATACGAAAGCCGGGTTTCTCTGCTGCTATCTAGTCTCAAATTGACGAGAACGCGTTTATTAGGTGCGTCTTTTTTGAGGAAGAGAATTCCGGACCCCATGAAGGATTCATTGATTCGAATCTCTTTTACAGTCCTAGTTATAAAAATTAGCACAAGAATTTGATGATATACATCAGTCGTATTTACCATTTTCCAGCAAATTCTAACTTATGACCATCGAGTTTTTCCTTAGCCGGAAGAACGGGTGTAGGCGGAACTCCAGGTCCTCGAGATACAGTTCTAACTGCCGGAGTAGCAGTTGAGTCTGTATCCATAGTTCTTGTAGAGGTTGAAGAGAAGGCTCTCCGGTATGTGGGTCGAGAACTCGACGATCTCGTAGTGCTTGTTGTACGAGAGGAGACTGGCGCCGGGGACCGCGCTATGCGTACAAGTTGTTGCTGCGAACGGCGTTCTATGGGGCTATCATCTAGCATTCCGGGCGCAAGCTCGGTATATTCTGGAGGGGGCGAAGGCAAGCCATAACCAAATCCAGCAGAACGCCCATTGGGTACATCGATATGTAAATAGCCTGCGGCTTCGGGAAGAGGGGGTGGAGAAGAACTGGGCAACGGCAAACGAGAAGTTGAAGCGGATCTAACTCTCCAGTTATCCCGCGAATTGGACTGATAGGGATTTGATCCTCCTCTAGAGTCCCGTGGATCTGCTGTCGATGAACCTCCCCGAGATTCTGATGCCGCTACGGAGCGGCTCCTCGACTGTGAAGGTTCTGCATTCCTGCGGCCACGAGGCTCGGCAACTTGACTTGCTGTAGAACTTGATCTTTTCCTCCCCTTTAGTGGCAACTTCGGTGGAACTTTGGGTCTTTGTGAGTATCTTGAATTCATAGTTTCTGATGTTTCTGCGGGCGCCATTGAAAGCCTATTTCGACGCTCTACAAGGGTTTGTAGCATTTCGTTTGTCTTTGTGACCATTGCTTCAATATTTGCTCCTCGTTGACTTTATGTGGGGAAACTGTAATTAGCTGTCATTATTCAATCGGCAGTATTATAGATTTTTTCGTCATTGATTCCAAACTTACTCTGCTAATGTTGCCGTCAACAAATTGAGCATAGCCGTGTAACCAACTAATCCGCTTCGATAACTTGTAATTTCGGACTCGTTTAGGGTCCAGCTCATCTTCTTCCAAATTCCCGTAACTCCTGGTTTTCTCTTGCCTGTGGTTTCACAAGCCTCGCTCAATTTCGACAGTTGGATGAGTGTTTCTCTCGTGGACGTTATTACGGTTTCGAGGCAAACCAATTGCTCTTGCGTATAGCCAGATGCTGTAGGATTAAAACGTTGTTGTAGGGTACTAAGCGTAGCGTTCAACGATACCATCTCATTGCAAACCTGGGTTATCTGATCCGGTACATTTTTCAGCGTCACCGTCAGACGAGTGAGGTCAATCGTTAATCGGGTCGCAAGATTTGTAACACCCGCAATAACGGAAAAGAGAGTGACTGGTTCAATCATCGTGGCCTTTTATTCATCCCCCTATCGTGAGCGATTGGGGCTCTGTTGAAAGTTTCGATGCTTTTGCTCTCGTGGAATTTTACGGCTCGGGATAGTGGAATGTAAGGAGGACCCGTTGTGCAAGCCGTGGAATGATGGCAGGAAAAATTTATGAGTTGAAAAGTGATGGGTCCCTCTGAGAAGAAATACTACCCCGACGGATTCATCAATTACCAAGAGCTCTTAAATACCAGACCAGACGTCAAAAAGACGAAATCGAGACGCTTTCATTGATAGCTAGGTTGAAGGAATGGGGATGGGTTCGAAATGGCACCAGCCTTCCTTTTCTATACCGGAACCCGGACTGATAAACTTCACATACAACCAATGCAATGGAGCGAAGACGAAACGGGCTGTGCGGTTGCATAGTGGCTATCCTTGCCCCGTTTCTTCATACCCCGCGACGAATCTCCTGCAGTCGATCGAAGCTTGTACCTGTTTCTCGCCTTCAATTCCGAAAGTTCTGTTGTCTTTCGCAACATTCCAGTTGACGTTGGGGCGAAACAAATTAGACCGACTAGGAGCGAGCCGTTCGCAGCAAGCTTGCATACCAAGCCGACTAGGTAGCCCCGGGAACTAGGTTTGACAACCAATCGATAGTCTTTTTCATCTATCTTGCATAGGTGGGGCCTGCAATTTGGCGAATTATCGATAAAGAAAAGAACAAGGACATTATGCAGCTTCCTGGGAGGCTTCAAAGTTCCGAACTAGGTTTCTTTCTTTAGAAAACGGCCGACTGCTAGGCTGGCTGCACTGGAGAGCCACTACGCGTACTCAAATATATACCGATGCGATAGCTAGAACCCTTGAAGGGAACTCTCAACGCGAGTTGAACTTGTATCATTTCGGTAGTGGAACGGTGCACTTTCATAGTGAAACAGCTTTCGGGAAGAGGATTGCAGAACAGGTAGAGAGGTATGCCCGGAAAGCTCTGTGAAACGCACGTCGACAATTAGGCTGTGACATTCGTTGGTTGGTGCCAAGGCCAAGTGAAGATATGTTGTTTAACCCATGATGTTGGATTTCGAGAACAACACGATTCTTCTTTGACCAGTAGGAGGCAATGTTAATTAACGCTCAAAGTGGAAATATTCCTGTTCGGGAAACAAAGCTAAGGCTGTTCATGAATTGACGTCAAAGGCAACGAATCGAGCTCGCATCCGCTTTTCGGTATAGGTTTAGTTGCTATGTGCCTTAGTTAAACCCGAAATGTTACCTTTACTCCGCTCATGGAGCACAAGGAATGTACCAGTGTTCCATTCGTCTGCAGGAGACCGCTTTCATTGTTGAAGCACAGGTACAAGGTCCAATGACAGAATTAAAAAAGTCTCTATTCCCAAAATGACTGTTATGGAGTCAGTCTTACGTTGCAGTTGACAGTACTACCGCAAATGAAGAAAAACTACTAACAATACTCTATTCCTCAAGCAACAAGATCAAAAGAATGTAGTGGAAAGGAGGTTGCAAGAGTGATCCTGCGTATTATGTACTGGGCTCCAACATACCTCTACCAAAGACAGTTTCACTTGATTCTCTCTGCCCATTTGCTATCAACGGGAACTTTATCCATCCCTGCACCCTTACTCTTTCTCAATGGTACAGTCACCAATGAAGCCAACTTCGCTACAACTTCCGTTCCCGCTAGTACTTTCTCATGTTCCCCCATATCTGACTCAAGAAGCTCAGTTCCATTATTGGGATTTGTCCAGACCCATTTCTCAGCCGGCCCGGTAGCTGTTTGCACAATCTTTTTGTCACATGACCACCCAAATAACGCACGGCTGCACCATTCACCGTTGCTTGCAACCATGCGCCCTCGGACACTTGGGTGAATCTCCTCATTTGTGACACTTCTGACCCCGCGTTGACCAAAAACCCCTGCTCCAAACGTCATTGCCCGCTTTAGAGGTGATTTGGGTGGATCTCCAAAGTAGCCGCCAGGCGTCCTGACTTTGCTTGTTGTGACTTTCATTACGCCGACGAAGGAATTAGGAATCGCGCCGGAAGCCCAGTCGCTGCTGCTGGACACTTCCCTGAGAGACTTGACATAGTTAAGGTCGAATCCCAGGAAAGGAATGAATTGTTCAATCATCCAGACAAGAGTGAGATCGGATAATTCTTGGTCCTTGTAGCCTCCACCGATATTGGTATGAACTATATCAGAGCAATTAGTCTTGTAGCTGAACTCGGGCCCCCCCAATCTCGAGAGTTTCTGATTTCCAAAGTTTTCAATCTCGACATACCGCCTGGAAACCACACCTGCTTCAGATTGGGTACTATATCTGCGTGCCTTTCTGTCAGGTTGGGCAATCGCCATAGGGTTGGTGTGAATGGCATTCTGTGCTCATCAAGTGCAAGGGCGTGGAAGGCATTTTCAGTAACTTTAGCCGCGATTTAGTGTTCTATTAGTAAATATATCTAGGAATAATTCAGAAAAGTGGTCCGATGACGAACATACAAGCTGTTAAATCAGTGTCGTGGAACTTATACTTGTCGTTGCATTTGCATTTCTCAATGACAGGGCTTGTCGGTATCCCAAGTGCCCCGACAGTATCCTAGGAAGAACAAACTAAAATCAGTATGTATGTTCATATGATAGCTGTCATGGGTGTCCCACAGGACTAGGATGTCCATCATGTTAAAGATATACTCACCCAGCATCCGATTGTTTTAATGGAAACGCCTTTAATCCTTTCCCATCCCTGCTTGTCGATCCATGCATCGTCTCTCAGTTTAAAGTTGATGTAGTCCTCGTATATTTTGCCAAAATTTTCCATCCCTCGTCTTGTGAGTACGCCGATCCTTCCCATGAGTCCAGCAATAGACCTCGCGGTAAATGCGCCCCGAGAAAACCCAACGATGTGGATTTCATCTCCAACATGGTAGTTATTGCTGATGAATACAAACGCTTCTCGGACATGTTCTGAGAGGCCAAGCCCAGTACCCCCTATAAGTGATCAAAGAGACTATTGTGAGATAAACTGGATAGAATTTTTGGAGAAAGGAAGATTTACCCGCTATAAGCCTTCCAAGCTTTGATGCATACGCGCTACCAACCCCACTCTGATAGTAAATTATCTGGGCTACTCCGCTATCACTCACACTTTTTAGAGCGCGAGCGAAGCGTGTGACATTAGTTGGAAATCCCGCATCACCGGCATCAGAGTCCTGCCACGTTCCATCACAGCAGATGATAATCCGCTTCCCTTTGTGGCCATCCGGCACCGGATTTGCATTGGTTGAATTATCTGCGTCAGGGACTTCAAAAGTAACTGACTTAGGTGGCTTGGTTGCCCTAGGTCCGGTGCTCTTTATATCACCACTTCTTACAGCATCTGCGACAGAGTCTATAATCCCAGAGATGGCGTCTGCGACTGGTGGTGGGAGGGAAGCAACCGCGTCAAGTGTGTCGGCGACAGTAGAAGTAACAGGTGCTAGCAAAGCGGACTGCGGAAGACCAACTGCATCTAAAAGCTGATCACTAGACCTCAGAGTGTCGGATATCTTCCCTAAGGCACTCTTGACGGTCTCCGCTAGCTCAGATGGTAACGCAGACACCGTATCGAGAGTCTCTGATATGACATTAGTTAGAGGATTCGGCAAACCACTGGCACTAGATAAGTTTTTGGCATCAGCGGAGCTTAAAGCAGAGGCCAAGGCAGTGGTAATAGTTTCGAGTGTTTCGGAGACTGTTTGTGCCAACGGTATGGGTAGGATCGTGGCGGGTAGTTTGGTGACATCTGCAAGCAAATCGTTTTTATGAAGCGCACTCGTAATCGCAGAGAGAGCATCGGTGACTTGATCCGGCAATGGAAGCGGTAATCCTTCGGGACCTTTGTGATCTGTGGGAATTAAGTCCCCAGACTTCAGCGCATTCGTCACTGTACCCACAGCTTCGGATAATAAGTCCGGAGACAAGTTCGCCAGACCCTTATTGTCACCCACCCCCGGGATGATATCAGATAGTATCGGTAAAGGTGGGACGTTAGCTAAGCCACCTAGAGACCCTTTTAGAAGACCAGGAATCAGATTGCCGGATTTCAAGGCATTGGTCACCGTAGAGAGCGCCCCAGATACAGCATTCGGGATGAGACTCGGAAGGCTCCCACTGTCACCTATCTCGGATCCGGAGATCAAGTTGTTTGTTGAGAGTGCGCCGGTTATAGTTGATAGCGCGGTGGAGACGGCCTGAGAAGCTGGTACTGGCAATGCACCCGCACCTAGAAGCTTTGCAGCATCATCTAATGGGCTTCCCGTCTTCAGAACATTGGTCACAGCCGCCAATTTTTCTGGAATAGCGGTCGGTTTCGTTAACGTGGATAACAAGCCGCCGGGGTTAAGCAGCCCGGACAAGAGTCCCTTGTTGGAAATAGCCTCTACATCCTCTAATGGAGCACCAGGCGCCGCTGGGTTGGCGAGCTTGAGGATATCTGCGAGTTCTGATACTGGTTGGTCGGATTTCAGCGCATTACTCAATAGCCCTAATTGTGCTGAAATTACCTGTGGCTGAACGAGTGATGCTGGTACGGTGGTAGCCGCCGGCGGAAGTTTAACCGCATGTGTGATTACCAGAGGGTTCAAAAAACTCATGGAGCCGGGTTTTTTGCCAATATTAACAGGGGGAAACGGCGGATGATCTTCTCTCTTTGGATTAGATGTAAATTTTGGAATCCCTGGCATACAATGACACGCTGATGCCTCAAAACCTCTAGACTTCCCAGTAACAAGATACTTATTATGGAAGGGTGATACGCTCTATTAGAAAGCGCTAGTAATCCTTCAAAGACTGATAGCCGATAAGAGATAAACGAAAGGGTTAATTATAATACTAGAAGAACTAGTCCGTGGTCGACAGGAAAATATCAATAATCGGAATGAAGACTCGCCTTGAGGTGTGAGGCCGAGAAATGAAGTGTTATGTACTATCTAGTAGAATATCAGAAGTACCAGAAAACACGCCTAAATAGATCAGGATCCCCCCTGGCCCGCCGTAATCTATCAATAGCGACCTTTTCCCGGTATTGATGTAATATAGAATATTAAGTTATTGAGAGATTAATATCGAATATCTTAGTATGATGATCGATCATGATATCACCGGGGAATATATACACCACGGTTAATTACCTAATCAATTAATACATTTGCAAGTAGTTCAAAACACCGGCCAGATAAATTAATACAGCGTCCGGTCTAACCTCAGTCTTGGTTTGCCACCGCCCACAGTCCGTTAGGATACTTCACATTTAATACTATTTAATATTTAGTAAACCTCAATCGATTTGAACTCTGTGTTTTTACACGAAACATACTAGTATACCTAATACTCATAGTTTAGTAGTATAATATATAATATATTACAAGACTGCAGACAGTCGCCTGTAGATCATCTCGAAAGACAACGCAAAAAATACAACATATTCATCAGCCACAATTCGTCAGCCACCGTGGTTCCTGTGCACAGCCTTGCCGGCAAATGCTAGTTGAGCCTGCAAGGCAGATATGTCGATATCGTAATTTAAATTTAGATACTAAACGAATCTGTATCGGACCACTGTTTCGTAGATTAGGTGTCCCAAATATCATTATTCCCCTTTCTTGTCGTGTCACAATACAATATCAAGCTTACCAAAATTTGATATTTCGCAGCCCCAAAACGGATTCCTGAGGAAACTCAATTTCCGGCCGGATCGGTGCGACATCAGCCTAGATCCACAGGTTTTCGCATTCATTCGACACTTGGTTGATCTTTTCTCTCTCAAAAAAGACTTTTTCAGTCCTGCTATAGACAACCGATGATCTGCAGGTTGATCCACTTACATAAAGTGGACAAACCCCAAGTCCTAACGACAGTATTCATTCTAATTCTCAAGCCACAGCGCTATATATAATATATCGAATCTCAAAATTACTTCAATTGATCAAATCGATTCAGCGTTTTTCCTATTTTATAGGAAATTAGACCATCCTCACTAAATACAGCACCAAGATGCAGCCCGCACGCAGAATATTCTTATGTTTTACATTGTTAATTGTCACAGCTCAGGCCAATGTTTTAAAGCTTACTACTGAAAATTTTTACGGGGCCCATCAGTCCCTTCACTCTCGGGATGCAGACGAACTAGTATCGGTCAATCTTGCCAACTGCGTCTGCGGTTACTATATTCCTGAAACAAAACAAACATTCACTCACCATATTTCTTTGAATCCGTCAGCTCTCAACAGCTCCAACCTTACAGTCGCGCTGTATAAGCAAGGCTGGATCATAAGCGATCGCGAACAAACATCTACCCCAAAGAATATAAAGTATTCGCCATCAAATCTAAAGTACAACGCCAATACTAAGGCTCTTGAACTCACCGTCTCGGGTGGTCCAACTAGCCGTAGTATTATTCCAAGTGCTGAGATCAGCACTATAATGGACAAAATACTTTATGGATCCTTTCGGTTTAACGTTAAAGTCAGTTCTGTTGCAGGTGCTTGCAGCGGAATGTTTTTCTATAAAGACGACAACCACGAAATCGACATCGAAATCCTCACAAGCCATATACACAATACTACGAAGCAGCCAGACGGTGTCCCAAAGCCTGGTCTCCAACTTACAGTACAACCTCTAACAAAGACCCAAGCCTTGAGTAACTATAGAGTTGTACCATTCGATGGTAGATTCGACCCTACAAAAGGCTACCACGAATACCGGTTCGATTGGTTGAAGACCGGTGTGAAATACACCGTTGACGGAAACTCCTACGGAACTTATACAAGATTTATTCCTAAAAGCGCCGGGCAAATACTGATCAATAACTGGAGCAACGGTAATCCTTGTATGTCGCTTTCATCCTGCCACCCCATACCTTCCTTTCTATTATATAGCAACTGTTCACCTAGTTAACCAATAATTTGTGTTAAATTTATAGATTGGCCGGCCGGCCCACCTTTACAAAACAGTATACTTTCTATCAGAAGTGTCGAGATCTACTTTAATACCACGGATACTACCAAAATAGCAACTTGGAGAGCAGCTTGTAAGAATGCGCGCTATAAGAAGGTTTGCAATGTTCCCAAATTAAAATCGGGATAGTCCGGAGGCTTCCCATACTATTTAAGGTCATCTTTGCCAAATCTATTTACTTTCCACTATTCAATTCTTCTTTCAGCTGGGAAGTCGGCTTCTTGGCTGTACACTAGGTTCTACTACTGTAAGAGAACTTCACAATATCGCAATAGGAGTATTTGAAGAACAGATGTCACTTAACATCGAAGGTCCCCCAGTATAGGAAAACTGAAGTCATAGATCGCCACTTCCCTTGGCTAGAATCGTTTCATATTTCATGTTGGGCTCAGTATAAGCACAGTTTCGCAGAGTACTTTATAAACTTATAGGTGCCACATGAATATAAATATATTAATATAACTTGCAAGAATACCGTCATTCTAATTTGTCTTGATTCTGAACAACGAACCCCGGTATTATCTCTTCCTTAAACAAAATTCTATAACTCAGGTTCGAGCCGTGCGGTGGCGAAAGTCCCAACTGCCAACCTATCCCAACCCTACAACGTCAGCCACCCTGAATAGCTACCAGCACCACCCCAACCCAAGTTTCATAACCGGCAAAGTTGCCCGTATACTTACGCTACGAACAAATATCGTATCTCCCACCAACTCCAACCGTGATAGACACTTTTTTTTATCAACGAAGGGTTATTGTGCCAATGTATGTATATCAAGGAATTTGTGTGTTGGTGGTGTAGATAAACAACCCCCAGACCAAAGGGTCGTTGTAGGATTTATTTACCATTGTAAGCTTACAGGCACACATGCACATTCGTTATATATACAAATTTATATATATGGGACAGAGGCCACTTCGCCGCGCCGCAATTTAAAAAATCTTGAGACTCTCTACCACATGGCCACAACTCAAAAATGTTAGTTTATACGTTATACGCTGATGGTTTTAACAGATTTAATCATGAAGTTATCTCCGCAGCTTCGCAGGTCAAAGGATTCTACGCCTTTATACTCCAGAGTCTCGACCCCCATAACTCTCTTGAGTTCCGAAAGTCAATCACCTATAACCGTAAATTTAGAAACCTCTGCGCCAGATAAACACAAAGCTTTCATAAAATATTATAACTCATCCGTTGGTTTGGAGTTGTGACTTGTTCCATCTTCAATATACGTGTAACTCTATAATATATCTTGGAATACAGCAAAAGCAAAAATATTAGGTCATACTCGATGTATAGGCCACCCACGACTAGCGCGTACATTCCATATATATATATAATCCACAGCTGGCTGTTCCCAAGATGGCTGTACAACGCAACGTGTAACAAATCTTGTTGGGTAATGAATATCGACTCCCGGTTGAAAGGCAACAAGATCGCTGCGTTTTTCAAAGTCCTCGTGTTATAATGGCCTCTAGGTTTCAATCGATCGATGTGTAGTATACCTACTAAGTATCTAGATCTATTATATAATTATGAGATTCGAAAAAATGATTACTGGCACGAGGGCTGAACTTTGCAAATTTTAGAGTCTACGGCGAGAAATATCGACATACAACATGGCATTTAACGCACAGGCTGAACATGGTTTGGGCGACCCAACTTTGACCCTTAGGCTAGCGCCTCTTATTCCCCGACCATATTGAGCTCCGAGACTAGCTCTGGGGTATAGATATATGCCGATGTGTCCCCAATATCTTTGATATCACCTTTGAATCTCAGTCTCTTTAGTTAAATATTTTATCATTATTCCATATGATATCTGTCGAGGCATCTATGATACCCGAATCAAAGGTTTTTATATTATTAGTAGACCGAAAACTTTATCAAAAACGACCGGTTGATTACCTCTCCCTCCTCCCCCCCCTCGCAATAGATCTGATGCATATCTCCCGCGTGCATTTGATAATACCACTCACTTCCGCGTTATATATATGGTTTCAAGTTATCAGCCCGGTTAGAGCGCTACCTTTAGAAGAGATAGCTTCCAAAAATTCAACAGCAAGTATAAAAAGCTTAGAAAAGCTGGGCAATGACACCCGCCCAATACCGCCTGACGTAGGCGATTCGGGGGCTGTTGCAAGACTAAATAACACAAACCAACCAATCCCAATTACGAACAATGCGGACGCCGAACCCGAGAAACAGCCCCGAAAACTAGAGTTCGATGGTACTCCCTATGTTGAAACGCTTGAGGTCCAGTGTCAGAGCCCCGGGCATGTTATATCGTTCTGGGCTGGGCGGACTACTTTTGAGCTGAACCCAGACTTGTTTTTCCCAGAAGATCAAAATTTGCAATTTGGAAATTTGGACGATCCTCCAAGTCTCGTGGCTATCCATTGGAAAGGAATTCAGGATCGTCAGGCGATCTGCCAACACTGCCAATGCTATGATAGCGATGGTATTGTTACAGAACCGCGTCCCGGAGCAATCTTTTCAACTAATGTTATTGCCGGCGGTCTCTGCACATGGCAAGAGACTGCAAATGCATGTTTCTCTATCTTCCGTAAGTTAATTCAAGCTTTTGTCAGTTTATAACTTTTTTAAAAAAAAAGAAAATTAAAAAAACCATTTCCAAAAATTTGAGTAAAAGGGAATTTTTAATTGATAAAAACATTGGGAGATGCTAACACCCAGAAGTCTGTCAATGTGTCAAGGTTCTGCGGCCGAAAAACGATTTTGAGACAGGAAACATAGATCCCTTTTCTGCCCTCAATCGAGGGTTTGAAGAACTACCAATAGCGCCATTACTTGGCTCGAATCCAATGGTGCCACCCCCAATGTCAGGCGGTGATCTTGACATAACAACCGATCAGATAGATGACTTATTCGCCGCAATGGGGACGGTGCAGGAGATCAAAAGTGGTTTTGTGCGCTCTCGACATAGAAAGATGCTTGTTCCAGGTACAAAAGAGCCATACTATCTCGAAGGACCAGATGAGCAGCCAGCCCGACACCATCGTCCGCCATTACACGATTTGGTACGAAACTTGGGAGGGTATAGATCATCGCCTAGTCACAAAATAAAACGGTCTTCAAATTCTGGTAGCGACTCACATACACCCTCTGCTCCATTGTCTTCCACTAATGACAAGGTAATCGAAGAGTTTGAGATATCCCCGGCGGGTGTAAAAAATCCTACTTCACTCATAGAGGCAGATGCCAGTCCCAGGGGTGATGGATCTGGCGCTGATGCTGACCCGGATCCCTCCCTACCCTAAATGCCTGAAAGTATGCCCTTTTTATCCCATACTCGAACATATATGACCATTCATGGCGGGACCATGAATGTTTGCTTTAGGGCTCGGGAAGTTAGGTCAGGGTTCGGTTTTCGTATGGTCTGTCATTTTCTTTAATTCCATTACCTTGAAGTCTCCCACCTCACGAAGACAAATATAATTAATATAGTTTGCAAATTTGTTATCCTTCTCGTTTAGATTTTCAAGTTCCATGCGCAGAATCGATTAGGCTGAGGTTGACTGCGGTTTGGAGATTCATAGTTAGGAGTTATATTTAGAGATTAATATACTCAGTTTGGATTGATGGGTGAGAGTCTAGTCTCGAGACTAGACCCTACTATCAAAGGTGTTATTCAGTGGTATATTGTGTGCTTACACGCCTCAATTGATCAATGCCACCCACATTCTATAACTATAATTTATTCTCTTGCTTATCAAAAGCCTAGGATCCTAAGGAAAGGTGCATACAAAAATAAAGTTATAGGACTTCCTACAGCCCTGCGAACTACTCAGGTATAAACATCTTTTAATTATATTTATCAATTACAATCCTACACGTCGATCGTCAGATATATAACGTGAATTATTTCTCATAATATTGGAATGGTAAACGTTATTGTCGACATGTCTTGAGATAAAATTCAAAGTTAGGGCAAGAAGGATTAACTAAATCACCTAACTGTAAGAGGACTTTACGATCAATCCGCTGGTATCAATAATATCTTCACAAAATAAAAGATTGAAGAGGAACCGTTTAGCAGTACGTATGCGACAATAAAAGTCTTGAATCCATGGCGGCAACCGAAAAGGTTCCGCATTGATATCAACCGACGCAAAGTGCCGAATGACAAGCCATAAGTACTGCACTGATATGAATTGCCACATGACTAGTATACCGAGATATCGATGTGATAAGACATGACCGGGTTACATTTAATTATTGCATTCTACAACTCGTAGCTCTATAGCAATTGAATATAATTATATAATTATATATAATAGCAAATCCTCGTCAGGTGTTACCAAGTCAGTTGGCATCCAAGGAAGACAAGACAAAAAATTGGAGGGCTGGAGAATTACTTTCAACTACCCTTAAGTGTCAAGCTAGCCGGAATTGAGGCTATCGACGGTTCTAAACGTTAATTCGCGTTCTTCTGATAAGGAGCCTTGGCTTGGATTCGCTCGGCCGCTGATCATCTGGAAGGATATGCCTGTGCAACCAGGACCTTCGGCGCAACGCAATAGGACGGTTGCCCTTTTCAGCAGGTACTCTAGTGAAGGCAACCTGCCAAGTGTGGATTCGATATCAAAACATATCTTGGTAACAAGAACGTTCACGCGACACTAGAAGGCGAGTAATCGACCTTCTGTGGCAATCATTTTTCTCGAATTTTGGTTGGTCTAAGGTTACATAATTCAATACATCGATGGAAAGGGTCGGGCCTTGCCATAATTACTGTCCCTTAAACATTCGGATTTAAAATACATGCACATGTCTCAACCTCTTTTCCACTTCGTGGTATGCTGTTCCGAAAATAGCTTCCTAAGGTTCACGAAATGTTGCGAAAAACATAACTAAGAACGTTTGGCTATATGCGTGGCACGAGCATTTACGCCACTTCCGATGCTTCTATGCATTCTATTCTTCCTCTGAGCCCTATCCGAGTTAATAGCGAACATCCTCGTCCCGAATAGCCACCCCTGTCTCGTAATTAGTTCCAAATGAACTACCACACTCTGCAGGCCCTAATCAGCTGCGCGCAACACACCTACCAGATTCGGGCACAAGCAAGCAGTCGCTCAAGAGGAATGTGAATATCCTCGCTCCCTCACTTGGCAGGTTCTTCTTTTCGATCAAGCCGCTCGCCCAGTAAACGATTGGCATTGCCAATGATTGACAGCCTAAGGGTTTAGGAAAGAGCGGGGGTGGAAAAATTAAATGTTGGTTTTTCTGTTCCATGAGTTTTTTTCCCGCTTGTATGGTGCAAGGGCTAGAGAGGTAATGCAAGATATTGCACCATAGGTAGATTATGCTGGATCAGAAATCTCGTTATATAATGTCCGACGGACGGGAATCTTCTTCATCTGTCGCTTTTCTCGGTACCCTTTGTGGACATTCCCTCTCTAGTTTTTGAAGAGCGCAGTGGTCTTTCGCTGTGTTCCTATTCGCTAGCACCAATTATCGACAGTCGAGTCTTGTATCCCTACGCGGCTCTAAGTCATTCAAGATGGCTGAAGTAAAGTCGCCCAAGACAGATGGCGGTGATCTCGTTATCTCTCATCAAGAAGCCCCCGCAGTTCCCGTTTACTACGACGATAAAGATTTCGTCAATGAAGATGGAACCCCAACGGAAGAAGAGTTGGCTACCCTGAGAAGGGTGGCAGGCCAGGTACCATGGACAGCATACACCATTGCTTTCGTCGAACTCTGCGAGCGATTCTCTTACTATGGTGTCACGCAAGTCTGTAAGTTTGTAAACCTCTATACGAGAAAAAGAGTTCGGAGTATCGGTGCTGACGGTAACTCAAATAGTTACCAATTTCGTGCAACAGCCCCTGCCATCAAACTCCGCGACAGGTGCCGGAAGAATTATTCAACAGTCAGGTGCCTTGGGGTTGGGCCAAAGAACGGCCACTAGTATTACCCAGTTCAATCAGTTCTGGGCGTACCTTATGCCACTGGTAGGAGCCTATGTCGCAGATAGATATTGGTATGTTCTGGCATTGCATCTATACCGGCGCCGCTGTATCCGAATAAAGACTAATAGTAGAATAGGGGAAGATACAAGACTATCATGGTTTCAATTGCATTTGCAATGGTTGGCCATATCCTTCTCGTTGTCTGTGCTATCCCATCCGTGATTGCGACACCAAAAGCATCTTTGGGAGTTATGATTCTTGGTATCATCATCATGGGTGGTGGTACTGGCGGCTTTAAGTCCAACATTTCGCCTCTTATTGCGGAACAATATAAACAAGAGAAAAAAGAAGTTGTCACACTTCCTACTGGAGAGAAGGTTATCGTCGATCCAATCTTGACGATCTCCCGAATTTTCATGTACTTCTACCTGATGATCAATGTTGGTGCCTTGACTGGTCAAATCAGTATGGTTTATGCTGAGCACTACGTTGGTTTCTATCTTTCTTACGTGAGTCTTCCCCCCGAATGCTAGAAATGAATACCGCTTTATGTTGGGGTAGACTAACAAGTCTGTGTTTGTTCTAGCTTCTCCCAACTATCATGTTCATCTTCTGCCCACTTATCATGGTTATCTGCAGGAAGAAGTATGTTAGGACACCTGCAACATACTCAGTTCTATCTCGATCCATGCAACTCATGGCATTTGCTTCTCGAGGCAAATGGAGCATCAATCCTGTTAGAACATATAAGAACTTGACCGACGGTGGCTTCTGGGAGAACGCTAAGCCATCTAAAGTTCCAGCAAATGAACGACCAAAGTGGATGACTTTCGATGACCAATGGGTCGACGAAGTTTCTCGTGGTATTAAGGCCTGCAAGGTCTTCCTTTGGTACCCCCTCTACTGGATTACCTACAACCAGGTATGTTATATATTCGTACCATCAAAGGCTCTGAGCTGTGCACAGAACTAATTCGAAATCCTCTAGATCAATGGTAATCTCACTTCTCAAGCCGCCGTCATGGATACCAAGGGCCTTCCCAACGATATTTTGTCCAATCTTAACCCATTTTCCTTGATCATTCTTATTCCAATCTTCGATCTCGTTTTATATCCAGGTCTCCGAAAGATGGGTTTCAACTTCACCCCAATCAAGAAGATTACATTCGGTTTCATCACCGGTGTTCTCGCCATGATCTGGGCAGCGGTTTTGCAATACCACATCTACCAAAAATCACCTTGCGGTTATGATGCCGCCAACCCAGACTGCGACCCAGCACCAATCAATGTTTGGGCACAAACCGGCGCCTTTGTTTTGATCGCTATCTCTGAAATTTTTGCATCTATCACTGGATTGGAATATGCCTTCACAAAGGCACCAAGTAACATGAAGTCCTTGGTTACATCTGTTTTCCTTGTTATGAGCGCGTTTAGCACAGCTATTGGCTTTGCATTCGTTGGCCTCGCCAACGATCCCCTCTTGGTCTGGAACTACACTGTTGCTGCTATCCTTGCCGCCTTGGGCGCCTTCTTCTTCTGGATTCAATTCCGTGAATTGGATAAGCAAGAAGACGAGTTGAACAACTTGGCTAAGACTACTTTCGTCGGTAATGGTGGCCCTGCTACGGAAACCGAGCTTGAGGCTGCAAACGCTAGGAGATCTAGCTTAGTCATTGAGAAGCCATGAAAGTGCCAAACACATGTCCTTCTGAAAAGCTTTGCAAGCTTTAGTTTTGTATATACCCATTTGCTTTCCTTGATTATTCTACGCCCCTGACTTTGGGCCTTGCTCCAGTTATGAACTGTATTCGAATAAATATTAATTTGTTACGAACCACAATGCTTTGAAATCAAATGGGGCTTGTAGGTCCTTGCGAAGGGTCAAGCTAGGCTTCTACCATTGGCGTGATAACTATGTCATAATGATATCGGGTAACGGATCTAGCATATAAGGTCTGATATCAGGTCAACCGTCTTAAGTGGCAATTGTGTCTTCGAAATGAAAAATGTCGAAGTGCTGAATGAACGAGGTGGAGGCTGTCATCCGTCAGCTGATACCAGCCTGACGCAGGAACCTGCAACAGTCCTACCCGTGTGTTGCATGTGGTATTTTTTCACGGGAAGATCCCTGCCATTTTCTCCTCCCAATCACCAAAAGCAGTAAGTACAACCGCCAAGAGAACCCGAGGGACTTTGGGTAATGTGTTGTTAACACTCTCGATTTCTGTGGTGAAATTAAAGCGATTTCGTGAGGATACACAAATTAGTATCCTTTGTATACGCATCTTACGGTATCCACTCTGATGATTCCCTGGCGTAGTTCCCTGGAGGACTGTATGCTCCTCCGCTTGGCGAGGAACCATGCATATGCAACTCTGGCCCGCCTTACTGCCGGGAGCCAATATTATATTTTCCGTTTACTACTAGCTATAGTACTGTAGTGCTATGGAGAACTCTAAACTTTATTATTGGAATATTGATATCTCTGTTTAGCACAAATTTGAAGAATAAAATAGATAACATTTAGTGATGCCTAAAATGATGAAGTAAGTGGTAATTGCGTCACTAAATTTGAACTTTACGGGATGAATCTTGAAACGATACACGAGCATTAGTCTGGGGGTAGCAATGCAGTTATAAGCCAGGTACCTCAATCTGGAATAGTCTAAACATTGCTTCATTCGAAACGACCAAGGATTCGAACATGCTACTCCAGCCGTTTACACATTATTGTGTATCCTCGACATCGACCCGCGGGCCCGCCAACCTGTTCTTTCCACGTCCAAGGTTGGGGACCCCGCACAGGAAAATACCAGCATCTTCGCGAGGTAATTTACCACTATCATGAACCCACTCTTTATCTTGGTCCCAAACCATTGTAACCGACGCCGGAACCGTGTGTCGACCGTTGCAAATTGCCAAGTTGTGAAAGTGAGACATATCTGAGTCAAAAACCCGTGAGCTCGTAGACGGTGGGAAGCTAAACAGGCACGTATTACGCATGACCATACCCCTCACATCTGTCACGGTGGCGTTATTTTTGGGCTTTGGGGACGAAAGCAATCAATCCCACATGGAACATTCTATAAGGGAAATGGATAGACTCGGGTAAACGCTTTGAGTATAGGTCACGTCAGAGTTAGATGAAGCGGTGCCGTTTACGCATGATGCGTGTGAAGCGTATTTGCATAAGTTTTTTGTGAGCTAGCTAGCTTAGAGATTTTGTAGGCGGCATGGGAAACCGGAATTGAGGAAGCCTTTGTGAGATATATTTGGTGGGCGAAGTTCGCTTGCTCCACCACTGTTGTCGTTTGTGGTGTTGATTTTGGCTCCACATTAAAGCATCTGGTACAATGTCTCAGATTGCTGGACCCACTTCTTGGGCAGGGGGGTCAAAAAAGGTGTGAGTCGTGATTCTGAGCTGAGTACAAAATATAGCTTAGTCGGCTATGTATTTCAATAAGATGATTTTGGACACGGAATGGCAATAATTTAAGGGCTTATCATCGGGTTGAAATTCCGCACCAGATAACTTAGGGCTTCACAGAAATCAAACGCCCAGCTGGAAGGTGCAGTCTCAACTCCGCAGCTGCGCGTTAACGTTAGGAGTTCTGGAGTGCATGTGTTCGCGTATTCCGGCCTGTCTGTTCCTGGGCTGCGACATTAAACAAAAAGCCCTCAATTGATTAAAGGAAACAGATTGGATGTCTGTTTTGCTGATCATATTTGCAATTGGAAGCTACATAGTAGAACTGGTCAACTAGAACTAAGCTCGTGAAAAGGAGCCATTCCTTCAACGTTAGTTAAGATTCAAGACAAAGATTTAGATTATACGACAATCTGCCATCTTTTGAGTGGACGGAAACGCCCGGCCGAGGTTATGGTATAGTTATCGATACCAACGTTCGATTCAACGTTCCACAACGCAAATTAAGATTAACGGATAGCACAAGCCATTTCGTCTCGAGCTCAAGCTTCATTGCGTAGCCGGAAGCTTCCAAAACGTGGAAATGGCGAACGAATATCCCATTTGCAGTCCAAATTTGATTCAATGGCTCCCAGGCAGCCGTCAACAATCGTTTTGAGGGGTTTCAAGAGCCAATGATCACCGATTCTGGAATTTCATCCAGTGCGCCACGTTTTTTTATCCCTTGTCGACAATTACTCTAATCTATGAACGGCTAGCGGTGGAGCCGAGGATGCCAGGCACCACACACTTCGGCTCCCGCTACTGCTTCGGGTAGCCATGCTCCTTCGCCTTCGACAGTGATCCATCAAGCTGCTCTGCCTTTTGTGCACCAAAAGCCTTTCATTGCCACCTGCGACTGGGGCAATTGGAAGACCAAAGCTGCGGGATAAAGGGAAACCCTTTACATCTTCTGAAGAATATCGAAAAATCTGAAAGAAAAAATGGGTGGGTGCAAGAAACGTTCCGCAACAAGCAGGTGCTAACGTCGACCGTCTGTGGTTCCTGCAGGATTTCATACGGTGCCGTCCATTTGATACCCCTTTCAGACGACATAGCTCCACCATTCGAAATCTTCGCTTTTTGTTCTTCAGATAGATGAATTTCGGTTCTTGGGAAAACCTCGATTCCCTCGCCTGTAAATCGCCGAAGGAAGCTTTTAGGCGTATCAGGCTGTGAGATTGGAAAATATGATAGATCGCCATTTTGTATCTGAAATCGCCATCCAACCGGGGTGACTGATAATTATGGTACATGTACATGTACATCGGCTGAAAACACCTTTATTTGGGGCTTCACCAGAAATATGTCCATGTATTTGTACCCAGCCTTCCTGCCTATGTTCTTATGAGCTCCACTCTTGTTTCGTCGCAAGATCGGAAGAGTATCTTTGGTGTTCAACGTTTTGAAGTTGTCACAAATCCTACTACGCCATTCCATTTCAAACATATGCACCCGACAATGGGTGGTCGCCTGAGGTCCAATTTCCTTGAGGGTTCCGTTGCAATGCACCTCTGCGTGCGTAGGAATAGTAAGCAATTTTCCCGAGCTGCAGCTTCTTGCATACACACCTCATAGGAAAAAGGAACGAAGTCTAGCGCCCCACAGACCATTTAGTGTACCACAATTCGAGACCCCACTGGCAATATTCGCTATCTTTTCTGCGGCAAATCTCCACTCCAAGCCTTTCCCAAGCGCATATCAAAAGGCCACCCCATGACCCTGTCAATAAATACTCCAAGGACACCTCCCAAGCCACCAAAACGTGGGACACTTCGACAACAGAGAATGGAGTTTCCAAGAAGAAGACGAGAAACGGATTTGCTTCCCATTTATTTTGGGCTCCACTGACCCACATATCCCCCCCTCCCACCTTATTAACAATCGGTCCCGGGTCCCGGGCTTTGCAGGTATATAGTGGAAAAGAATCGCATCCCGCACACAATCAACCATTTAATCTGCATTCCCAACCCGTCCTTGTTTTTAACCTTGTGGTTTTGTGGACCTGGGGGGCATATATCAACCTTAAAAAGGCACCTGATGTTTCCTCCTTCCTAATGGGTTTTCCGACACCTGCCTTCGATAGTCTATAGGCGCTTCAGCTACTACCGTCGTCGACGTCGACGTCGTGAGGTTTACCAGTCTCCGCAGACAAATCTCTATATCGATCATTGGATATCTTGCCATCGCCACTCGTTCAGATAAAACTCATAGATTGAGTTATCTATCTGATCTTCGAGATGCTTCTCCCACCTATCGAAATCTTAGTCAAATGGCCGGAACCAAATTATGAAAACCCGGACCGACAGGCCTATTTTTTGGCCCCCTTAACTATAGTCATGATGGTAATATGTGCTATTGTGGTTTTACTAAGGCTCTATGTCAGAGCCTTTATACTTAAAGCCTTCAAAGCTGATGACTGGCTCATCATCGCGGCAACAGTAAGTCTCAGTTTCACTCTGAGATCTGGGAATGAAAGCAAGTTAACTAAAACTTCATGATTAGATCACAGCAATGGCAGTCAGTGTCACCTGTATCCTCTCCGAGCCTGCTGGTGTCGGGATGCATATTTGGGACCTTAGGCAAGAGCAGGTTAAGATGGTTCGGATATGGTCTTTTGCCACCCAACTGACATTCACCTGGGCGGTCAGCCTGACCAAACTTTCCATCTTACTCTTTTACCTGAGATTCTGTACGACCAAGGCTTTCAAGATATCTATATATTGCACAATCGCTTTCCTCGTCGCGTGGACTATCAACTGGACATTTTTGGTTACTTTCCAGTGTGTGCCCGTCGAGGCTTACTGGAGGCTACCGAAGAGTGGTGACTTTTGCATTCCCCTTCAGAATGAAATGCATCTGTTGCATGGGAGTACCAACCTCGTAACCGATATACTGGTGCTGCTGCTCCCCGTACCGACTGTATGGAGTTTGCAGATGCCAATGAGACAGAAGCTCACCCTGATTGGGGTCTTTACCTTGGGCATTATGTAAGTCGCTCGCGGTCCTATAGGCTAAGATATTCAAAGGACTATTATACTGATTATAACTGTGCTTCAGTGCTCCACTGTCAGCTATCCTCCGTCTCATCTACATTGAGAAGGCTACCGTCTCTTGGGATCAAAGTTGGTGGTGCCTCGAACTATGGATATATACTTCTCTCGAAACCCACGTTGGAATCGTCTGCGCTTCGATCCCGTCACTAAAACCTCTTGCAATCAAAATCTTCCCGCGCTTTGCCAGCTCTCAAGGGTTGACTGAGAACCTTACACCCATGGGTATCAATAGCCCGGGTGGTGGTCCCAGCTTGCGTCGCCCATCCCACTCAAGAGCTCAAGGTGGTGGTAGCAGGGTTAGAAGTCTATACCCACTTAGTGTCATCGCTAAGGATGGGAGAGGTGAAAGTCAAGAAAGCATCGTTGGAGGCATCGTGGTGGGCAGGGAAAGTCTAGACCCTATCACCAGTTTTTCTTCCAGCAGCACACCGCCTCGAGTCCCACCTAAAGACGGGACAATCGTAAAGACAACAGAAATAATTGGAAATGTCACAATGTGGGATGGTAAAACATATGGAGATGATCGAAATGTTTAACGAAAGTGGAGGGGGGAACCCGGGAAGGATCGATCTTATGGTGCTTAACCTGCGTGGAGCGTGTTTTTTTTTCCCCTTTGTGAATTTTGTGTTGGTTCTAGCTGGCGGCAAGGAGTCATGGCTCGAGGTTCATCCGAGAATCTCGCCATTTTTTTTGAATTGTTTGCACTTTTGTCAAGCTGTTTTGCAGGCCGGGTACCCGCATTTATTGGTACCTTGCTTTGCAGTTTGGTCGCTTTCTTTGGGAGTTTTGTGTCGGCATTTCCTTTGTGGTCCCGGCGCCGATGCCAGTCGGTTTGGTATTTTGTTATCAGGGTTCTCTATAGCTACCCTCGATATGATTTGTATGATGATACGATATGTGTATATGGATAAGCACTTAAGTACCAAGGTACTTAGCATAATAGTAATTAATTCACCAACTACTCCATTGATACGATTGACCAGTGAACTAGCACTATAACCGAGTAGTCAGCCTCTTAACTCGAGCGGAAGATGAACAAATCTCGCGATAGCCTAACCTAGCTAGGTAGCCAGGCCTAGTGGACCCAATTTGCATGTTGAGTACGAATGCACAGCTGGAACCTACTAAAATAAAGTGCGCTCCCCAATACTACATAGTCAATTTACTTGATTGACATCTATATGTCTTCCCTTTAAGTCAGGATTCCAGAACAGCCGGTTGACCTAGCTTAGCTGAAAACGTTGTCGAATGTCGTCAGTCGTGATGTCGACCAAGGCCGCCTTGTGGCATGCCTTAAAATAACCGGGAAGTTACAGAGGCTCATGCCGTAAGTAACGTAAGAGGTACTAAGGGAGGTATAAAGACTGGACTATTAACTCTGATGACTAAACGTTATACCGCAGGATCTCAAGTTAATTTGTACCTTTTTTGTTAAATCTTTTTTTTTTTTTTTTTTTTTTTCAATCGTCCATGCATGACTCCAGGATTTGATTCCCAGGCATATCTTGACATTTTGCACCCCAAAACCCTGGCTCCCAACTGGCCTGTTGTACTGCAATCCACTCCCGAATCTATACTATTTCTGTTCTAGCCTTCCCCGCTTGTTTGCCTGTGATTGGGCGCGTCCATCAATTGCTGACCTGGATGAGTCAAAATGGCAGTTATACGCCAACACAAATGTTCAGGTACGACTCATAACTTAATACGATATTGAAGAGGTTGAATATACTCAATTGGCTGCTCAATGGTGATCTCGATGGCTTGAGGATTGGAGCATATAAACTCGCGATCCCCACCTCGGAGAATGTCCCGATCCTTCACTTCGCAATTATCAGACAAGAATTATCCAGAATATTCGAAAATTAATATCATAGTCAGAACATAAGACGTTATTGTCGTCGTTCGCACTGATACAAACGGAATTGACCATATCAGTTTAAAATTTCTATATAATTGGCATCTTAGGCTTCATTTTGCTATTTTATTCTTATCTCCCTCGATCAGTCCATATAATAAGCTTTAAGAGACAACATACATAACCGCTTTCACGGGCGCCCTTTTCAACTTCGCATTCCTTAAAATCATGGCTGGAGGCGAACCAATTCCCGAAAATCCTTTAATAGGGACAGAGGAGTGAGTTATAAATGCTCTTTTGCGAATTCACGAGCAAGCAATAAGCCTTAGTGGCTGTACACTTCACTTATCGTACCACCTCGGGCACACACATATTTTCATTTCAAACCATGCAGCTTTCCCCACAGTAGCATTGGACAGTGACTTTGATCCCTGGAATTCCCTGGAATTTCTATTTTGTACACCTCTTTCCCATGCTCTTCTGCCATTGGGTTTGCTCGGTAACGTGCAGAAGTACCTGTCAGCTTCTCTGCATACACGATAGCTACTTAACCTAGCTATCGATAGACAGAGGACAAACAATTGGACGTGTGGACTTGGGTACCCATGCATGTCAGCGTTTCTAGGAACTTGGGATTGTATTTATAATTGCCCATCGGTTCCGATTTCGATCGACTGCAGAAATCCATCCGAAGATAACTGTGGTGGGATTAATATTACTTCAGAGCGCTGACAGTTGAATCCTTTGTTAGCTTCCCAACAGTAACAACTCAAAAGCCGGTTCTACCTTGCGTCGAATCAGCACACGAATCTACGGAAATAGAAACCGTACGTACGGAAAGTACAACGACGACTACGGAAGATCATCAACCAGAAAATTCTGCAGTTCTTGTCATCCCGCTAGAAGATCAAGACGCCATTAGGAATTTCTGGGATATGACCGGCGTGATGGATGAAGACGCGAAAACAGAAGTGGCCGTGGAGATTACTCTCCCAGAGCCTGAGGAGAGCGGGGCATCTGGAGAGGCCCCAGCTACTCTCATAGCAGAGCCTACTGCTACAGAAACCCCAGCTCCGGAAGCTAGCCTTCCGACCCCTCCTCCTGAAGAAAATGCACAATCAACAACTCCAACCGAGACAAGAGGGGAGGAGCCTCAACCCGAGGCCGAATCGCAAACTCCAGAGACACAGGAGGCTCCAGCCCCGGAAGCCCCGGAAGCTGCAGAGGTTCCACCACCAACACCCCAGGTACAGAATAGGAACCGAATACCGTTCCGAGGGATCTGTGATACTTGCAAGGGGGGAGAGACCCGATGCTACGCTACTTGCTGTTTGGCATGCGGAGATGACTTCGTCCTGATATTCGAGGACGAAGCAAATGATGAGGAAGCACGTGCAAAGCTTAAAGAAGACAAGCGACCAGATTGTAACCCTGGTGATGAGGGTACAGCCTACTGCAAGAATTGCTTGCTCGATTGGTTTGACAATTGCATTGCTTGGGTAAGTCCACACCATCCGCATCTTTTATCTAATATTATAGTCGCAAAAACTGACTCTTTCGAAAGCCACATCGCGAAACCCTTCCTCAACATGAGGGCCAATCAGTTCTCTACCTTGTCACGCCGTTTGTATCTGATGCTTATATGCAACGGCTGAAGGACATCCAAGCATACTGGGATGACAAGGAGAAGATATTTTGCCCAGTTCCAACTTGTTCTTCCTACATACCTAGAACCGCCTATACTGTGACCAAAGAAGAGACAGTCACTCGAACAGTTATTAAGCCAACCCCGGCAAAGGAAGAGCCAGTCACGGTTCCGGCGACGGAAGGGCAAACTACAGAGACTACCGCGGAACCCGCTCCGGAAGCAAATACTGAGACTACAGCCATTGCAGCTGAGACGACAGAGACAGTAGCACCGGTAGAAACTGAAACGACAGAGACAGTAGCACCGGTAGAAACTGAAGCGACAGAGACAGTAGCGCCGGTAGAAACTGCTACTGAACAGGAAGGAAGCACTGTCGCCCAACCTGAGGCAACTGTTGAACCAGCAGCACAAACGGAATCGGAAGCAACCGTTGTTGAAACAACCACAGAGACAACTGTGGAACCAAATGTGCCCACAAATGTGGAGACAAATGGTCAGGTAAACGTAGAGGTACCTGAAGGGACAGGTGCCGAGGCGAATGCAGAGGTCAATGCGGAAACGAATGAGAACGCCGCTGAACCAGCCGCTGAAGAGAAGAAGGAAGAACCAACCCCAGAGCCAGAAACAGAAACTATCACCGAAGTCGTCGAGAAGGAGTACAAGACACAGCTCGCAATATGCTTATCCCCAACCTGCCAAACCCCCGTCTGCACTCTCTGCAAATCTCATTTCCACGGTCTCGACACGCCCTGTGGGTCCCGTACAAGTTTCTTTAAGGAGTTCATGCTTAGCAAGTATAGAAAGGGGAAAGAAGAAAAGGAAGAAAAGGAAGGCGAAAATAATGAAAACGGGGAACAAAATGGAGAAGAGAATGCGTCGGAGCCAACCGTAGAGGATGATAGCGAGGGCGAATATGATGAGGACGGAGAATATGAGGATTATCCAAACCGTTACCGACAATGCGTTAACTGCCAGAATCTAGTCGCACGTCATACTGGCTGCGACCATATGACTTGTGCCTGTGGTGCAGCATTTTGTTTCTACTGCGGTGGCGAGTACGGTCAATACCACAGCTGTCTTACAGATAAGGATTATCTTGCAGGTAATGGGGTTGGAGGCATCAAGATTACAACCGAGGAAGGGTTTTTCGATGATGAAGGTGCTGTGGTTGTTGTCAATCACTTGGGGGTTGTGGGGAAGGAAGAGGAAGCAGCCAACGTTGCAAAGTGGCTGGACATGGTAGAGTTCACCGAGAACGATGAGCCTAAGAAGTCTTGGAAAATCAAAACTGGTGTGGAAGTTGGCGGCCCTGTTAAAGCAGAATTGGTGTTCTCTGATGCCGAGAATGTGAGGCTTGCAAAGCCTATGAAGGATTGGAAGGGGAAGTACTATTGAAGGGTTCTTTTCGGTCCTTCAACATGTTGTCCGCTCAGTTTTTTCCTTGCTTATTTGATTTGTTCTTGCACGCGATAATTCTTTCATGCGGATACGAAGTCTGGCATATATATTGCATTTGTTTTAGCGCACTTTGAGGGAAGGCGTTCATTAGGGAGTTTGTCTTCCAAACCATGATTATATATTTGATGTTCGTTTTTTTGTTTAAAACCATTAGCTGAATTGTTATTTTCTGCATGTCTTCATAATCAAGCATCATCAATTCATTACTATCATTTTTTTAAATTTTTCAGTTCGATCTTTGTGGCGGCTTCGAACCATCACTTCTTGACTACAAAGTTCTCAGACGTATGTATAGATTTTGGCAACCTTGCAAGTAAATATCTTCATATAAAAACTCTATATCTTCAATCCTGGAGCCCAAACACGTTAGTAGTACCGTTGTGGCTTAAGCGCACTCGTCTCCACTTCGGTATTTAATCACGTTCGGTTCCTGGTTCAACGGGATCCCCGCTCTTGGCATACTGTCGGTAGTTGGATGTCGGTGCCCTGACCGGTTGAAGAGGGGTGAATTCTGGATCCTGATTCTCAGGATCGAATCCGAATCAATGTTCAACCAAGCTTGAATGTACCTTACACTCACAGAATATCAAAAACCCTCGGATAGATATTTCTATCATTGGTATCCTTTACTTCGGCGCGTACACGTCTATTGATATCAGTGTTTATTTGAGGACCCATGTTCGATGCCAATCATGAATAACAATCAAGCATCCTCAAAGATACTTCGAATACCTCTAGAGATCCGCGATGCAATCTATTCCCACCTTTTCGACCTATGCCAACGTCCAGATGACCCGAAACTCATACACCCAGCCTACGATCCAAAAGCAAGCCCGTCTAAGAGGGAGGGCTCCCTATTCACACTCAAATATGGATACAATGGGAGCCTCAGAATCAAATACTACAACACCCTCCCTAAATACCAACTCCTACCAATTCTCCAAACATGCCAACAAATTCGCTCGGAATTTCAGGATTTCCTTCACCGTACTCTAAATAAGGAAGGTGAAAACGTCAAAGCCGGAGGGAAAAGGCTCAGGTATGAGCTTAACCTCACTTCCCACCGCCTCTTGGCGTATCCTACGTGGGTTGTCCTTCCGCTGCCGCCTGAGGAGCCGTATAATGTAATCGATGAGCTTTGGGTCAATTACGAAATACGAGACTATACGCAACGAGGAGGCCGGTTTTATGCATGTGGAGGTCCGGGGACGGAACCACATACACTTTTTCATCTTTTGTCTAACTTTTTGTTTCATGGGCCTCAAGGGTTTTATCTACCAGCGATTAATGACCCAAGCCCTGACAAAGATGGGAAGCGACCAAGCTATAACGGCGGGAGGTGTAACCCGAAAATCGAGCACCTCATCCTTAACATTTCATTCCACGAGGCCAGCCAAAAAATAAAGGGACTGGAAAATTTGGAAGCCGATGTGGAGTCCGGGAAACCAGGCGCACAGGCGGACCTGGAAGAAGTAATTCGGGCCTTCGAAGAGAGCAAAAAGGATGCTGCGGGATGGGTTGAACAGAATGTTGGGCGGATAGCTGAAAGTAATTATTTTGATGGACATGTGAAAATGATATCTGTATTCTTCGAAGGTTTGGAGATGTGGCAGGCAGAGCCGGATTGGACCGAGGATGAGGAGGATGGAGAGGATCAAGATTACCCATTAACACACTCTATTACCATCGATCGTGGTTTCGATAGAGCTCCTGACTGGAAGGAGAATAGCGACTTTGTGCAGTACAGCTTTATCTGGGGCCCGAAGCCAGAATCTCGGAGAGGGTTCACAGATGAGCAACAAGACAGCGGTCAGACCGGTACCTAGATTAATTAAAATTGAAAAGTGCGCAGGGGCTCAATATTACTTGGTAGAATAGTAGCTTAGGAAATAAACAAAATTTAGAATTAGTTCACAAGATAACATCCTCCCAGCAAACTACATGATAGCAGGTGATTAAGTACTCCCCCGATTGCCCAAAAAAAGCTTTGTCCAGAGGAAAGTAATAACAAAACCATTCAGTCCTTCAAGAAACCTTTCAAGAGTATACTAGTATGACTAATGATGGTCGCAAGTGAACATGTCAGCTGCTAGTCTATCTAGAAAAACTATTCTTTCTATTGATTAAGGCGTTCCACTTGCGTTAAGCCCGGGAGGTGGCGTATATGTTCCGCAGATGGAGAACGAGCAGTAACTGCGGCATCCAGACACCACAGTATTACACACAGCGGGTAATCCGCTGCAAACGCAGTTTTTGTAACAGTTGTTGAGATTTGTAAGTGTGCAGGCGGAGGGCAAGGCTCGAGGATTGAGAGGAATAGCTTTTTAGAATTGGGTTAGAATGGATGACTAGAGATCTGTGACTAGAAAAGGAGTTTAATTGAGTATATTTATATATACCTCTCTTGATGGGCTTGATGACAAGCTCAGGTTCAGCCTCAATTATTGCAAAAGATGGGACCGCATCGGGCAGTGGGGTTGCAGAGGTGTATAGGTTGGAGGACACTGTCGATAGGGCAAGTAAAAGGATTTTGAATGCCTTCATCTTGAAACTCTGCTTGAGCTCTAGAGGCCTGTAAAGTATATATTTCGATGAATGATTAAGATGAATTATTCTTGGTAAATTCAAAGTGATAAATATTGTAACCCTCAGCGAGACTAGCTTAAAATAAGGCCTATCGAATCTTTATGTGGTTATGCGTGTTTCAAGGTCGTCCTATAAACCGACTTTCTCTAAGGGAGACGAAGCATTCCTCTTTATATCCGACTCCTAGCACTGCAACCAGCTTCAATATACGAAAGCATACAGATTTACAAGTCGACATCATATAATCGAATTGAGTTCTAACCAGGCATCCGTCGCTTATCGGTCGGACTTTTCCACCGAATCAGAGGCTTTCAGCTCCCCCGCTCGAACTTTGAGAAAGAAAACCTTGAATCAACGTAGCACAAGTCATTCTCGCCTTCACTGGCTGAGAGGTCGATAATAATTTCCACCATTTATTTAAGACAGTCTTCAATTTTCGGGAAAAAAGTAAAGTCGGATCCCCCTTTCCCAGGAAAAAAATTCATGTCGCTAATCACCTAAATGCACGTAATCCCGCATCAGCACGAGGTGGAAACATGGCGATCCATACCAAAGACAGACTTACAAATCAAGGTTTAGGGAGGGTGTGATTTCTATCAAGGGATCAAGTTGTACAAGAATATCGGAATTTCAAAAGGTCTCTATGGTCGTTAAGGTATCCCGAAGAAATCCCCAGGTCGTTCTCGGGACATATTGACATTCCCAGGGGTGGGTTTATCGTGAGCCTAGGGATCACAAGCTTAAAGTTCATGGCAATTGGGCAATATGGTTGTATTGAACAGCCCCAATTATCCCCCTCTTAAGTTGGTCGTGTAACATAAATCACTCGATCCAGTTTATGAGCTCCCACGTTGTGAAAACGTGGAGACTTTCCCAAAGGCAATTTACATCTTTGGGTGGACCGGGTAGATTGATAAGTGCCTAGTGCATACGTACGTATCCTAGAACCATTAGCTTCCTTTGACAAATTCTACAAGCTAATTTCAGTCACTCATGAAAAACCCCTGCACACTGCGAAGCCCAAACGCTAGCTGAATCTCGATTCTAACTGTGGTAAAATAGCTAATTAGTATACTTGGGAATTAATGTAACGTTGGGGATTGTTGTGTTGGATAAACATTTAAACGAGTTATACCGTTAACTTCATAGCTATTCTTGATATAATGTCGGGCTGGTTTTAAGTTTTTGTTGGATAGTAGTCTAGATCTTCTGGAGGTTGAATTAAGCCTATGCACAGCCCGCAAAGCTAATGAGAAGGGTTCCCAATATATATGCTACATATACATCGGCCGGGTACACAGGCCCGCTTTTTCAGGCCAGAATAGCCATCTTGCTAAGACGACCATTAAGCACACTCGGATAATTGCAGAAATAGAACCATTTTGATAAAGTGCCTAGGGATGCAAAAAAGAAGCTATTCAATTACTTTTGTTTCCACCGTTTGGATCGCCTTCCACTTAATCCACTCAGCAGTAGCAACCCTGCCCAAAATCGGAACATGGGAGAAAAATTATAAAACTTATTGGGTCGGGTTGAACGGAGCATACACTAAGACAGCGAGCAAGCGGGAGGAAGTGGCATTTCTTAGAGCTTTCAGGAATCGTATAGAGGATTACCTTCTTCCCCCCCAGCAATTTACAATATACGAAATGAGAAGCGAGTTTCTAGGTCTAGTGGGTCTTGTTGTAGATACACCAGCGAGTCTACCAGCTGAGGAGGAAATCAAAGCAGCCGTTTATGCCCTTAGTCGGCGCTGGGTAAGATATATTTGAAAAAAACTGCGAATTATGAGCAACTCGAACATTTCTAACGGTTCACAAATATGGTGTCATCGAAGACTTCTTTCTATATGCCTTGTCTGTTTATGCAGAAGGAGGATGAGGGGGGCCTTGACGGGCATACAGAGGCCCCAGAGCCCCAACATTCTACCAGAAAACGGAGTTCAATATTAAAATTCCGCCGCGATAACCGGGGGGGTGATGGCAAAGACAGTAATATTGAGCAGAGGGATAACGCACCCCATGACCTCGTATCTCTATCAACACCTCCAGGCGTTTCAACGAAACAAATGCAAGGGATATTCTGGCAGTGGAAAAATCCTGGAGATGGTGTCACTGTTTATGTTATGGACACTGGCTGTGATTCAAGGCATCCAGTAAGTATGCATCTAGCTTCCTGATAATACGTAATAAATGAAATTAATCCTCACGCTTTTCGGTTCCACTAGGAATTCAAAAATACCAAATTCCAGGATTGGATATTTCCGGGGCCCGAGACTTTAGAAGAACCGAGGGATGATAGCGACCTCCCAGAGTCCAACGACTTTCATGGGACTCCGGTGACCGCAAAAATTGTTGGCGAGAAGACTGGGGTAGCGCAAAATGCAACTGTGGTTGTGGCCAATATCATTGCGGGCAATGCACGGCAAGGCTTTGGCCACGACCTTTATAAAGCACATGATTGTCTACTAAAGATATACGACCATGTCAAAAAAAATAATCCTGGTGGAATCGCCAAATGTGTGATTAATATTAGCTATGGCTGGATACCACTCGATCATCTAAAGTCTATAGATGCCAGATGGGCCGCAGCAATTGAACTACACTCGAGATACATATTTTCTGAATTAGTAAACCTAGGGTGTTACTTTGTTATGGCTAGTGGAAATTCTGGAAAGGTTTGCTGATTTGTTTCTTTCAGTAGTATATAGTGCTTTTCCTCATAAAACTAATATTGAGTCTAATTGAACATACGCTAAATTCCCATTTCTAAAAATAGGAAGTCACAACTGATCTGATATTCGCCCACGCCGCAGACCCAAAGTTAATGGGTAATATAGTTGTAGTGGGAGGGCATGATTTCGACCTTCGAAATGTATATGACTACGGTGGCATCGTCACAATTTCAGCTGAAGCTAGGAATCTGATTGTAGCCCGAGGGTACTCGATGTCCATGACACCAAGTTACGGCGAGGGCTGGGATAGTAGTAGTACGTGGAAGGTTGGGCACGGGACATCATTTGGTAATTTATCAATTCCTCGGCTGTCATCTTAGATACCTCTTCTATCATACTTGCATGCATGAGGCCGTAGAATACGATTTCCCCTCCGATCCTAGTTCTCACTAACAAACTTGGCTTTCCATTATAAATAGCAAGCCCCGTCGTAGCCGGACTCCTGGCAACCTTTCTCTCGTTTGGACTCGGCGACCCAGTTAGGCTCCTTCACACCTTCGCAAAAAAATCGCCTTACCCCAGTCAAGCAAAGATTGCTTTTAATGGTATATACGCAGATCAATGGCCAAAATCTCTTCGCCCTGAGGGTTATACCCGCAATCCTAAAAATCCTTGACCTCGACCCATAGTTCGCCTCAGAATGTGTCATACAGTTGTTTCAAGCTCAGATGTGACCATTTGGCCAGGTCGATAGCTGGAATTTCTTCGTAATTTTGTCTTCAAGGCCGAGGAAGCGGAATGGTTCCCGGCGCACCGGTAGTCGAGAAAGTTTGTAGGGACAGTCCCGGGTTTCAGCTCGTGCTCGTGGCAATTTATAATTTTTTAGTCTCCTGCTGTTTTCTTTGTATGGTGTAACATACTTCGCTTTTAGTAGCTGATTGGAGTCCAGTCTGTGTGACTTCAAACCCAAGCCATCGGCAAAAAATTTACCACGTTGGGAACACCACAAAGTGTTGAAATTCAAAGAAGATAGATTTGAACGACAGCCTAACTCATGATTCTTGACGGACTTGACATCTTAATTCTTCTGGGGAAAAAAGCGAAACCTACTGCATGTTGAAACAATTATAGCCACCAGCAACTGGGGTGCTTTTATAGAGCACCCCTTATTGTTGCGTTAACCCGATTGGCTGGCTTGGTGAGCTGTGCCGCAAAGGCGCTTCGACCAGGAACATGGCGACGGTTTTCTCGCCTACTGGAGCAGTTGGGGAAGAAAACAGCGCCTCCTTCTGTGATCCGCAACAATGACTGGTCCCTTACTCGGTATGCTTATCGTCACCTGCCGGGGATTTGGCTGTCGACCCCACTCGAAGTACTTCCAAGGTGTGCAAGGAAACTAGGCTGATATGTCACACCCACTTTTTGGCCTGTTTTTCTTACACGTCATGCTCCAGAATTGGCAGTTTGGAGCCTTGAAGAGGCTGTTGAGTAGAAAGCCAACCTAGCTCAATGCAATGGTTGGAAAAGATGGTAGAGAACTTCTGAGAAGTTTCATAACACGCCGGCTGCAATGATCGGTCGATTTGATTCCTCGTTGCTTCTCCACGCTCCCTAGGGTCATGTACATGGATCTATACGGATATATACCGAAAACAATTCTATTATAAGGTATATGGGTTCAACCTTGCGGTTATTCGAATGCGGCTGTGTTAATACTTCCTGGGATCTAGGCAGGTACGCCGCGGGAATAACGCATATTTCCCACATCAGTATCCGGAAGCCTCTAGTCGTTCTACCTACAAGTAGTCAACCTTCGCACAACCCAATAATTCTGTGCTTCGTTTTTTTCTTCACTTTATATAAGCCGGAACCGCTTTAGAACCTAGGTAACCAGGTCTAGCGTGTATTACCATACCTTAAAATTTCAATCTCGTTGGTATTGAGTGGGACTCGAAGATCGACGAACTGTATTTCCGACAAACCTCAATTCTTCAATCTTTCAGCCACTGGGTAGCCTTCGTACTACTCCCGAACAGGATTTCTCGACGACCACATATAAGGGAACAAAACCGCCTGACCCGATTGATTGTCGGTTGTACAGATCAATAGACGGGAAGTCCATCTAGAAAATGGATCCCGAGGTTCTTTCGCACTATTATGTCCTCGAAGTCAGTCATGACGCTAGTGATACCCTGATAAAACTGGGTTTTCGGCGACAGTCTTTAAAATGGCATCCAGATAAGAATGCTGGTGCTTCTCCTACAAAACTAGCTCTTTGTAACGCTATGATGGGAAAAGTAGGTACCACCGAACCCAATCGGAAGTTGTAATTGATTCATGAGTAGTACTAATCGTATCACTTTTTTCTTCTTCTTCGGTATATAGTTGAATGATGCGTATAAGTGTTTACGTGACCCAGATGCAAGGAAATTATATGAGCTGAGATGTACTTCTATTATTTTCACTCGTGAGTATCTATTTTGTGATACGACTCAAGGGTCAAGGTTTCTGACAAATACGATAGATGCGGGTGATCCAGGTAACTGGTTTCGCGAGACGTTCGAGGCCGAGAGGAGGGCTAGAGAGGAAGAAAGACAACGTCAGAGAAGAGAGGAACAGGAAAGAAACGCAGCTAGGCAGCGAGAGCGGGAAGCCCACGAGCGCCGGCGGAGAGAAGCCGAAGAAAGGCAGCGAGAGCAGAGAGAGGCCGAGGAGAGAGAAAGACGAGAAAGAGCGGAGAGAGCACGGCGAGCAGCAGAAGAGCGAGAAAGAGTCGAACGAGAACGGCAAGAACAAGAAAGAAGGTGGAGGGAACAGCGACAACAAGAACAAAGCCAGAGGCGACATGGTGCGCAAGAGCATCAGTCTCGAACAACTGAGCCCAACGGATCTACATTCTCACATTTCACACAGCGGGAATGGGAGGCATTTTTCTATATCCTTCGAGTTCTTATCATTTTACATGAAGTTGCTTCAGAGAACAAACGTCAGGATTCTACTAGTTCTTCAACCCCGTTTAGTGGATCAACTAGTGGTACTCCACGTTCTTCATTTGGCGGCTCGACAACTTCAAATCAAAGTAGTCCTCGTTCCTCATTCGGCGAATCAACTGCCTCGGATAGAAGTACCCCGCGTTCCTCGTATAGTGGATGGACGGCTTCCAACAGCAGCACTCCACGTTCCTCATTTAGTGAATCAACCACTTCAGACGGTGGTGCCTCACGACCCTCATTCTCGGCTCCTAATCCTCCACCAGAGTCGCCTCGTCCTACACAGGAACGAACGAACGAAGACTTCACGGAACCTGCGGAACCTTCATATTCGTCCTATCAACCGCGAACAGAGTCTAATTTCGTACCCCTTCCGAGATACAGCTCGAGGGCTCGTTGGTCACAAGCGGAGCTAGATGCCCTGCTGAAACTGCGTCGGGATCATCCTCGGGAGACCTGGGATTACGTTGCGCGCCGCTTGAACTCCCAGTTCGGAAATGCAAGGAACGGCAATGCCGTAAGATTAAAGCATAGCAAGCATACTCGTTAACCGTCATGAGTTATTGGTTAGTATAAATTTAGGTAATTGTGGACCTTTAATTCGTCTTCTGAGCGATTGGCGCATACATAGATTTTTTTGGCGTTCTCGGGGTCTTGTTTCTCTTGTACATACATTTAACGACTTAGAAAGGCGATTCTGCCCCTTTATATCGTATCTAGATACCTGTATATCTACCAAACTATATAGCTACGCATAGTTTCCACGTTGTACGCTTTCGCAATCACAAAATATGCTTAAGCATATCGATATTGGGCGGCTTAAAGAAAATTCAACTCGGCCTCGTTTAGACTGGATATGAGACCAGTCTAGGCCATTTCGAATCAACTTCAGTTTTCTCTATATACCCCTCAAATGCCCCCTACTATGTATGCATATACAGCTTCTAGCCCTGAGCAAGATGACTAATTGAGTAAAACATGAAAGGCGACTGAATTCTATTTTGCTGACCATATATATTTGTATTATAAACCGGCTAGAGTATAGCTATGTCCAAACTTCCATAATAGTTAGTATACTAGTGCCAGCGAAATATAGAGCAAACTTCGAACCACATTTCCGCTAGATTAAGTAAAACAAAACCGAGAACCTGCGAAAATTAGATCATTTCAATGGATTACAAAGCTATCTTGATTAGATAGCCAAGTCGCAATCGGTTATTCAGCAGTACCTGCATATATAAACGTCATGATATGAACCATGAACTTGAACCAGATTGTGGCATTTAACAGATCTACATCCAAGCCTCGTTTTTTCCGAAACAGGAATTTATTTTCGGCGAGGCAGTCCTGACAAAGGGAATTTCAAGGGACCACTAAGCCTATTGAGGAAATAATGTGAGTCCTCGGCTCGAAATACTCAGCCACGTTCCCAAAACTAAGGAAATTCCAGAAAGAGGCAAAAGGAAAATTTGCGGCTTCGTCGATGATACCTTGGCCTAACAAATAAGTTTTTTTTTTAAAAAAAAAACGAAGGGTATAACCAACCTCTTCGCTTGCATGGAAATATGTATTTAGACGGTGAGGCTCCGAGAGTAAGTAAAAAGCGGGGCGTCTTAGTATTATGCACCGGTTGTGGAGTCATGCCATTTCAGAATGACAGTTCGTGGAAAATTCCATTCTCGAGCCTGCACATCTGGTGTCCGTGACCTAGCGACGGTCTAAGCTCGGGGCACCGAAGTGAGAAAAATTTGCGTCATGGTCATGCTACAACTGCTTTTTCTAGAATTTTTGGGTCGTTGGGAGGATCGGGAACTCTGGGGGAATGTCGAAAAAAAAAAAAATCTTTATGGTGTCTAACAAGAAACTGCCCTCGTGCCTCTGAGCTCAGAAACCAGCAGTGGCTTCTCGAAGTGTAAAGTAGATGTTGGTAGGTCCAACCTCACGCTAGAAAAAACGTTCTCCCGAACAGGACCGTCCGGGTTTTCCGTCCGAGGAGATGGAACAGTCTAGTCGACTAGACTGCTCTGCAGTGTCGGGAAGAAGTCGGGAAATGTAGCACATGGTCAAGTGGCTGAACACTGGACACCTGGTCAAGGCCATGGCCATGGCTTGGGAATTAATAAATGGGATGCAATAACAATCAATTGCTATTCCCAACATGTTCATTGACAGCTAGTGAAAATTTGGAGGGACCATGCCAACGGATTTGCCATCAAATTAACAGACCCAACCGTGGGAACATACTGTATGAACGCTTCATCGGGTAAAATAGAAATTAACATTTTATTAGTTGATTTGATGGACTGATAAGAAAGAAAGAAGAGAAGGAAGCGGTGGCAAACATGAACACTCACTAGCACCTGTCAGGATTCCTCGCGATTCCTAGCTCGTGTCGAAAAGTGCATGAGCCATTCTCTTCCCGACTCCCATTCGGCAATGCTACGGCCAAGTTGCGATTGAAGAAAGGAAGGGGGAGAAAAAAAAACGAAGATGGAAAGTTGATGTCCAGAACCGAAGGCGAACGAACACAAGAGCGCCGACCGCTAAAGGTGCTTTATTGTCGTAGTAACATGCGGACCCCCTTTCCTATAGAATACTGCGTATGGTGAAGTTATTTTCCTAGACATGCAGAGGGCCTGCATGCCTGGCTCGCAGCCCCTCCCTGCCCAGCCCAGATATGTGCATGTATGGATATGTATCTAGCCTGAAAGACTGATCCGACCGACCAACGGAAAAAAGAAAACGAGCGAGGATGACAAAGGGGCCCGTCAGTTGCACCGCAGTGCAGTGCATTGTATGGCCCTTGTTGGACTTGGGCAACCCCTTGGCCTGACCCCAGACTTGTATTTAAAGATTTAAAAGCAGAAGGACCGTCCAACCGTTAACGTTAACAGGTATTCTAGAATCTCATTTAGAAGCCCTTCTCTTCTCCTCCATCGAAAAGTCTCCTTCCTTTCGCCACATTTTGACCATCTTGAGTCACGAGCTTCCATCATTCGAATATTCACTAACACAATATACTATACTTCGACACCGCACTTGCTTAACTTGGTAGTCTTCGATACTGCGCTAGGTGATAGCCTAAGTCCGTTCATTCAAAATTCGATTTCCAGTCGACACCCTCTTTCATAAACCTGTCGCGGGAAATCTTTCGACTTTGCAGACACCAGACGTTTCGTTTGCGCCGCCTATAATACAGTACATACAGATATTAAATCCTGAAAACTCGACTTGAAGGATCATTTGTTTCAGCATATCCCCCAGTCTGGTCAACTTTTTTTCGAGGTTAATATTGGCCTTTCCGGAGAAAAAAAAAGTAGGCAGCCATCGGATACCCCTTTGACATCCGCTTCCGTCCCGCCCCCTCACATACGGTCGCTGACAGCCTAACCAACACAGACTTCACAACACCACCGTCGCATAACAGACGATATCCATCATCTCGACAATCTAAATAAACAGATATTACAAATCCAAGGGAGCAGTTTTCAAGGACTCGTAGATTTAGGAGGAGGAGATGCCGGGAATACAAACTTTTACATCTACCTCCTATCTGGCCTTGCCGCCAACGACAGCGGCATTCTGGCAATATGTCTCGTCGTCCATGATAACTCATTCTCTCCAGACTGTTCTTTCAGCATCGAGCAATCCGACAAAGAGATACACAATATCCTCTATCATAACATCTTTCGCCCAGTTTCAACATGTAATTGGGTCCATTATGTCCAGCTCTGACGACGCCGGAGCCGAGTATTTCGAGTGGTTCTTGGTGAACCAGTTAAACTTGACACCAGAAAAGATCAACGATAGGTGGACATCTGTGAGGGAAGCAATGAAGGAATCCCTCAGCGCATTAGTAGAAGCTAGTCTAAAATCAAGCCGACGGAAGAATGCGATGCTTCACCCGGCGGTTCTGGAGGCTAAGGAAATTCTTCACGAGATGCAAATCGACGATCGGGACACTGGTGTCACCGTTAAAACAGGAAGCCATTCACCAAAACCTTTGGCAAGACGGCTGGGAAAACAAGGGTTCTTGGACGTTGAGGAATACACTCTTCGCAGCGAGTTTATGGCTTTCCGACGTGATACTCCTGGTCCAAATGGCCGCTCCACAGCACAGACACCTCGACCTGTCTGCCCCTCCTCAATACTCTCACTAAGGGTTTATCACGACGGGTTGCTATCTGTGGATTCGAGGCATGCCTTCCAACCTGGACCACCCAAGACTCCTGTTTCAAAACTTCAACGCGATTCTATCCAGAATCAACTGCGTAACAAACGATTCCCCTCCAACATAGAATCGCGCGGTTCCTCGGTCTCTTTCCTCGAGAGGCAGTTCGCTGAAGCCATGCACATCATGCCAATTAGGTATCGTGACCCTGTTGAACACGACCTGGAACTCTCCCGTCTTCTTGACTCCTACGACCCCGATTACGATGGTAGATTCTACGACGAGAAATCCGACGCTATCAGTGTATCAGTTTCCCCTAAATCTCGGGCAGGAAGCGTTGTGAGCATTCAATACCCACCCGCGTCTCCGGCAGAATTCCCAAGCAAAGAATCTACAGTTGTACGGGAGCACATCCTCTACAGCCGGCCGGTGAGCGGTGCCGGAAGTGATGTTAGCGAAGTCAGCACTATCGGCAAAGTCACCCGTAAAAATAGCCAGTTCACCTGGAAGGGTGACTGGGAAACAGAGGACGAAGACGAGTTCTACCGTGAGGCCCTTAAATACAGCCCTGGAAGATAATGGCACTACGAAATCACTTCCATGCACTTTCTCCCATTTTGTTTTGAATCAAAAACTTCTTTGACATCAAGTCGATTGCATCCTATTTTCTCATTGAGTTTTTTCATCGCACCTCTTTTATAATTAATCTTGCAAGTTCATATTTAGCGTGCAGTTTCCTTTTTACGATATCCAAAGATGGCGGTTCCATATTTCATTCTGGCACGGGCAATCCATTCATTCATTCATCTATTCTTCTTTTCTCCTTCCTTCTTTTCTCCTTCTGTTTTCTTTTCGAGCAATCCCTATTTTCAGAGGGTTTATCCCGATGGTGCATTTACGGCGTTCATGACTATATAGAGGCGAACTGGGTTTCATTTGTTATCATTCTGGCTACATACCTGCCTATTATGGCTCTTCAACCTTTCTGAAGTATTTTTTCCATCCCCGTGTATATAGATCAATCCTACCTCCACCATCTTGGCATATCCAATTTTAAAATCAATGATTCCATCTGAATCGAGAATTAAAATGCATGAACTTCTACAACCCCATTGCCATTCTCTCTTCTCTCCCTCTCTCAAGATTTTCGTCCCATGACAACGTTTTCCCTCGTTCGATGTCTCCAGTAACCTGCGCCACAGGCGATGGCATAGAAATAACTCTAACATCAGCTCTTTGATCAGTAAGCACTGGGTCAGGTAGTGGTAAAGTCGAAACACTACTCCGCCCTCCTGAAGACCCGCGAGACACGAAGCCCCCCAACCCAGACAAGTTACCCGTCACCCGAGACACGGAGCGGGATATTGACAATGGTATCGCATTCCCAAGCTGGAAGGTGAGTAAGCCGTCATTAGACCAATAATCAACCACCACGTGAGTTTTTCGTTTGGATGAATGCGGGAACTTTACGTACTTTAATAACCGGTACAGTGATTCCATGAACGATCACACTTGCTATCACCGAAAACCATACTACCAGCTTTGTTGCTGTCATCATTGTGTGTACTCCCTTTATTTGCGATTCATCCAAAGGAAGCTTTTCGGTCTGTCGTAGAAATTCGATAGTAACGTAAAGATAAAAGATTGCGCTGACACCAATCGGCCCGAAGTACCCTGCAAACGCTGCTTCCCTCAAATTGTTGATCCGAGGGATGTACTTGTGAAGCAACAAGATGATAGGTGGACGTCGCAGTAACAATATCAAAATCGCCATCCCGAGTAACCTTCCGATAGGTATTTCTGATGTAGTCCCAAACTCCGACCATGGCGCCACTGCTCCAAACCATAGGAATATCGTGATGTTTAGTAGCATGTCAATCGTGGGCTGAAGACTATCATCGAGTGTTTCCAGCCGAAACCAATCATCCAAGGTAAAAGCATTACCAGCAATAAAGCATGCTAATACATCATCCGTTCCAATCATCCCACAAGTGCCCACAATAAACAAGGCCAAAGCAATCGCAAACACCAAGAAGGACTCTCTGTCGACCAGCTTCCTTTCACTGGCCAAATGCAAAAGGTCCTTTGCGAGCCAACCTACTACGCCTCCATAGACTACAGACAAGAGGATTGTATATGATATCGTCTCTGTAAAGAATAGTGACACACCATGTCCGACCCTATCAGAGAGGAACGCGTATCTATAGATATATAATGCGAGAAAAAGGAAAGGGTATCCTAGTCCGTCATTGGCGCCTGATTCGGCAATAATGATGCGCTGGAGCGGGACGGGTATATGCTTATCTGCGAATTTACCCTTAACGATGGTATTTGATAGGATGGGATCCGTGGGGGTGATACAAGCTCCAATGGCGAGCGATTGAACCTTGTAAGAAATGGTGTGACTAGTATGAGTAAACGAGGCATTTTTTTTGTTCGCTATAAAAACCTGGGACGAAAAGTAGTGTGGGTTTTTTCTACACGTACATATGTCAGGCCCGGGATGAGTCCGTAGATTATGGTGCCGCTGACGAGCCACATGACGGTCATGACCGGGCCTAGGAGAATTCCTAGAGATTTCCATTCATGGATAAGGTACTTTTTTGGTAGCTGAACTCCAGCTAAAACTAGTTGAACTCCGAGTACTAGTCTGGAAAATGCAAGATTGATAGAATCTAGATTTTCCTCTGAGTTATCTCTGGCATAGCTGAGCGGGCGTATGATATGAGCACCGTAAGGACCCAAAGCTACCCCCATAAGAAGAGCGATTACTAGGACATCAAAACTCGCATTCTATGTAAGCGTTGGCCCCCCTTGCCCAAGTATTTTCGACGAGTAAACCCAATTGGGGAGCGATAGGTGTATGACGTACGAGCCTCAGAAAGATACAACCTCTCTTTGACAAAGAAAGAGACGAGCCCAAATGCTAGGACAAACCCTCCCAATACTGTGCAGACTATATTGAACTCCGAGATTATTAGATTGGGCATTGCGACGTCCAGTCCCCCCGCAATCGGGTCCGAGGAAATTCTCGCTCTGTGGTTTTGTAATTGTTTAAGTGCGGTGAACTTTTTGAGCCCCCGTTTTCAGCCAAGATTTCAGGACAGCGGTAGCTCGCCTCCTTTCAGAAGTAATTGTTATTGAAGGATGAAAAAGGAGGAGAAAACCGCGCCTGTCACACGGGAAGCTATCATTTGGTTTGGGAATCGTAGCTTTCGATTAGCGTTATAAGGGGCAAAAGCGTCAACTGTTTAAGCGGATTCCAAAGAGGTTATATTTGGGCTAAGATGCGTTTAAGCCGAAGGCAAGGACTATATAAACGTCGGGACAGCTCTTTGATGGTGTAGCGGAGAAGATTTTTTTTGGCTTCGGAATCCGAATTGATAATCGTTAGGTGTTGGGGGACCTTTCGAGCAGTAGCTTAATCTGGCTTGGCGGTCTTGGCGAAATATACTCTCTCACTTTGTGTGACACAGCTTTGGCACCATGTTCAAATTGCAACATTCAACACTTGTGTGAAAAATATTAAACTGGGCTGGGAAAAAGACTAGTAAGTGGCGGATAATTAGGGCTTCGAAGTTTTTAAGACGGCTTAAATCAACCAAACTTAATCGTTAAACATATTTTTCTTTCTTCTCTATAGCATATCAATTACCAGTCTACTGGCGAGCCGCAAGTGACACCAGAGACTAACTAATCGACCGCAAGTCACAGACTCATTCGAAGCAGGCGATACAATCTAATATAAATACTATTATTGCCTAATAGCCTCGGGGCCGTTGCATAAGTACTAGTTAAACGTGAAGGAATCCAACGAGACCAAAGGAGTCTATAACGAAGTTCCTGCTCATGCTGAGCAAAGAGCCGAGATGTGTTGGACATAAAATTGCAACAAAATAATAACCTCGGGGCCAAAGGTCACGGACATTTTAAACACGATTCTCGACTGGGTCCGCTTTTGATAACATTTCTTTTGGACCCGCGAAAATCTGATGCTTCTAGAAAAGCTGTTCAATTGACCCTGATCGGGTTTCGTAAAACTAAATAGAACGCGGGCTACACGGTCAGGATCTTGTGAATACACCTAACGCGCTTCGTGATCATAATATTAGGGATACGCGCCAAAGTAAATATTCAAATGCTATGATAGTCTGTCAATTCCGTTGGCACATCTGAACAAATAAATGAAAGCAACTCGCCAAGTCTTATATACTCTGCTTCCAGGTCTGGGCACGAGACAATATGCTCTGTAGCCAAGCCTTAAATTCAGCCCAAGTGGGCCGGTCTTGAGGTCTTCCACCAATTGAAAAAGCCACAGATGTCACTTCCTTCGTCCCTCAGCATGCCGAGGAAAGAAGCACACTAACTCGTAAATTAAATGTCTAAATGCAGATCGGGCTCGAACATATATCGCGAATTACAGGGCGTCTCAATCCTGTGGAATTTGTGTATACTTCCAAGAAATACCGTTCATAAGAACACATGCGTTTCTCAAGGCGTTCCTTATGTCTAAATTATTATGGGATACTGTCCGGTTTCTAGTGTCCATGAATAAGATCTCGGATATCGAGATAATCAGGGTCTAAAACCACTTAATCGACAAACGAATGTACCGTGATGTGGACATTCTTCCAAGACCGGCCATTTCCTTATTAGTGTTCCTGCAGTTCAGCCGCACGCACCTGCATGAAGGAAATTGTTGCATCGAGATCGCAATCGGATGGCTCAAGGGAGGGTATAGAATGGCGCCGGATCCCGCATTCAATCTGGACGGCCATCCTTTTATCCTCCTTCATTGCAAGGTACTTCGTTGTCAGCCCTATCTCTCAGACACGTCTACCCAAAAGCTTTAGGCTCCAACAGGACCAGACTCCACATTACAATGAAGAAAACCGTCATTCCCTTGATCACACTCTTCGGCGCCATATTAGGAAGCCCTTTGGACCATGTTAAGAGAGGATGTAAGTTAATTCCGTTGAGGAATTTAAATACACAAAATACAGTATGCTTATTCTCTAACCCAAACACCAAGGCAATGCGAATAATTGCCTGCGAGCAGTCCGGGCAACAGGAAGAGAATCAATCGGTCTGAGGTACTGCTCTGATTTCCTCGGTATCCGACCAGACTACACTACCGCCACGGAAATTGATTTTACAGTAACCTTCGGCGAGGAGACGTTTTATGAAACTACAATTACGGAGACTATTACCAGAACTACAGGCACAGTGGAAACAACCATCACCGCAGCCCCGTTTAGAAGGCGCGACCATGACTGGGACCCGGAGGCTGATGAAGCCTATCTGAAGGGCCGTTCAAACATTCTCCAGAAGTGCTCCACCGATGACGCGAAGATCACCAGCGCCTGCCGATGCTTCCTATCAGACCGACCAGTAAGCACAGAGACCATAACTGATTATACCTGGGTCGTAGAGACGGTCCCAACTTTGGTACGTAGTCTGATCCTAGCTGGCCTTTAAGATCCATGGGTAAACAGAATATTCCTATAGACTACTAACTTATATTTATCCCAAAGACCGATACATTTATCGCCACAGAAACCGTTTCAGTTGAAGCACAAGTAACCTATCTGCCTATAATTAAAAACCCAGGATTCGATGACCCGGTTGACCCATTTCGTGACTGGGAGATCTATGACACTGGGTTTGGCTGCTCTGCTTGCACCCATGAAGTTGCCCCCAATGCAGGAAGCTCCAGCTCGCCAAATTCGCTAAAAGCTATCTGGGTTGATTCGCTAGGGGTCTTCAGATTCCAGCAAAAAGTGCAGCTTCAGTTAGGAAAATGGTACAAATTTAAATTTGAATATAGGGTTGAGTCTCCGTCAATGCCCCAGGCGTTCATCGCTTTCGAGCTTGCGAGAGCCTATCCAGGAGTAGTCATCGGTGCTACCAATCAATGGCAGACAGCTGAGTCAGTGCCTATAATGGCTGATGAATGGAATTCCAGTGACGCTTTGCTATCGATTTGGTTCTTTCTACTAGGGGGGGTATCTGGCCGAACAGAACCCTTCTATTTTGATAGTTTCAAAATTTGGGAAGTTGAGGCACCCCCTCAGGACTCGGAGTGAAGCTGAATGAGCGGTGAACTCTTTCTTAGAATGGTTTATCATATGTCATAATATTAGCTGTCGTACTCAGCCCTAGCCTTCAAAATTCCAGGGGTTTATACTACAATCTACACTACTTCAACGCTACAGCCCTATTAGAGGCTCTAGACTCTAACACCGTATATTAGCATTAAAGCTACTAGTTAGCAAAGTGGAGCATAGCACTGATTGGCGTGCTACAATGCCAATCGATTGATCTAGCTATATTTTACTAGGAAACTATCCATATATAACAATAAATGTTCATAACTCGTTGACATCTCTAACTTAAAAATGTCACCTTATAATTATATATAGCTACAGCTACAATGCAATGGGGACTAGCATATTTTACCATATTACATTTCGAGATCCATTAAAATACCCGGCTTTTCCAGGTGAAGGGGATAAGTAGAGAAGTAAGGAAAGTTTTCAAATAGAAGAGACTGACGTAGTAATTGAGGTATCGCGGATGTGAAGGATAACAATCAGATGAATTGCATTGTCTCGTCTCCAGAGTGCTTGACGCCAACGGTGCATGTTGTACAAAGTCTCTCATCCTGCGTACAAGCCCGCGCACCGCGTTGGTGTGGTGTGTTTTAATGCCATTCAAAATACAACAACATCAACGCCGTCTCCTTAGGAAGAGTATACGTACTTAGGTGTACGTATTTACACATATACATGCAACCCCTTATTCATGAATTATCAAGCACGTTACATTGCATTGATGCTCCCATGCATGTCATATTCTGCACTTTAGGATACGAGAAACTGGTAATAAGTAGTATGTATACAGTATAGTCTGATTTAGGTGGGGCTCCCCAAATTTTGGACCCTAAAACCCGCCTATCTCCATCCCGGCCGGCATAGCCGTGTTCTTTGTCGCGAAGTTGGCCAATGATAGTTGTTCCTCAACGCAGCTGAAAGCTATATTTGCGGGGAAAACATTCTCAACACCACACATATCACTAGTATCCTCTGCAAGAGCCCTGCGATTTAATCTAAAAGATAGCCTTGCGTATCATCACAAGGTCCTAACGTTAAGGAATCAAAGCCTCATTTCAGTTCGTCTCGAATTTGTAAGCAATAGTCGGCCGAACACGTATCCCATAACTAGATACACATTTGTAAGCATGGTTTCACACTTGGACAGATCTGTCAGGGTTCATCCGAAATCCGACCACGGACCACGGGCCACGTCCTAGGCTTGTTAAAGATGTCTTGTTTAATTAACCACTCCAGTCGCCTTATATAAGTTCCATATCTTCCATCGAGTAAATGCTCCTATGTTCATCAACCCAAACTCGTCTTCAAAACTAAGATACCGAATACCTTTGGTTCCAAACTTTACCTTGAATTCTCACTTTAAGTGTCCAAATTTTGCAAGATGGCCAGCTCCCTCACCCTCTTTGACGTCACTGTCCCTCTCTTCCGTAAAGGAATGAAGACCCTCAAGCATATCCTCGAAAAGGGAGAAGCATATGCTAAAGAAAACGGAATCTCGACAAATGATGTCGTGAATTGGAAACTCGCTGAAGATATGAAGCCCTTGACTTTCCAGATTCAAACCGCCAGCAACACTGCCAAGAATACTTGTGTTCGTGTTGCCAAACTTGAATTGGCTGTTTTGGATGATAACGAGGAAACTTTGGAGGACCTTTACAAGCGCATTGACACTACTCTTGCGCTGCTGGATGAGGTGGAGGCGAAACATAAGGCGGCGTTCGAAGGAAAGGAAGATTCGGAAGTTGTCCTGGTGACTCGGGGTACTGAAAGAAAGTTCACTGGGCAATCATATGTCCAAACCTTCGCTATCCCCAATTTCTACTTTCATGTTACCACGGCTTATAATATCCTCAGAAATCATGGGGTTCCAATTGGGAAGCTAGATTACTTGCTCGGCTAAATGTTGAGATATTTAGCATAGCGCAGTGAGCCTACGGAGATGAATATAAAGGAAACAAAGTTGTAAAACGACAAAATGTATATAGCATTGTGGTCACAATACAATTACAGGAGTGATTGATCAGACATAGCGTTTCGTAATCGTGATCATGCAGATGGCATAAAGTGGGAAAAACGAAGGAAAAAAAACAATTTAGTGAAATTGAAGGTCGTATGATGACTTCATGGATCCGCTCAACTCGGGTTTAGAGTATATAATGTTCGATCAACGAACAATGTAATTTAGTATTTTGAATATCCAGATATCCGAACCTATAAGCCAAAAGCGTATATAAAAAGAGGCAGTCTCGAAATGCAATCAATCACTTCGCCGGAGTTTATTGAACATTCGTGAAAGCCGAGAGGCTTTGACAGGGCGGGAGCTCGAGAGAAGTTGATTTTGCTGATGCTCTACCCCTCCTCTCTCCTTTCCAGCTGGGGTCATGTATATACCTCTAGAGGTAGGACCAGGACTTTGGTTACGGCTATGCTTAGCTGGATTCGAGACGCGTGGATTTGGTGCAGTTCTTGAAATAGCAGCGGTATTCTGGGTAGCTCGAGCTTGAGGGGTGAGATTTTGTGTACCAAATCCAGGCGTTGGTGCATAGTTGGGGTTTTGATGGTGTTGATAACCATTTGGATTATGGTCCCAATACTGTGGATTATGGCCATATGGCTGGTTAAATTGACTAGAGCTAGGAAAGGGGGCGACCTGCGCTTTAGGGTGTGGAGTGTATGTATAGTTATTAGGGCCAGGGCCGGGTGCCGGCGTGGCCACACCTCTATGAGAGTAGTCGACCCTAGTTTCCCCAGACGTTATAAACGGGTCTTGGGGAGGGCCTACCGTTCTCACGATTGTACTCTCGGTTTCGGGTCTCCATACATCGGATACTCGCGAATCGCGGATACTCCGCCGTGGTTCACGCCTCTCCGTCGGTGGGGGTGACCGTGTATTATGGAAATCTGTATTGCGGGGAAGATCTCCATGTATGTATCCTCGAGGGGCCTCAGTTACTGAAAGGGTATGTCTAGAGTTTCCCTGTCCTCCTCTCCCTCGGTCTGGGTATGAGTCAGGTTCTCTCGACGATTCTTGATGAGCCTGCCCACGCCATCTCCTTGAGCTCTCCCCCTTCTTTGGCTGTGGTTTGAGCATATCCAATGAATAATCCCGAATATTGTCAATGGCACCCCTTGGTATTTGGTAGAGGAACAGGTACTCATCCCTAATCTGATTGTCATTCCTTTCCGGTGGTAGCACTTCGACGTTTTTTTCTCGCATCCCAATGACTACTTCTCTGACAGAAATGATTGGCTTCCTTTCATTGCTATCGCCACGAATTTTCTGGGTGTTAATCCTCATTATCTGGACCTCGTCATGCTCACGGCCGGGCTTCTGCAAGAACAGCTTAGCCCACGAAATGGCGTGACTTTCGTTTGCATAGGTAGATATGAAAGGTGATGGCGATTTAGAGCCCCAAGTTAAATGGTCGCTTAGTGTTCTCATAAATTCTGATCCTCTAAGGTCAATCGTCTCGTCGCTAGCGGATAAAAATCCATCTGCTGATGTGTACTCAGTAATTGATTCATCAGAATGGACCCGGTAGAGGTATTTAGGTAGATTCCGAGACCTAGCCTGAAGGCGAAAATCTGGCAGACGGTCCGACCTCGACCTAGAAGAGGAAGGTCCGTATGTACTTGCTGCATTCTCGTAGCGCCGTGCCATTGCGATTTGATTCAACTATTATCTCGACGAACTCTGGCCGTTATTCGATTTTAGAGAATAGATATCAGGTTCTCAAGAACGAGAAGATATCTAAATTGACGGGGAGCTTCGGAGTAGCTCCTGTTTGAACGTTCAATAAGAACCAGAGGACTCAATGGGTCGTCCGACTCCCCGTTTTGAACCGGATGAAGATGCAATGCGGATTGGCATGATGGTCGAGTTCACAGAAAGACGGGGAATGGCCGTACTATATACACCAGAATCTAGGGGTTCATACTCACAGTATCATCCCCACGAAACTATACTTTTACACAAAATTTCTCCTACCGAATTTCGCGACGTTGCTAAATTTTCTCTCAGCCTTGTTATTCATATCATATTGTCTGTGTCACGCCGATATGTACACATGAATCACTGTTCGCGAATTCGCTTGGCGCACGAGGCTGTCGAAATCTATGAGGAAACAGGGGCACAGTCACTGGTTAAATGCACGGACGGGATAGCCATGGCGTTTGGATAACCGCTTGAGTGTTGTGAAAGCGCACAGCCTTGTGGTCTTTTGTTGGAAAGGAGGGGTAACTTTCAACTTATTTTTCGCCATTGGTTTCATGTCAACATGTCTGTCATGTCGTGGGCTGCATAACTAAGCATGTGCGCTCTCCGTGCTTATTTCCCACCAACTATTTCAGGTTACCAAGACGGGTGCTAGCGACTTTTCCGAGCCCGTCTGATGACTCGATTGGAGAAATCCAGATGAATGATGGCAGTGGGGTTGGACCCCTACCATTATATATATTATCTGCAGTGGGCTCCGGATATATCGATATCGCTCACACCGCCGCAATGTCACATCTTGGCACATATGTCTATCCAATACATATATCTGTAAAGCGTCGAGCGCGAAGACTTTCCTTTCTATTCTTCATCCAAGGAGCAAGCCGCAGCCAACTACTATAAAGAAATGTTGGCCATCAAAGCAAAGCGCCTAAATGGCTTGATGATTGGGAGGTGTTAACGTGTTGCAGAGAACTCGATGCATGCGAAATTGCAACAGCGCTTATACGATTGAGGTTAGCCTGAGAGCAATGTGGTATTTTGACTACTAAGTAAACAGCACAAGCTCCAAGAACAATTTGATTCGTTGACTGGGTTAAGACAGGTGTGAGCTCAGCGTCCTGGATATCTCTAAACACTCCTGCCTCCAATAATTTCGGTGGTATTAATTGATTAATCTTCGGGTCCATAGCTTCGATAAGATTACATTACTAGGAGTAGAATTTGGAGCTCGATGATGTTGCATCTGCCTACTAAACATAATGAAGGTAATTATAGAATCTTTAGCTACAATAAGAGATATATATATTTGTCTCCCTAACCAAAAAAAGAAAAAGAAGAAGCCAAGATAAGAACACTCTTTTCTCTAGGTTCTGCTAGCTAGAAGTGTCAATAAGCAACATAATTGGCCAATTAGAAATTACATATTAGAGCAGCCGCTTCGCACTAGCTACCTTTTCTTGCCCATTTTAAGTCTCTCAATCAACTGTCCGGTCTCGTTCGCATATTGATGGTACTTGATCCTTGAGTATGATAGAGGTTTTGCTTCGGGCTCCAGGACGAATCGCTGTAAGGACATATTTCCCTGCGTCGTCCGACCCTTCGCTCCAAAAACAATCCCAGTCATACCAATAGTAGAGTTAGTTTTGGGGAGCAAATGGACATCGAAAGATCCAGACGCCCCCGGCTCTAAATAGACACTCGCATGAGTGACTTCTACAATAGAATCTTTGCTATCAACTGCGAAGACATCGTAAGTGTCTGGGACACTGTTAAAATTCGTGAGCCCAATAGTAACCTTTTGTGGTTCGCCGGCCGTCATTCTTTGTATAGTGGGTGCAGTAAGCTTTAGTTTAGAAGACGATAGCATAAGAGGAACCACTCTTTGGAATTCATCGCCATCGTCATTTATACCCGTGAGGTAGGCCATGAATTCGCCCTCAGGTATTGCTGTGCTATTACCGTAAAACATTGTTGCAGTGTCTTCAGGATCTACCTCTCTGCGAACTGTATCCTGGGAGGCGATCAGGGCACCCCCCTTGGTACGAAACTCAAATTTTGCATCCGTGAAATTACCGTGAATATGCGCCTTCACCATTGACTTCTCACCAACGATGGGATAGCTTGGAATTGGGAAGTATGCGCGATGTTGCGGCCGACCCCCAGCTTCGGCGAGATAAAATGATACTATAGATAAACTACTCTCCCCGGATATGGATAGAGTGTAATGGGTAGTAGACTTTAGAGAAATGCGGTAGAAACCAGGGGGCGGAATTGTCATCGAGGTAAAATTGAGGGCAATGGTGTTTCCGACTCTTCTGATGTTGGTATCGGTTGTAGATGATGAACTGTAGGGAGATCCATTAGAGTTAAATAATTTTAAAGATGAAACCCCGCTTGTAGATATTACCAGCGACTTTAAACTAGAGTCGATTGGGAAGATAAATTCGCAGCCAGGGTTCTCCTCGCTACTGGTTGCTGCCACTGAAAGAATCTCGGCATGGTTTGGCCGTGACAGAATATCCAAAAGGGCGTTAGCTTCAGCTGTCTCGTTTTCAGGGAACGTAATTAGGTGCCCCCCGGTAGCAATAGCTATTTCTCTCCAGCCATAGTCATCGGGCGATGGCTCATCCCCGTGTGAATCTCGTTTTAGTATTTGAATTGGGTAAAGCTTTCTATTTCCTCCAACTCTCGCCTGTACCAGCGCTTTCCCATGCTCATGAACATTATCGGCCATGACAACCGTATGCATTTTATGATCCAGAACCGCAGCCCTCGCCACTAAGTCTCGTTTGTGAGGCTGTAAAGTGCTTATCCTAAAGTCGTAGACAGTTGGGGCTGAAGGATCTGATATAGAGCCATTTTCGTATTCCTTTCCAAATAAAAGGTCAGCCTGATTTTGAGGTAATCTTTTATAAATTCTGCCATTAATCTAGTCCTTTGTAGCCGCTACAGCGAGCCTAGCGGCTTGATAGTGTAAAACCCTATGAGGCGACCACAAACATGTAGACGAATCCTTGTTTATGCCTTGCCCAATATAAAGTACCGAGTCAATGATACCCAGGTCATACATAGTTGAAAAGTCGAGTGGGCCGCCATGGCTACACTTTGCGCTAGACTTTTTCTTGAAAGCTGGTTCCCCACTATAATAACCTGATGTGAGATCAATTGACTTGATATTTCCGTCGCAATCGCCACAGAATACCGCCACCTGAGCACGACAGTTCGAGCAGGTCTTGACTTTAGGGCCAAGGGGGTAAATCATTGTATTAGGGTATCCAAGTCCCGGGTATATTCGATCCCCTGCGTTTTTTTGATTCAATGCCTCGACCCAGCTGGAGTGAGCATAGAAATCCTGAAGGGTATGAAGCGCCATCCCTATCGACTTCCTTGCTGCAACATAGTCCCCAGCGCTCGAGAGGGAGACTACCTGATCTGATAATTTTATGAGTCGCTCTTGGCCGGGTTGAAAGCTTTCTCCGTCGAAATGAAGTTCTCCATTTTCTTGGTCATCATCTACAAGTGCATTTGCCTCTGCAATCTCCTCCATAGCTAGGACGTTCTTGTTGGTCGGAACCCATCCCGGAATGTCTCCATACCAAGTTTCCCATAGCTGCCGTATTGCCATCCTGGTCTGCTCCATATGCGAAGTGCCGTGTATTCCCATCAAGGTTTTTAAGTCTGAGGGAATAAAGGCATTCGCGGAACCGGCGCTTAAAACTAAGCCCACGACAGGGAGTATACTGACTCCTATCATGGCGCCACAGTTTGAGGGTTGGTCTGTATACGAAGTTGGCTGGTTGTAATTAGAATATAGTGTCGACAGGGCGTCGAATCGCGATTGTAATATATAATATATATAGCAAGATCTTAAGACAGCTGGGCAGGCTGACAGTCGTATACTTCCGAGATTTGTTTAAAGGGTTTTAATTTCAACGGCGTTAGTAGGTTCATGGAGCATTCTCAGCCAAGCTTGTACAGTAAAACTAAGTACTGACGCAGTTAGTCAGATAGGCATTACGAGATATCCAGATCTTCAGCCTTAAACATAGCAGCGATCCCTAGGCTTGAGCACTATTGTCGATGAACTGTTGCTTCTGTTGATCTCACTTCAGTCAATAGATTACGGATAAGTACTACGCTAGGCAATTCAAAATGCCCATGGCCATTTGTATGGTATTGTAGCTATAGTGTATATATATATATGTTTGTTGAGTGAGGTAGTTGGGTGCCTTCGCGTGTACTACACTTAAGCGCTTACACGTGTAATCAAGCTGGTTATAGCAGTATACCTTTAATCAACTACGGATATTTTTGGGGGCAGTCTTGAGATCGACGATCTTTCGATCTCATATCATACTTAGGATCAGAAATCTGGTCTAAATTTGAGAGCTTTGTAATAGGACGCCTCTTGGCCATGGTCGAGTATCTTCGCGCTTTGGAGCATACTGTTTTAAGAATCAGGGGTTTCAGAACATCCTTAACTAAGCTTACTGTACTCTCTAACCTCACTTGATCCCCACAATTCGAGCTATTGAATATTTGAACAGTCGTGACATTTAAACTATTATTTAATCCCGATTATATATCTAATATACCGCGTGATCCCATCCATCGAAGAATCATGAAAATGCCAAACAATTGCAAGAAGGAACCTAAGAGTGGCTCGACGTAAGAAAGACTAGCCAACGAAGGTCTAGAGGCATATTTATATACAAATTCATTAAAATCAAAATTCATAGTTAACTCCGATTCCATGCATCGATTCTCACAGAGAAAAAAGAATGAAGATATGTGATCGACTGCCTGAATCGGATGGAAACAAAACAATTCAAACAACGCAGGCTAAAAAAACGGACCATGCAATAATATTAGCTGGTCGTGAAACCCAACTCCTTGGTTTAAAATTATGGGAGGAATCATATCGAAACTTTCTCAATATGATCAGCCTGTTCGATCGATGCCTTTTCAACTCTTTCGGTGCCTTCAATGGTTCCTGCAACTGCATCGACGCTTGTCTTGTGGAATTTCCTAGCTGAAACCTTGTTTTCAAATAGGATATCAAGCTCGATATAAGGACGACCAGAGGTCTCTGGAAGTCTGAAATAGCAGTAGATAGTGCAAAAGAAGCAAGACACTGCCCAGAAGAATCCGGCTTTGCCTCTCCAGTTGAGTGCGGTGACGTTAACCAATTGTGGGGTAATGACGTTGTTGATAATTCCCATAACATTGTAAAAGTTTCTGGCAAGGACGATAGACTTGGATCGAAGTCGTGTCGTGGACATCTCAGCAACGATAGCGTAACAGACTGGTCCAACGGTAACGTCGTAAATGAATGTGAAGACCTATATTCGATTATATTAGCTAGGGTTCAGAATAACACACTGAAGATGTGTTGGCAACAAAACACTTACCAAGAGCGCAGCTCCAATAGCTATTCCCATGTTGGACTTTGGGATACCAAGGCAACCAATTGCGATAAGTGTAACGAACAAAGCGACAAGGCCACTGATGTAAAGCGTCCTACGGCCGAATCTCATCATGAGAATCCAAGAAAATAGGGTACCGCAGATTCCGAGGGCGTATTGACCCATGGTAAAGTTGAAAGATTGCTCAACGGGGAGGCCGGCCTGCTGAAGGAAATAGGTACCTAGGCACATCCTTGGTTAGTTAAATCAAGCTTGAGTCGGCGGGCTAGGCTGAGCAGACTTACTATATCCCATTAATCCTGAACCACAAAGTGTCTGAATACCCCAAACTACGCAGGCAATTTCGGTTCTTCGTCGGTCAGTTCCCTTGAAGCAGTCGATGTATCTTGTGCCACTAGAGGCTTCTTTTTCCAATTCATTGGTACGAATCATCATGGAGACAGTTCTTTGGATATCGACACCGTTCCCTGCTTTGGTAAGACGACGGACAGAAGCTTCGGCATCCGCAATTCGTCCTTGTCGAACCAACCACCATGGGGACTCCGGGGCAAAGATGCATCCAATGATGATAGGAACAGGCCAGATCCATTGTAGAGCGAATGGAATTCTATACGACCACTCGTCTTGTCTACTTAAGAATCCACGAAGGACACTGCTAGCAATCAATTGACCAATAACCCAGCACAGATTGACGAAAGTGGTCAAGTAGGCACGGAGGGCTGTTGGGCAGACTTCTGAAGCATAGGCCGTTGTCAATGTCTGAAAGACACCCCATGGGATACCCAGCAGTATTCCTCCTAGGAGGAGGATTTCAATGCGAGGAGCGAAAAATGGTATGAAGATAAGTCCGGTGAGGACTGAAAGCGAGCCGATCATAGTTTTACGATAACCGTATCGCTCGGAGACGATACCATTAATAAAAAGACCGATGATCTCCCCGACATATGCACCATTCGACAAAGCGGTTTGCCATTTAGCCGAAATATTATATGTGCCATCAGGTAGCTGTTCACCATATTTCCTAACGAACTGCGGGAAGCCGAAGAAATTCGAGATGAGAACAATATCGAACCCCTCCATGATGATCGCCATAGAGAGTAAAACAGACCAACCGATGGCATGGGGGTAGAGTTTGATACCCTCCCTCAATGTCATCTTTCCCTCCTGTTCCGTTGCAAATGCCGCTTCAGCGATGATATCGGTTTCCCCTCCGACATTGGTCTCCTGGCTATCAACTCGGTTGGTGGCAACGCCACCTTCCAAATTGTTCTTTTCCATCGTGGAGACGATAAGTAAAGATAAAATGAGGTGGAAAAAATATTAAGGGATAGCGATGGGAGCTATTGATAGGAGTGAGTATACGTGGGAAAGAAAGTATGTATACACTCTAAATGAGGAATGATGATGAGGATATCAAAAAAAAAACTCACTCACCGACGAGGGAGGTCGCCATCTTATATCTCCCTCTCGTTCTCTCCAATCTACTACCTCCAGTGCTACCCCGGACCAAACGGTCACCCACACTCGCTTGAGGGAAGACAAGGGAAAGCGGTGGGACCTCCAAAATTGTGCAACTTCGGGATGCTAGGACACAAGGTGAGAACATTTTCATGGTACCTGGTCAAGATTTTCCCTTAGAGGCTTCACGTGCGGGGACCCCAAACACTAGCCCGCCATCTGGATTGCTCCTGGTAGGTTGCGCAACATTGCCCCTGTATCTACTAGTATACTTGCAATGCGACACCGTGCGCCAACGTCCGAATTTTCACACTGCACAGACCCGTGGGGCAGCTGAGGAAGCCTGCAGGGAAACCAAAGATTGGAATGGTTTTGCTTCTTCTCATCGCTTAAACCGATCGACCAGATGCATCTCTCAAAACAAATTTTTCGAAGTATGTACCATACAGAATGTACCAAATCGTTGACTGAACCGGACTTCATGGCTGCAGTACTGGAATGCAAGACCCAGCCTTGGCCAAAGCTCCGTGTCTCCATCTATGACAACACTTTCCCTGTTATTGGCTCTGGCCTAAACAGTTCTACTCACATGGGAAATTCCGGCGCCTCTACGTAGCTATGACTTTGGGAAAAGTTAATTCTAGCTCTGCAATTTTTGCTCAAGTCACCGGACTTGAGGCCGATAAGCAATGTCCGGAAGCTATTGTGAGAATTTTCTCTGTTCAACGGAAAGGTACCGCATGAAAGAAGAAAAAAAAAGAAAAGGCAAAGTGGCGGGACCTGGATACTCCTAGCCCATATCTGCATCTGCACCTGTCGCAGCTCGCAGGGATCATGGATTTAGAGATTTTGACCGAAACCTTCAACAGAAAATTGCAATTTGACTGCATCATAGGATCAACATCATGGAGAACCGATGTCTGCCAATGCTCAGAGCACTGAAATCTATTCTTGTCGCAGAAATACTGGTTCCTGGCAACTACGGCTAAAGTTTGTTCGGCAGCTAGGTATAATCTATGCCGAATTGCGATCCCCAAGTTATTGTTGTATTCGGATGGTGGCAGCAGGGCCAACCGTTAATGCACGCGACATTGATCCATGCATGGAAAAAATTTGGAAGCCCTGGGATGCCCTTCCTATGCTTCCATTCGTTAAATCACCCAGGCTTCAAAAACATTATGTTTCGCGGGGAGTGTGGAGAGAACCATTCTAGCCAATCGTCGATAATGGGTCTTGAATTTTGCATTGTCCTTCGATCCGTCAGGTACCTGAGTGGTAACATTTCGAGAAGACCTTCCCCACAGGAGAAGTGAAACATCGACTATTCGGTCAACCACGTTTTAAAATGTACAGGCACACACCTTGCATTCTGAAGCATCTACCAGCTAACTCGGGTATACCGTCTTTCCGTTCTGTTATTTTGTCTCAATAGCATAGACGCTGTCACTGTGAACAGCCGCCAAACTCGGGCAGGATTATCGCTAGGATCGTATGATGTATGTGCAGAGTCTCAAAACCCGGGCTCTTGCTTCCAGTTTTCGCGTAGTTAGTATCGTTTGATCAACCAAGGAACCAAAACGAGAATACTCGAAATTGTGCCCTCAAGCTGAATGGGGAGCTCTGGATATACGGCTAGATGTTTCAAAATGAGCGCAATACTCATGGTCTTACGGAGACTTTCAGCCCATGATATTTTCCGTCGTCTATGTCATGTCATGACCATTGTAGAATTCTAGAACTCTCACTCGACACTCCTATGGGATTTGGAACCTAATAGAGAATGACGCTCGAGTCTAAGCAGAATAAAAATAAGAGCTCCCTTCGAAATCGTATCCGTCGAGGCATATATCGGGTTCATGACATCTCCATGCAAGGCAAGATCTAGGCCCCAACACCTCAACTTGTTGTAACAAATGGTACAATGATACTCATGACGCCCCCCGTATTCTAACTACCCCAGATTAATCCCTTTGCCCGGTTTTGTATTGCACAATATACTGCCCACACATGATGTAAGTGCGTACTCCAGACTTTGTAGATACAAGCTTTCCCCTAATTGCTCAAGACACCATTGGCACGAAGGTTCCCGTAATTCGACGGCGCTTTAAATGGCTGACGCCACACAACTGTTGAAACAGCAACACTTCTGAGAACAACCCCAAACGTCTCGGTCTCCTCACCAGATCTAGATATCAAGCTCCTGATGATGCAATACCTTTCGGGAGCTGACCGAATACTTTAAAGATGGTTTCTATTCAATATACACTAAAACTCTAAGCTACGGATATCAAATGTCGAGCTGTTTAGAGTCCGTATATTCAAAGAATCAACGCTGCAGTTCACATACGGATCCCTCAAAAAATCGGAAATATTGGCTCAAAATTCTAAGTCGGGTTTGAACAAATGACCATGAAAGCCAGTTTTTCTCTCATACCTCGGACATTATTACTCTTGGACCGTTTTCTTTGTAACTTTTAGATAGGCTCCAACTCGTTCGGTTGGCCATCAAAGCGAAGCTTTATTTCTCGCCTATTTCCGTCGATGAAAATTATGGCTTCTTGGATATACTTTCAAGGATCCGCGCCGCCACAATATCTTTCAACTCGGTGTGATATGCATATGCGGGGTATATAATATCCAAGGTTTCGATTTTTGAACAAAAAGGGTATTATCTCCATAGGTGGCGCTATATACGTCTTGTGATTAGCAACTTCCGGCCATAGATTGCATTTGGCGCAGGGGATGCTGGTTTGAGGGACGTGCGCTGACGAACAACCGAGTGAGCCGCAGATACCGTCCGCCATGATGTCCGAAGTAGCGGTGCCTGCTCCGGACTTCGACAGGTTGTGCCCTGCCAATTCAACTCCAATCCGTGGTATCATTTAGCGAGCCGAGAAATTCCTCTAGCCCATACCTGACTTTTCGTCGACACATGCAAGTGATTTTGCTTGATCCCTCTAGTTCTTGCATCATGCAGGAACTGGTCACTTGTATTTTCGACATACCCTGTTATATCCCCCAAGCTATCCACTTCAAGATAGAAGATTTCCTAACAAAATAACTCAGACTTAAGTGTAAAGTCCCAAAGAGTATTGGTATTTTGTGGACGATCCACAATTCTTGTGTGACATTTATGCGTCGTTTGCTCTATACCTGCAGCTGCTGGAAAGAATTCCGGAAGTCCACAATATCAATGCACGCAAGTTAGTAGGCATACATCTAAACATGAGAACAAAAACTTGAAACATTAGTCTTGTGGTCTTAACTATCGGGGGAACGGCATCTAGGTACTCGAGTTATGTTGCATTTCTGCAATATCAAGTTTTTGATATTATCCAAGATTTTAACTAAGGATCACCAGATATCATGATAAGGATTGCATTCTACGTCCACTGCCAACAATGCATGCAGACTTATCAGGATACCGATGCTAGCTGAACGCATGGACATGTTTAGGATCAACCTTGGTAGCGATTCGAGAGGCGATCTTACGTAAAGACTCTCTGACGAAGTCAGATTTCGCGCGGAAATTTTGATATTTATGCGGGGTGTGAATGTTGATGATGTGCTACAGGGTGGCATTTATTATTTGAAAATTTTGTTAAATGTGATACATACAACCAGAAAGAGGTTTGTAAATAACATTCTTATGGCTTTCAAGCAAAGAGCCAATGAAGTCGCTAGTTTTATACTGAAATATCTTTCTCTGAAACCGGTTCCTATCAAACGATTAACCATATATATCCCCACTTAAGATTTCAGGTACCGTCTGATTCTGACCCCATGCTACACTGATCCTAAAACTTTCTATCAGAAATTATAAAATCAAAACTCGTAAAATTTGTGATAAATTGAATTCAGAGCGGGGCTGATATGATTCAATCGTAGGATTTATATTTTATCGTTATACCATGCAAAGCGCTATTGGGCTATAAATACCTACATGATATAGCCAGCCTTGCCTGATATTCGATTGATTTGCCCCCCCCAGTCTTGTATGCAAGGTACAATTCCTTGGTCTGGAATATTCCTTGGGCCGGCATATCGAACCGGGCAGGATTGCATACCAGGGGAGCTCGATGGTACCAACATGCTTTGAGATTTACAAAGTATGGTGAATTTTAGGGTTTACTTGGACTAGCCTCGAATCCAGGCGCTCTTGAGGCAGAGTACTTGGACAGCTGTGGGGCTGGAGCTGCATAAGTGGCTCTTCCTTTTAGCAGGTACTTTTACTTGCCACCATCTCGTATGTTGATGCCAGATGAGGTATTATCAAGTACTCAGTGTGTGCATAATTCCCTTGTACTGGGGGATATCTGGGGACGGTACCGGTTGAAGTGCGAAGGTCTATGATCTCGCGGTCGATATTTTACGTAAATTACCTTCTGTGCCGTATTTTCGTAATATAAAAGGAGCTATTCGATAGAGGGGCCACGATACCGGAAGTAGTTTTTATTGCAGGGTAGGAGTAGTAACAGTACCAAGTACTGTGAGCGTCTGTGTATTGAACATAAGTTTGGGGATCGGACTACAGTGGGTACCTCTGGCGACAACGGCACAGGCGTTTTTCTCTGTTCCTGGGGAGTCGGTGGAACACTTTTTCCGTTGCAGGCATCACGCGGAGTATATTTGAAGGTCTTTATTTGCCGGGTTTGTTTCATCCCAAAGTACCTATCCACTCAAAAAGTGTGTACCTGAATATGTATTTGCGGGATGGTGGCTTCGCGCTTCGTCAGCTAAGCTTAGAGCGGGTCGGCATACGAGGCCGGCATGAGGACTAGGTTCGCATTCGCACGGACCTCCAAAATCCAACATCAGAATGTGTTGTCAAAGCGAAAAGTGTTTGTCGAGCCAACACTTCCCTTTTTTGTCAAACCTAGGCCTAGGGCTCCTAAACCCTCCTCCAGTCCGTATTCGGTTAGCGTAGCTTCCGCTAAAATTTGTGTGAATGGGTCCATCTTGAATCTCAAGACCTCAATCTAATACATACGACAACCATCATCACGACAACCCTTCCGGACGACATCACCGCCATCCGCCCAACATGTCGCTCGTAAACCCCGAAAAATCCAACTTCCAATACATCGTTAGTATTCCCATTCGATTTCGATTCTGCTGGCTCTGAAGAGGAAGGGAAATGGGAGGGTCAATAAGAGGGAAAATGACGTGGAAATTTTTTCGAGGAAGAGATGGGAAAAATCTTCAACTTCAGGATATCGACGGATAGCGAAGGAAAATCAAGATCATTTACGACAGAAGTGCTGACGGATGGATTTTGTCTGGATTATAGTTGCGTCTCCTCAACACCAATGTTGACGGAAAGCAGAAGGTCATGTACGCCATGACCAAGATTGGTGGTGTCGGTCGCCGATACTCCAACTTGGTCTGCAAGAAGGCCGATATCGACCTGACAAAGCGGTAAATACACATAGTTCGTGAAAATATATCTTGGGGATCCGAATTCTAACGGGGTTATGAAAATAGTGCTGGTGAGCTTACCACTGAAGAGCTCGAGCGAATCATCACCATCATCCAAGACCCCACTGCCTACAAGATCCCAAGCTGGTTCTTGAACAGACAGCGTGACATTGTCGATGGCAAAAACTCCCAAATTCTCGCCAACGGTCTCCAGAGCAAGCTCCGTGACGACTTGGAGAGATTAAAGAAGATCAGATGTCATCGTGGTTTGAGACACTACTGGGGTCTAAGAGTTAGAGGTCAACATACCAAGACGACTGGGTACGTGCTTTTGATTTTAGTTTTCGGGGCAATGTGAATGTTTGGCTAACGTGTGATGCGAAATCTAGTCGTCGTGGACGTACCGTCGGTGTCTCCAAGAAGAAGGGTGGTTAAGCGTGTCGCTTTGTACATTTGTCTTTTCCGCATTTTTTTTCCTTTTACGCCTTTATCCATGACCTCCCTTTTACTCATTATTACTACTACTACCAATACCTCCTCCACCTCTATATAACCTCTTACACACTTTTTCCTTGGTTGTATCATCTACGGGAAATGCATTAATCCGCTGTTTTGTGACGGGATAATTCTTCATACGGGGTTAACGTCTTTTTTCAATGTAAACAATTATACCGCTTCATGAGACTGGAGAAAAGGGATTTTAGAATTCAAGGCGTCTTCATGAGGATTCATATTCTCCGGCGTAGAGGCTATAACTCAATAATTTCCAACGTAAAGGGACCTGTGAGTTCCGCGGGCTAGCTTCTACTACCTAGACAGCCGTGAGCCGTCCGGTGTAGTTTGATAACTTTCCACGACAATGATGTAGAATTCTATACTAGAGACATTATCTATTACAAAACCTTTAAAGAAGTTCGCTCTAGCCAAACGCCAGAAATGCAATCCGTGGTGCACCAATCCCAGCCGAAAATAACTGTCATAACTTTTAAGCTACTAATACTCGTCGTCATCAATCCTCATCGTTTGCGGCGACAGCCGTATCTAGAACCTCGACTCTTCCCCTTCCTTTCGCCTCTTTGCCAACAAGGTCGCTGATTTGTCGATACACTCCTGGGTCGCAAATGACGTCGGCATTCCAACCATCTCCTCCAAAATCCTCATCCACTAGTTGACCAATCATCTCTAAGATGGTTGGCTTGACTTTCTTTGCAACAGCAGAAGGCAGGAATATCCTTAGCTTCATTCTCTGTCGAGCAATTGGGATGGGCTGGTAGTACACCAGTGCCTTGATTGCCTCTAAAGCTTGTGATTTTGCCGATTTTGTAGTAACGACACCGGTCCATCTTGGGGGTTCATCCTTGGCTTTTTCCTTGCCTTTCTCATTGCTTTCTGCCGGAGCTGCCGAGCTGCTTCCTTCACCATTTGTAGTAGTGGTAGTAGTGGCACTGTTTTGGTTTCTGCTCATCAAGCCTTCCAGGGCCTTTTCTATCAAGCCCGAGGTATAAACCCTGCCAGTGGTTGGGTCTACGCACTTTTCTGTAACGATCTGCACCACCTCTTTCTGTAACATCTCAAGTTGTTGTCCTCTCTCCTTCTCTCCGACCTGTAATTCGCCTTTCGCTAGAATATCAAGGATAATTTCATCCTGATTCTTTCCAGGCCATGCTTTTTGTAGATCTGCCGTGGGTGCGACAGCTCCCTTTGAGGTATTCAAAAACACCTGATGAATCTGTAACACCTCATCGATATCCTTTTCGACACCGTTTCTCCATTCTAGGACTTTGTTTTTGTAACAGGCGAGCTCGAAGCGCTTTTTCGCCTTTCGTATGCGAACGATCGAGACGTTCGTGAGTTTGATTTGATTGGAAGGTTGATTCACGCGTTGCGACATGGTTGTGGTGGAAGCGGGTGGTGCAAAGTGGTTCTTGTCAGCTTGCGGCTCGATCGAGGAGGAGAATATGGTCTTGGTAACCGATGATGCCTGACGATAGTGTTTATATCAACAGGGAGACCTTGAAAAGGTCGTCGATGAAAAGTCTATTCAAGAGGAGAAGCCGATGAGGCTGAAAGGTAAGGAGGAGATGTCGTTGAGAAGGTGTTTTTTTAACAAAAGGCGGCCCGCTTCGAAATGCGCACAAATTTTCTGGCTTGGGATTCATTATGACGATTTCCAAGCAGCCAAGACTTCGACTGACTAACAGCTCTTTGTCCCCACACTTGCATAGCCAATTATCACCCTCATTCCCGACAACAACCAATCACGGCCCTTCCTTGGGCAGAATCTCGCTCGATCAGGAAGCTGCTAAGCTTTTTCGTTGATTGCTTAGCAGTCCTCAAGACGGGCAGCACGTGTGGGAGTCGTAGCGATATACGCGGCGGAGTAGTCCGGGGCCTCTCGAGGCTAACGCACAGTAGGAGTCGTAATGAATCATCAAGATGCAGGCGATGGCAGGGGACGATGAATCCGAACTAGTCATCTAATCAGGATCAGAAACGTTATGGCTTGAGGAACCTGGCAAGATTGCGGAGCGGCCGTCGTATTTGCAGAAACTCTGGCCTGCCAAAAGCTGCGCCGATGCTTTAACCGTCCTAGATTCCAAGATATAAAGTAGGAAAGGTACGTGTTTCTAATCTGCACTTATCGAACTCTTGGTATTCATCATTCTGACTACAATATTAGACATTTCGTACCTATCATAGTGTTATTTTTATTTTTTTCTCTTTTGCGCAGTTTCTACATCTGTTATGGATGCTTCATCAGCTGCCGGATCTAACGGAGGTCCTGCCGAAGAATATTTCAATACACTTTCGAGGGTTGAAACTCTTCCACCAACATATGACGAAACAGCTTCGCAGGGCCGATCCAGCAGTGAAAGATTCGCCCGTGATGCCCCTCCGTCTTTCGATGAAGTCGCATCTCTCAATTCGTTACCACTCCCTATGGGCGCTGAAGACCGTTTTTGGCTTTCCAAATTCGGATTATCACTCACAAGCACCGACCCACCCGTCCTAGAGATAATACGCAGTAAAGAACGACCGAGCTCTGGAAGCTTCGATCTCGGACCAATACATGAAGCCGCGCTTCGGAATGACTACACGCTTTTGAGACCCCTTGAGTTAATCGGGGCCTGGACACATATCGATGAACGTAGCGCTAGCCGGAAAAAAACCGCCCTCCACTGCGCTTGTCAAAATGGATGTTTGGAGTTTGCGAAAGCACTCATAGCCGGTGGCGCAGATGTTGAAACCCAAACACTCCTTCGCGATACACCATTGAGTCTTGCCGCTGGCTCCGGAAACATCGAATTAGTTCAATGCCTCCTCGCCAATGGCTGTAAATTAGCGGATGTGGACAACGGTTCCGTTAGTCCGCTTTGTGCAGCTTTAGCCTCAAAACGTCAGGACATGGCGATTTTTCTCCTCAACAACGGTGCCGGTGTTTCTGGCTGGTCTTCAGGCTCGAATACAGCACTGCACCACGCTTTAAGAAACGGTATGGTCGATATGGCAAATCTTCTTCTGAATAAGGGTGCACACCCCGGAACGGAGAATGAGAAGCATATTCGACCAATACATATTGCAGCAGCAAAAGGATATTCGGGCATCGTAAGGCGATTGATAACCCTCGGTGCTGAGGTATCCCCCCAACACCAAGGTGTCGAGTGGTTTCAACCATTACACTTCGCAGCAGAGGCGGGGCATCGGGATGCCGTTTTGATTCTGTTAGAAGCAAAAGCGGATGTCAATGCTAAGACTGCCTGGAGTAAACTTGGGTACTCACATCCCAAATGCGAAGGGGAGAGGTGGGGTAGTACCCCGCTACATTTGGCAGTGATGAAGGGGTATTTAGAGGTAGCTTTGCTTCTGTTGAAGCACGGAGCAGGGGTCAATGAAAGGAGGTGGGACATGAGAACGCCGTTGGTTGTGGCTGTTCAATACGGGTTCAAAGATATTGTGAAGCTATTGTTAGAGAATAAAGCAAAGACAGATATTGTGGGAATGGAGAGGAGGGCGGCGGTGCATGTTGCGGTGGAAAGAGGTGATGTGGAGATGTTAGAGTTGCTGTTGGATTTCAAGGCAGATGTCAACGCGAAGATGTGGAGGTCATGGACACCGTTACATGTAGCGGCTGAGCGGGGACAGTTGGAGTGCGCTAAACTGTTAGTAAGGAGGGGAGTTAAGATCAATGCGACAGGAGAGGACGGGGAAACTGCGGTAGACGTCGCGGAGGGAGAAGGATTTGGGGAACTTGCAGAGTTTTTAGTGATAAATGGTGGGAAAGGCGGAAAGGCATATAAGAGCTTCAAGGTAAGATTATTTCAGAGTTTGATACAAATCCGATTTTGATCATTCAGAATTACTAACATTTCTCTCCGCAGTTATCGGTTCATTATGGTTGGAAGTCACCAGAGTGGTCGAAGTACTCGCATGTCAAGAAATCCTAATAACATATCACGATATCACGACACGCGCCCAGAGTACTTGATTCGTCCCATTGCATTTCCAGCGTATACCCCCCACCGTTCTCGAATGTAAATATTTATATATACGAATACCTTAACACCGAGCATTGAAATTCTGATCTATTATCGTCTAATACCAAAAAAAATTCTTATCTTGGAAAATGTACTGAAGCCGGCCGTCGGATGTGTGTTGAAATGCAGTTAAGCAGGTATGCGGTCAACGATGCTTGGCATGCGTCATGCAGAATTCTGGCCGTGGGTCAGCAAATAGTGAGCGTAGACGTGTATAAATTAAATTGTGCTTTGAAAGAGGGGCTAGTTCAATACTTTTTAGCAATAACTCTCTTGAGACGATTTTCTGTAGATTTTACTCTTTTCAATTGTTCTGGTTGCACCCTTTTTTCTTCTCTTTCTGCATTCAATTGATTGTTACACCATATCGACAAGGCTTGTAATATGGCGACGGATACGAAAACCGATGATCGTGAGGCCGGTCTCCCACCGACTCCTCTTAATGCTTGTATGCTGCAGGCGTTTGAGTGGTAAGTTACATATCCCTACGCGTATACTTTTCTTCCTTGTCGTGTATACCATGCCAATTAATTGTATGTCATATATTTTCTTATCCAACTAATTGTACTTTTCTGCTTCAGGTACGTCCCAGCGGACCAAAAGCACTGGAAACGACTAGCCAAAGTCGTTCCGGGACTTAGTTCAATCGGAGTTTCAAACATCTGGATACCGCCAGCTTGTAAAGCAGCTTCTCCTCAAGGAAACGGCTACGATATCGTAAGCATTCATGAATTCACATCTATTTTTCTACTTTCACTTTTAATAACTCTGTCGTTAATCAAACCTTTTTCTTCTTCTCGGGAATAGTACGATATCTACGACCTCGGAGAGTTCGACCAAAAGGGTACTACGGCAACCAAATGGGGATCAAAACCAGATTTAATCGCCCTTCGAGATATCGCGAATGAACACTCCGTCGGTATATACTTCGATGTAGTCCTAAACCACAAAGCAGGCGCAGATCATACGGAACGCTGTAAGGTCGTTGAAGTCGATCCTAATGATCGGACGAGGCATGTTAGCGATCCGTATGAAATTGACGGGTGGTTTGGGTTCGAATTCGAAGGTAGAGGGGGGCAGTATAGTGAGATGAAGTATCATTGGGAACATTTTAGTGGGACGGATTAGTATGTCTATCTATTATCATCTTGATCTTGAGGTTTGAAGGTTATGTGTAATTGCTAATCAGTTGGGTTCCATAACTATAGTAACAATGAGAACGGCAAGAAAGCCATCTATGCCGTCGATGGAAAAACTTGGTCTTCAGCGGTTGATACTAGCGAAAAGGGTAACTTCGACTACCTAATGTTCGCCGACGTCGACTTCTCACACCCACAGGTACAAGAAGATGTCAAAAACTGGGGCGTCTGGGTATCCAAAGAGCTCAACCTATCCGGCATGCGTTTCGACGCCGCCCGTCATTTCTCAGAAAGGTTTCTAAAAGATTTCATCCACCATCTCGACGAGAATGTTCCTCAAAACTGGTTTTTCGTGGGCGAGTGGTGGCAAGATTCCGCTGAGAATATGCACAAATATCTTGAATCGATGGATCATAAGTTCTCGTTGTTTGATGCACCGTTGTTTTATAACTTTTGCGAGATAAGTACGAATGAGAGGGCAGATTTGAGAAAGATGTTCGATGGTGCTTTGGTACAGACTATGCCGGTTAATGCGGTAACTGTGGTTGGGAATCATGATACACAGGTTGGACAGGCGAGTTTTGTGAAAATGGAAGGGTGGATGAAGGCCTTGGCCTATGCGGTCATACTTCTGAGGATTGATGGGTATCCTTGTGTTTTCTATGGAGTAAGTAATTCTTTAAATTGAGACTGGCCGACCTACTATGGTCTTGACCTTCATGAGTAAGAAGGCTAATGGATATGCATATAGGACATATTCGGCATCAAAAACCCCGATAATGAGGAAGGACCAGCATCAGACGGCAAGATTCCAGTCATGATGGCAGCAAGAAAGTTCTACTCATACGGAACACAGGATGATTACTGGGATGAACCCAACTGTGTTGGATGGGTTAGAAAGGGCACACATGATAAGTCCTACGGACTCGCCGCCGTACTTTCTAACGCCGAACCGGGTACCAAACGAATGAACGTCGGTCCGGAACATAAAGGAGAAGTTTGGACGGATGTTTTGGGATGGGAGCAAAGTGAAGTTGTGATAGATGATGAGGGTTGGGGGTCGTTTACTTGTCCTGGTACTAGCTGTGCTATCTGGGTGAACAAGGACGCGCCTGGAAGAGATCAGCTTAATAATTTGTAAGTCATTCCAATTAGGGGGAGCAGGCTCGTGCTACGTTTTTGGGGTTACACTAACGGTTCATAGTGACGCGAACATTTACGAGGAGTAATATATCCTGGTTTCGTGGAACGTAAAAAGGGCAGGGATTGCTTGAGTAACACGATATGATACAGGTTAATAAACGCTAACCTCGAGTCCAGATCTTCGAGGCTGAGTAGGAGTTATCTACATGTAATGTTTGTAGTAGATTAAAAGATTTTTTGTAATAAAAAAAAGCCCACCGGTTAGAAAGTTTGGTTCGTTTGGAATTTCAAATGCAAGCCTTCAGAATAATAACATAGTAGGCGTTAGCCCGGTATTATTCGAAGACTAGAGTATCGTCCTCCTAAAACAGAAGAAAGGGAAATTAGTTATGCTATCCCGAATTCTTGATAGGAGCACTTACCCTTCTGTGTCTCCAGAATGGAGTGTGCCCTTCATCGCGGCTCCATCTCCTGACTGGTGAGCTTTCGCCTGAATCGCTCTCTCCATTGACCCCTCGTCCTGGAATCTTTCTCCCTCTTTTCTTCCTAGCAGCAACAGTGACAGCCTCCCCTCCCTTCCACCAATACTTCTTCTGCCAGACCGTAAGACCCGTGACGACGACAGCATAAGTCAATGAGATGAAAGTGACAACCAAGCTCCACAGTGCAGCTCCAATCCAAGCTCGACTACCACCTCCCATCTCCTTGGATGAGATATGCTCATGCATAATAATGAAAACGTAGAGCTCAATTCCCATTGCAACAGTAGTCATAATCCAAACGGTGATAGTAAGAAACATAGACCAGATGCTCCTGAGGTATCCGGACCTAAGTCCGAACAAACAGGCAGTGAAGGCGAAAACGCATCCAATCGGGTGTAAGATCATAACCTTGGTCAAAGAATCTAAGTGCTTGTTATTCTCAAAGAACTTTGTCCCATCGATTGATGTTTGAATTTCAGTGATTGGATAGCCGACTTCTGGATCAGAACAGGATTGCTTTTGATAGCCTTGTCCGAAATCAATATTTTGGATGCAATATCCGAAGGTACCGTAGGTGACATAGGAGTCGCGATCGCGGGAGAACGGGATGATTTCAAAAGCGGAACCATTTTTGAGAACAACAGTCATGAGAGAGTAGTCACGCCAAATTTGACCGGAGAGCGTGATGATGAGAAGAAGGACACCCGCGATCAAAAGAGAGATCGTAGCGGTAAAATGGAGAATTGTGAATGTATGTTTCCCCATCTTTAGAGACGATGTATCGATTGGGATTGAATCTCAAAGAAGCGAAAACATAATAACTAGAGGGGGTTAACGTTGATGAAAGAGTTCATGCTTTTGGCGATTTCGTGGCAGAGCTGAGAGCTGAGAGGTTGCGCACACACACGTTAGTAGGGTTTTGGTGAGGTTGGCGGAGAGATGACATGCTTCGTGCGACCATGAGGTTCTTTATGGCCATTTGAGCGGGTTGTCAACAACTTGCCCTACCAGCCTTGTTGAAGCCAGCCGATGGTCACTATACTTTGACCATAGCCTTACTTTGCCTTTATTATATCCATTGATCAAACGAGCGATACACTAAATGCTTTCGATACTGAAGTTGAGATGCATGGGGAAGAAACAGCTCAATATAGCGTGCTACTGTATAAGGCTGAAAGGTCATGACTACCCACGATCAAGGCGTTGGATCACAGCACTACTATCTGGTAAGAAAGCTTACAATATAGATTTGAGGCAACGAAATATATTAATAGTATAGTGTACAATGAGCTATGATGTTAGGAGTATAGCAGTAGGAATAGTAATACAGATATGAAACAAAAACCTCAGTAACTATGGATCTCTTCGATTCTCGATAACCCGTCTCCCGGCCCATAAAAGACTAGCCACGAGACATATCCATGCTGCCGGTGCCTTTAGAGTATCATCCGCCAACCCGGTCTGGTTCAAGAAAGGTAAAACAAATGCCCGTGTCAGCCACCCTAACGGACTATAATACCATGAGATCCATGTCCCTATTTTATATTATATTAGTTAGTATATTAGAAAATTTGTGTTGGCTGTTGCAATTCCCAAAACTGTCCGGAACCGGAGCAAACCTACCGAAAAGAGAACCCAGGGCATCGAAACCGATGCGACTCAGAAAGTAGCTGACCAATGGACCAAGGTAGTAAGAGTAGAAGATTTGGATAGCGAACCAAAGAGCCAGGTATTGTGCATTAGTTGCATCGACCGCGTCAGCAATTGCGTTGGTGGGGTTTGCGGCGACATTTGCAGCCTGGGCGAGAGTGGTGTGGTTTTCCATGGCGACGGTGGCTGCCGGTGGGATTTCTCGGAGAATTTCGCAGACTTTGGCTTGCAGCTGTGCGGGTGGTGTGAACATGGCAATATTCGAGTCCATTCTGTGAAATCCGTTCAAATCAAATCCAATCAAATCCAATCTTCACCGGTGCACCACGAATTGCAAGAAAATTGTACAAAATCTTTCACTCGGTTGCGTGTGTGCATGTGTCCTCTGTAAGTGGTAGTTTGAGGTAGCGAGACCTTTGCGAGACCTTTTTTTTGCAAGGCCACCTTCCTTTCCGGTGTCCGACCCTGCTTAGGCGAGTCCGACGTCATAGATGCCTGAATTGAATCGAAGCTGCCTGGGACCCATGCTGGAACAAAGTCCACTCCCTTCCTTGGCTTGCCGGCAGAAGTTCCGAGTCAAATGGACGTCAGATCTTAAGACTAATACAATAAAGAAATCCAGGGTCTTAATGGGGCATGTGTTTCTAAGTTCTTGTATCTATCAGTATATATGAGGGAGGTAAGTACGTCAGAAGTATCTGGAATATTCAGTATTTGGTCCAGTTAAGTTCAATTCGATTCAATTCAGTTTAAATTTCAATTCAATATCCATTCCATGGCCATTTCCTGTCAATTGATGTGATCCTATCGATTCGCCATTCGATGTCCGACTGGATCAAATCGGAATATATTGATATTTAAAATAAAAAAAAATAAAAAATAGGAATTGCACCGGCCAGCTGGGTGCGCATCAAAATATTCACTCGGCTTCATTTTTGAGTTCCGTCTTGAGAATTGACTTCAACAGAATCCGGCCTCGTCCAAATCCGATAGTGTAGGCCCGTGCGACAATATTCGTGTGCTTGCAAGGTCTACCGGTATCTTCCTATTATACTCACCGTTCAACGTCTCGATATTCTATTACCCTGTCACCTATAGCTACTTTACAGACTGTTTCTTGGCGAGGTCTCTCTCGCGGGAAACTGCCATTTTGTTGGTGCTTTGCTTTGGCCCTTTTGAAGTCAACCAAGTCAACCCGTCATATGGTTCAGCCCCGGCCGGGAACCTCTCAACTAGCTTCGAATCCCCAACCAGTAGCGCTAAATACTTAAAACGGCTTCTCCCCGTCGTGGACTTTTTTTTCAGATTTCGTTGCATCATTGAGCCGGTTCCTTTCTGCATCATTGATCTCTTAGATTGATATTTTGACGGGCGGTTCTTTTTTTAAATTTTTTTTTTAATTTTTTTTTTAAATTTCGGCGTCATGACTTTCAGAGAGAAAATCAAGTCCTTTCTGCATCATTCCAGCAGCCACAAGAAGAGCATATCCAATGCCACTGCTTCCTCGCCTACTTCAACCGCTGCACCGACAGCATCAAAATCCGACCCAAACAAACCACCAAATGCTCGAGACCCCGGTTTCCGCAAGTCCTTCAATCTCGGAGAACCTCCAACATCTTCCAACGGTTCTGTGAAAACGGAACCTCGAGACATCGGTACTCCCAATTCACAAAATCTCGCCGTAAACGGCCACGCTACGTCGCATATGTACACCCTGGACAAATATGGTGATGATTATCTAGCTGTTAGTCCTAGAACGAATGTTACCGTACCAGAAGGCAATCTTGCCAATAGAGGGTTGGCAGGTTGTTCGCCATTGGATGCAAATGAGAGTGCAAAAGTCGGCCTAGGGATAATACAGGAGCAGAAGCTAAAGGATGACCCAGTGGTTGCAGCCGCTAAAACCCTAGATACGCTACCAACTCCACAAAAGAGTCCGGATTTTGGCAGAGAACAATTTGCAAATGGGGACAGGAAAGGTCAGATCGCAAGACTCGTGCATTTTTGACGGCATTTGTTTTGTTCGTCAATGCCATTTCTGGAAATTTCGAGGAAACTAACCTTAGAATACTAGATTAGTAGACAGCGGATTCGTTGAACCGGTTCCTACTCGGGATACAACAGTCTCCCCAAACTCGAAACCAGAGCATCCTACTGCCCTTGATCTCGAATCTAGTCCCCCTGCGTCTGCCGCTCCCGAATCTCGGAAAGTTGAGGCGGTAGATTCGACGCCTCTGGTATCGAACCATGTTGAATCTATTAATATTGCCGGGTCGCCAGAAACAAAATATACTAGCCTGTTGGTCGCCCCTCATGCACCTGAGGACGGAGCTTCAAGCGTATATAGCGACGATTCCACTAGGCCAACTTTACAACAAATAGCTAGTAGTGACTATGGCCCATTGATCGAGTCTCCAGACCTGAAAGCAACCTCTCCGGCACCCCTAAGCACCACAGCAGTGGATCACCAGAGACGGTATAGTATACTAGTTTCCGAGGAGCTACCGACTGTAGAAGAAGCAGATCATCAACAGAATGGTGTACCGGTGGAGGAAAAAGAGCCACTACCAGTAATTGACGAGAATGCTGATTTACTAACAGTCGTGAGGCGTAGTCTTGGTGACTCCTCAGCAGTTGGAAAAATTTCTCCTTCTATTCTACCAGCTGATGAAACAAATGCTTGGTCTCAAGACCTTATTGCGAATATCGATAAAATCCAAAGTGAGAAAGAACAACGTGGCAGAGAAAAGGTGGTCGCAAACGGCATGGATGATGAGATCATCCCCGATACGGCACCTTTAAGAAATTCAAAGGAATCGGTTGATATCCAAGCAACTTCACTTATCGACTCAGTTAGGGCCCATGTACAACCCCTACAACAGACGGGAAGGACACCAACACCCCCTCTACCAATGAACCAACAGGTCGTTACACCCGCCGATATCGCAACAGGGCATGTCGATTCAACAATGCCTAGAAATCAAGAATCTGGGGATAGTAGTATCCAATTTGTCCCAGCCGTCGCCCCGGTAAATCAAAAGCCCATCGTTACAACGACGAACACGGTTCCTCATGCGGACGCATTTCATATGGGAGACAATATCCCAGATGTCCCAGTCGTTGATGGCAAATGGCCGGCTGTGCACCCACTCCCAACTCTTCTACCACCGAGCCAAAAGCCTATCGTAACGACTACAAATACGATTCCGCATGCACCTGCATATAACATGGGAGACGACATTCCAGATGTTCCGGTCATTGAAGGGAAATCACCCATTGTGACGACTACTAATACGGTTCCTCATGTGAAGGTTATGCCCATAGGGGAAAATAGCGTGGACGACGATGTTCCTAAGCTATCGTTTAACGAGTCGATATATGCAAATCGAGATAAACTCCAGTATGATAGTGCATTATTGGGATTAAATGAAACACCAGTAGGAGACGAAGACAGTGTTTATGCGGTTACAAAGGAGATTCCCGGGGCGTTTTAAGATCATTTTTTTAACGAAACTGATGGTAGAATTGGGATAAATATCGGGGGGTTTCTTACATTTATGCACAGCGTTTTGAGATAGCTTTGGATTACCAACTTGTGATGGCCGGGACACCAAAAACTGTTCTTTCAACTCCCCTTTTTCCTTGGTCTGTACTTTACACAACGTTTTGCTAGCGAGGAAATTGATGGGTTCGCTTTGTGGTAGTTACTATTCGAATTCAGGTACACAATTAATGGGTGAAAATGAAGACTACCAATATATTTGGTTTTCTAAATGGCTAAGAGGAATATATATTCAACAAGCTCAAACCAGCAAAACTTGTAAATCTCAACTAAGATCAAATTTATTATACAATATTTTTTAATAACAAGATACTTTATATAAAGGCTATCTAAAGCGGGACCTTTTTTTTTTTTTTGGTTCTTGCGATTTCTAATTTTCATGATCCCGCCCGAAGAGACGCCGCATCCCTAGGCACGATAGAAAACCCACAATTTTCCAAATCCTCGGGTAGCGCTCTAGAACTCGCCCTTGTTAAATCATGCGTATATATACTTTCATTCTCGATATCAACCTGATCATCTTCGCTATAATTATATGTTTCCATATTCCCCAGGCCCAGCCCGGGGTATCCCTGCTCGATTAGATCTATATCATCCTTTGATAATATTTTAAGATTCGACGGCCTTGGTTTGAAAGTCGGCGATGGGTGGAGATGGGAGGGTTTTATGGTATTAATTATTTCGATTGCTGGTAGGCTACTTGTTCTTGCGCCTACTTTGAAGGTACGTTTGTAGTTGCTGTGGTTGCTGTGGTTGCTGTAGTGGCGGTGGTGGTGGTGATTATGGTGGGGGTTTAGAGATCTAATGTCCAGGGAGGGGGGGATTGGAGTTAGGTTATTGTGGAATTTTGTGTTTGTGTTTAGTTTTTGGAGGGCGAGGTCTCGATCTCGAGAGGAGGCTGTGGCTTCGCTTGTTCCTATTGAGACTTTGCGGTCGTCGAGGGAGTTGCGTCGGGTTTGGGGTTTGTGGGGGAAGAAACGGGTGAGGGGTTTTAGGTATTCGTGGTAGAAACGTTTTAGACGGGAAGGAGAGGTTAAGTGGAGGAAGGAAGGGGCACAGGCACAGATTATTCCGAGGTTTAGTTCGATACTAATGGAGATTGTTAGTAGACATAATATATGATATATAGAGGGGTATATTATAAGAGGGTGTGAGGACTTACAGTGTCCATTGGAGGTTATCGATCTGCCATGTTGTGTCGACGTTGTATGAAAGGTCGTGAAGACGGGCGACTTTCATTCCGCTTGCGAAGACGACTCTGGGAATGTAAGTTAGTATTGGAGTATCAACTATACAATTAAAGGTTAAGAAGGAAGTAACTTACAATGCTCCAAGACTGAAAAGCCCGATCATCAATACCTTTTTCCGTTTCTTCAACTGAAGTCTTAGGATATACGGAATTGGTAGTAAAATAATGACCAAATCCAGAACCATAAATATCACCACACCCGAAAAGTTCACTGCATATCGGTTTACAGTGCATTTCGCTGTGAAAAGGGCATCAGACCAAATAATTGGTTTGCAGGAGAAGAGAACTGCGAGAAGGTTTGAGATTGTGTGGGCGGCATTCACGGTCGCTGTTATTATGACAGCGATCCGGAAGGAAGGTTTGGGACTTAGTCTGTAGTAGAAGACTAAAAGAGAGGATTTGACGAAGAAATGACAGAGTATTATGAAATGCTGTAGTATTATTGCGGCCTGGATTTAGATATGCGGGTTAGCACTTTGGATTCTCGATCACATTTGTTAAAAGAGATGTCATTATATTATCATACGTACCCTCCAAAGGCGAAGAATTTGATTCAATGGGACATCCCAGATGTGTACCCCTAGACCCTCACCTAGTTCTTGAGTTAGCTATGCTCTCGTATTCGTATATATTGAAATAAGGGGACGGCTTACTAGTTCCTATCGAAACCGTAGTACCAATTGCGAATACCTGGGAAGAGGTTAGTTAGTTTCCGAGCTGGGTTCTAAGACAGAATATGCATACCAATCCAGGAAGAATCAACCAATCCTCTAATCTTAACATCTTTGTGATAAAGTATCTTGTAAAGAACCTCAGAACGACAGCAAGAATTGTAAAGACTAATAGAACAACCGCTGGAACCATCAACATATCACTCATGTCCTCATGTGGCAGCCTCTTAAAATATGAAGACAAAACAAAAGCCACCAAGCCAGCTTTCTGTTTTCCAAGCTCCAAGAATAGAGGTATCTGTTGTTCTGTTCTTTGAAAATCCGCCCCTAGAACTTCTGATATTGTGGCAGGCGAAGTCAAGTTTGAGCTGGTGCGAGAATAGAGATCTGCAATTGCTTCGTTCATCGTGAGAGTACGATAAAATGGTGTCGAATAAGTGAGAGCAAAGCCGAGTTTGATAAGAGTATCATGATTGTACTCAAGATTTGCAGGCAGAGAGACGTCGGCGGCCATTGTGAATATTTTTTTCAAGACAATTATCAGTATGTTGATTGTCTTGATTATTTTTGTTACCTCGGTCAGGGTCGAAATGGGGAATTATTTCTTTTCGATATAATATATACCAGGTGCTCAGATATTTGAATGTCGCAAAACATAGAAGAAAAAAGGAAGAGAGATCAAGCTACATGCAAGCCACAACGAAGCGGATGTCAAAGCGGTGGAACTAGCCGACTAAAGGGCCCTCCCGGGTTGCATTCGCTAGGATCGAAAATAAGGGAAGAAAAATTCAGATAATCCGAACCCATGTTATATATCTCAAAATCCGGGGGACCCCGTCGATTGTTTCGATTGCGCCAACATTTTGACGAGCGAATTTTAATTTTTTTTTATGGTATTAATATTCCTCGTCGAACCGCGACTCGACATATCTTCCATGACTTATAAAAAGGGTATTGTAACGCTAGCTACACATAAGCCCAGTGAATCCTGAGATCCTATCGATAAAGTGTTGGAATGTTGGAACGTTTAAAGCTAAAATGGGCTGCCCAGGTGATTTTGCATGCTTGCGAAACGGTTGCCAACAGTACTAGTTTAATGCGCAAGGGTGAGATGACAGGCGATCGATATTTTTGTGATCGGGAAAGATGCCATCGCATTTCTTGTGGGATTCTTTTTTTTTTTTTTTTTCGAAGAGGGGGGTAAGGTTGCATGCAGTTGAAGCGGCAATTTCCGTTGGAGGGAATTGCAAGTTCTGTGGCAGGATATATCATGAGATCCATCTTGATGCTATTAATTCTGTAATGCATTGTTGACATGTTGGATTACACTGAAGCCTTGATTTTTAGAGGCAAAGATGTTCAAAGTTGGATTTTAAGAATGATGATGAATTACTACGAATTGCGCAACTATGTTCGAAGGGCACGGTTTGGCTGTGTCGATAATATAATTCGACCATGGCGAAAAGCGGGCTGGGCAGATTCTCCGACGGAAGCTTTGTTTCATCGTAGTCGAGTATTTGAAAACCTGGTAATTTCGGTAAGGCCCTTAATTGATACCCTAGAACTGTGCCGTTTTGTTAGCTCCTTCTCCTAACGATTGCAGTTAGAAGACCTGCTACCCTGCGTCCTTTGGATGAGGGGGTGGCGTGGAGGCAAGTGCCGTCAACAGGTACTGATGATTGTTGCATTTTGAAGAGGATGTGTGTTGCTGTCGTTGTGTGCAAAGCCTCCTCAAACATTGCATTTAAGATGTCACGTTATTGTTACAGGGCCTCGAGTGCTGTTTTATAATTTTGGGCCTGTTCGAAGCAGGACTAATTGTCTTTTTTTTTTCTGATTGGGAATATATACTATGTGGTAAAACGCCAAAATTGACCGAGATAACAAGCTTGACAATTCAACTAGCTAAGCTACAACATCGACCGAATATTCGAGTGTGGCAATCTAGGTTTTCGTACGTGTATATACGTATGTCATGTCGATTTATCAAATCCGAATCCGTGGCTATTGCGATTTGGGTATACGGGAAGCCAAGCAGCGGAAATTCGAAAAGGAGTGTAGCAAATAAGTATTTATTACAATGGAGCACTAAAGTTAACAGGGATGTTAGTCGTATACTCGCATAAATTATGCGGATGGGCAATTGATCAGACTCCAGACCCCGGACTCATCTACACGGCACGTTTTAGCCACTTTATATAGTGTACAACAATGAAAAATTTACAAGAATCGACTTAATAGACAAACGATACTAGTGGTAGTAGTGGTATCTCGCGGCCAGGGGTCGTGACGTGACGTCGCTTCCAACGGCAGCTAGAGCTATCACCTGTGTGGCAGCAGGGGTTGAGTTTGCGCATGGTGACTTCCTAGCATAGACGGCTTCACTGGACTCGCTGGGAGCTCGGGATTGTGTATTCCAGTTGGAAGCTCTTGTCCGAGATAATGATTTGGTAGCTCAGCTCGTGGAGGATTTGAAGCTAATTCAGCTTTGGGCCAAGTTGGGGCCTGGCGCCCGCAAGATAATCATACGGGCCTGGAGGTATTGGTTCCATTCCTTTCCGCCGACGTCGTAGAATTATGAATCCAGCGACGAGGAGGGCCAATATTACTACGCCTCCAACAGCAATACCCACTATTCCACCTCTCGATAAGCCACTAGTACTATTGTCTGAGGAAGCCGTATTCGTTGAGTCAGGCGGGAGTGAGGTGGTCGAAGGAGTAGCTGTGGCAGAAGTAATAGCCGCAGAAAATATTTGACCCAGGCGATCATTTGGCCAACCACCATCGGGAGAATCACTAAGTTATTGGATGGTCAGTATACTGCACAAGCGGTTCAAAATGCATACTGTACTGAAAACGGATTCATCTTACCGGCCTCGAACAGCACTCCTTATAAATCTTGGGACAGTATAATCCTGCTCGTCAGGTATTATAGACGCTTTCCACACAAAAGTACTCGTGTCCATTACCATAAAAGGAGGATGAGATGAGTTACAAGCGTCGATATTTAGTTTGATATCGTAGTATTGCGATACGATACCCCCTGTCACAATCATTTGTGTGTTTTTAAACATATTACAGCGGTGCCGTGTTCGTCCAATACCTCCAACCCGTGGATTATCGAGATTGTTCCTGAATGGTCTAGTGTCGGGATTATTTTCATCTTCCACTTTGATCCATCGAAAGGATGGTAACGATAAAACCCAAACATCGGCGAAGGCTGCTCCTCGGAGCTGGCTCCAGCCTCCGTATAAAACGATATTATAGTATGACCCATCGGGCGCGCTGTTAACGACCAAGCAAAATTCTGCACGCATTTCAGGTAGGCCTCCTTTGGCGGGCACAAGAGTCCAGAAGTTCTGGGCAATATCATAGACGAAGATATCGGAGAGTGGCCTCAGATCCCAGTCAATATTAAAACCACCAGTTGGAGCAAACTGACGGCCTCTTTTGGTTGTCTGCGCGATATCGATATGGTTAGCAAAAGCTATATAGCGCTATTAAGTCACATCATGCCTAAACTTTTCATGCAGAGGAAGAGACTATAACATACATCCCACCCGCCAAGTAGCACTATAATTCCCTCCTCTCCAATCGGCAAAAATACTGAAGAACCGCCGGCAGTTGAGGGTGTTGGAATGGAATTTAAATCATCGGTTTCTCTGATGAAGCTCCATTTCGGGTTCGATGAGTTCCCTTCGAAGAATACCAAACCGGGTCTCCGACCCCACGTCCCAATTCCTAATCCGCCGCCATACCAGTTTCTACCATCCGGGGCAGCCGCATAGAACCCATTAGTATTATTAAACCATTGGTATTCTCCGCCCTCTATTTTATCAAGACTCCATTTATCTTCGATTGTATCGTAGCGATACATCCTATCCGTTTGATCCACCTGGGTAGGAATATCATCTCCTCTCGCAACCGACGAGAAGGCCCAGAGATTCGTGTCATCGTAGAAAAATCTGCCTCCGTTCGTTATATCCTTGTCTGTTACTTCGTCTGGTGCGTTTTCAGTCACAATATTCGTTTGATCTATGAGGCCATCAACTTGAAATTCAGAGCTGAGGTTGATTTTGTTGATTTTTCGGACACTCGAAGGTTTGATGTCGCTGCTATCGAGATAAGAGCCACCGACAAAGTAGAGTGTTTCGTTGATGATATGTACTAAAAATTTAAGACTCTTGTTAGTAATAAGCTTTAAGGGTAGTATTGTGGGCTTTCCACTTGAATAAGCTTAAATTTGACGATTTTAAGACGTAGCTAGTTTCGAAGTGTGGACTCACCTCTCTGATCAAATAATGAGCATAATTGTAATTGGCCTCGCGACATCTTCGTGCGGCTTTATATTGACAAGCGCATGGTTCAAATCGTCATTCGTCGTCAATATTTTCTAGATTCTGTGGAAATCAGGAGGGGGCCCATATGGGAGATGCGACATACTCTATTAATATAGAATGCGCATGGACATCAACGGTTAGCCGGCCGTCTCTTTATCGATTCATACCAAGAATCCCATGATTGTTAGATCTTTAACGGAACTTTGCCTATAGGTAATTATTATAATATTCTCCAATGAGCCTCCACCGTTGTGTCAAGCACTGTGGTTTCTGCCAGTGAGGATCGCATCTTGGTGATACAAAAGTGGTCAGCCGGGATGATGGTTCATGGGTGGCTAGTCGCTGACAGCGAAGGTAAAATCCAGCGTCCGGCGGGGAGAGCAAGAATAATATATGGCGCGACCGAGCCCATCCCGCATAACTTTCAACATTGGTGTTACAATACCCCAAAGCTAAGATAAGGCGAGATTTCTCGATTTAGAGACATTGCACACCATTCGTCTGAATCAACTGCAGTACTGTGAGGCTCTTTTGCCTCCAAACGGTGCACCTTTATCACGATGCAGTAAGGGTGGATCAGAACCGAGTGCATCATTTCGTGGAGTCGAGCGACACCTTGCAAGACCATATATTAGTGCCTCAGAAACTCCAACGGTCCCCTGTTTCCCCACTTAAGGCAGCATCGAGCTCTCTTGAAATAATGCTTACCAACTCCTAGGCCGCCTAAATAGCTACAATAGTTGGTGCCCTAAACGAAATCTCGAAATCCGCCAAGCAGGCCAACCAAAGTGTTGAAACCTACAGCGGAATTCCAAATCCAACACCTCTTAAGTTCGACTCCGGACAAGAACGCAGAATCTTTAACTAGGCAATAGCCATAAGATTAAATGATACCGTAAGCGGAGAAACCGAAGAAGAAGAATAAACTCGATGTGCATTATGGCTTAGTGCAAAGGATATCTAGTAATTGTGATACTAAACTAAGATATAAGCCAGTGTTGAAAGCCGGATATTATTTTTGGCTGTTACTTGGACTTTTATGCCAAACGTTAGCATGAATGGGAAATGATTCATCTCTAGTAGATATTCAAATACACGGTCAGAAAAAACAATTAACATATATACGTACGCCTGTGAACACGCGCACTTTATTCAAAGCTGGATCTATCATAATCCCCTATTAATGTAAGGTAGTTTGATTTTAGGAACATATATTAATTTCTTTTAGTATTGAAATATTTTAGAGATACATGTCACTCTGTTCCCATGGTTTAGCTAATACAAAATGCTGCAAACAGACCTATGCTCCAACTACATTTTATTCTTTTCAACTGGTCTTTAGATCAAAATCGACACCGCCATCTTGCGTGGGTCCATAACAGAGTATTGTGAGGTTCCCGGAAGACCAGGTGGTGCTGTCTCCACGTTCATGGATGCGCTATTCTCCTGGAACTGAGTCTTGAATTTTTCTAGGTCATCGAGGAAAGCTTGCGCTGCCTTAACACCAGCTTCATCCCGGATGCCCTGGCGATAAAGTAATTCTGTCTTAGCATAAGTTATGATGTTCTGCTCTTCAGTGACCGACATGCTTAGAAGATGGGGGATATAGGCGGACATAAGCCATACATTGCCCTTATCGAGTGGAAGAGCAGTGAGAATGTCGGATTCCTTGAGGGCCTCTAATTCAGGCAGTGAGCCTGGAAGAGGGTGGGCCAAACAGGATGGCTTGTTGGGGACGAAAACTTGGTAGTACTCTTGCAGATAGTTAACTGCTGTATGCTGAGGCGAGGCGATGTGGATGCACATAGTTACTGCATCGATCAATTGATCCATGGTGGTAATGTTGGGGAAAGAAGTGAGTCTTGCACCCATGTCATCCTGCATTTCTTTAACCCAGCTCTTTACTTGCTCGTCTTCCTCAACTGTTGTCTTAGTGTAGGCATAATAATCTTCAAGCATGGACTGAACAAACTTTCGGAGGGAAAACCACATTGCAACCATGTTCCTTCCGTATGGGTAGTTTCTGAATTTATCGTCATTGAGTTTGGAGATTGGGAACCCACGTCTCTCGAGGTCGTTGGGGATGTAAAGGTCCTCCCAGTGGAAGGTGTAGTATTCAGTCTTAAGGTAGTTGCTCATGTGCTTCTTGTCCATACCGGCGATATTTAGAATAATCTTTGGAACAAGGGTCTCTCGTGCAGCTTGATTCAAAGACAGTGTCTTGAGCCAATGTGGGTTGAGCAGTTGATACACAATATGATCATTGCTGAAGCTTCTCTCAGCTCCGACGATGACAGCTTCTTCAACAAGATGTGTACGGACCAGATGGACACCAACTTCGTGGCGATGCCAGTCACAGACCTGGACGCATGTCTTAGCGTAACGCCAAGGCCAATCTTCTGCTTCGGTTGCAGTGGAATCGGTTGAGCTAGTCCTCTTGTTGAAAATTACAACGGAGTTAGACATAGCATCGCCGGTCGACTTGATGAAGTAGTTATTCTCTTTCTTGATATCATCCTCCTTGTAGTCGATAACAATGGCAAGTGGATGGAGTTTCCCATCACCTCCAAGGACAAACAGCGCAACAGAGGCACCAGTATATCGCTGTCCAAATCTTCTGGTCTTTTCGGACGAAAATTCATGCTTAGAATCAACGGCAGCGGCTTTCTTGAAGTAGCTGTAGTCTTGAATATAGATAGATCCCGAATTCCTTTCAAGAGCTGCGATAAAGTCGTTTTTTTCTTGAGCTTCTGCAGTCGCCCTGAAACTCTGAATCCAGTTATCGGATGCTAAGGTGAGTGTTGTGGGATTTGGTCCCGTAAGGTGCTGTTGGGCGAATTGCTCATCGGTGTACCAATCTTCACGAAGGCCAATATTCGCCTCTGTATAGATACCCGTCTTGCTATCGATCAGATTTGCATTGATTTCTTGAAGCCCGCTCAATGTATTTTTGGAAAATGTGTTCCATGGGGCACCGTTGATTCCGGTAATGAGTGTTGGGAAGACACCAGCAAGCATCTCGCCAAGCTGGAAGTAGAACAAGTAACTTGCATGGAAAATATCGTCGAACTTGGTGACGTCCCCGGGTGGGATGACATTGAGATGTGGGGGGTAGCCGTCATTTCCGTTAGACCATTTATAAAGTTCACGCTTGTCCTCTACCTCGAAGTCGGTTGGCACGGATGAATCTACGCTGAAGAAATCGTGAAGTGATCCGAACCTATATAAAAACACTATTAGTAACTATACGAAATTATCTGCATAATTCAGGTATTAAATAGGTCTCTCACTTGGTAAGAATCTGTTGGTAGGTAAGTTTCAGTCTCAATGCAGTATCCTCGAAACTAGCCTCGTGGATTGGGTTCTTTTCCTCTTCTTTGGCAAAACTGGGAGCCCCAACAAAGGAGTGGCCGCCGTGCTTTAGATTTGGAAAGTGTTTTCGAGAGAGACCGAGGCCCAAGCCTCTCATTCTATTGTTAAAAACACCAGGGTCGATAGGGACTGATGAAGAGGCATCTGGTGGTGCCACTGGGAGGTCTGTGGAGAACCCTGGGGTCGCCTCGGACGAAACTGGGTCAGACATGATGATATCTTATATATGAGAGAAATTGAACAATATAAAACGTCAAAGTTGGATCAATAACAGAGCTCAAGGGATCTCAATGGGTTTGGTATGCTAAGTTCTTGTAGAATTATAATGATATTGGGGGAATATGAAGTTTCTTATATAGACGCAAAATAGTCGCTACTGTCAAGATGTCGAGAGTATAACTCAGTACGCTAATATTTCATAACATCGTGATACCATGTTGTCGAGGTAAGGTATCCTCATGCATTCCAAGATTTGTACAGGTATCCTTGTCTGAATAGCCATTTATACCAAAATCCGAATCCGACAGGTTGAAATTTTCAAAATTGTGCACTTGCATAGTGTTCTCCGCACGATACTGCATTGCATAAAGGTAGAGCTGATCAATTGATTGGAGGGTACAGCTGCATAGTTTTAGTAGATAACTACCGCTTCTAGTTTATGCGGATAGCTTTTTGCCATTCACATATGCAAGCTCGGAGAACGGTTTAGCATAGCCGTCTTAGCTAGGTAGGGATTTTGTAAGCCCTGTAGAAGGTCGCAGTTCGGGATCAATGAGCGGTGACCACAACGGAACGGATTGCAAATCGAAGCTGATGGTTGGCTGATTGATCAATTGAACGTTCGAACGGCCGGTTAGCCGTTGAAGCTACCTAGGTAGTTAAGCACTTGGCCTGCTACCCCTAGTCTGAGGAATCCTCACCTCTGCCTTGGGAGGCTTGGGTTTCCTGCTTTGGTCTGGCGGTCGCACTCGAATATGCACATGCTTGGGTAGACGCGGTAAAGTATCACGACCCGAGAGTCAAGCTTGCGCAATCTATTCGACCCATCTGGATTAACAACGCAAAATTTCCGGTTTGCTTGCAGGTTCAGCCCCCGACTGCGAGAACATGCATCTGGGCCTGCAGGGTGCTTAGGTGGGGTATACCCGCATGAACAGAAAGTACAGACTTTCTATCCAATTTACAAGAATACGAAATGTACAGTTCCGACAGTGTTATATTAGTAGTATATGTTATTATATATAATAAAACCAATAAAATGTTGGAGAAACTTAATTCCAAAGATCTGAGTGTAACGTAGCACGAAGACCTTAACTTCGTACTTATTGAGCTCCTGGATGCGAAACGTTAACATTTGAACCTCAAGTTCGAAATTAAAAACCCTAGACTTCAGATTGGTCAATTGTTTTCAACCGTGGAGCTTGGGCCAATTAGTACGGATACCGTTTAGCTTTCAAAAAATCGCAATCGCAAAGCCGATGATTTCCATATGCTCAGCGGGGTTACTTTAGCGGGGCACTAAACAGAAAAGATTTCCGAATTTCAACATGCAACAGTCCACCCGAATATAGCCACTAACTTCAACCAACGCCCTGCATCATGCACGCCAGAACGAAGTTCTAGGACAAGAAAAATACCCTCAATTGCAAATCATACCATTGGGGAAAAGAAAAAATCCAGTATATTCGAATGCTCCTAATTGGCCAAATATTTTACCCCGCTGACTTGTCGTTCACGCATACGTACATTGCATTGTCGATAGATTGCCAAATACGTTAGCTCTATAATTATAACGGCTCGGCTGTAGTAGCCGCCTGAGCTTGCAGAATGTAAACCTCTCACGTTGAATCCATTGGCAATTTGCGGGGCTACAAGCAACCATGGTATCAAGACGGAACTTCAGCCGCTTGATTGTTGTTTATCAGTTGAGGCCTCGATCGCGATCGATAGCTCTCTCGAGTAATTGAGCCTGTGGATGTTGATGGATATGCGGCATATACAAGTATTAAGATGGCACTCTTAAGATCAATTGATCAATTGAAGTGCTCGTACTCCGATCGCGATCGACCAAAAGGCCCAATCCAAGAAGATGGCATTCACAAAGATAAACCCCCAAGTTCAAGGAAATCAGACCGAGTCCCCAAATCTTATAGATGGACACGTCTGTTTTTTCTTACCACTTCAGTATCTCTCTGGAGAGAGAACCACCGCAAGAAGTACACAAATTGATCTCAGCCTTGAGGATACGGAAAATGAAAACACTGCAGACGCACAAAAAGGTGGCGACATATCAGAGGAGGATAAGATGGAGATCGGCATGACCTACATGAAAGTTTTCCAAACTCGTGAGTTTTTAGAAAACCTCGTAAGTCGTACAGTAGAAACGAAAACCTCAGCTGTTACCTGCAAAATATTAAATTCCAAATTTCATAGAAAACAGAGATCATCAAAGCAAAGCCACCGAACGCACAAGACTTCAAAGACCCATTCGTTATCACCAAACAGCGTTTGATCCGAGACCTTCAATTCTGCGGGATAAACAGCATCGAAGACTCAGACTCCAACCCATCATGGTCCGAAGGCGATGACATTTCAGATCTCAACGCCAAATCCGTTAAATTATGCTACAATAACATCGGTATCTTCCTTGACTTCATGGCCGAGATCTTCAAACGTGATTCACTCGATAATCGTGGTTGTAAAGTCATCGCCAGCGTCAATTATGAATTCAATTATCCCAACGCATTCTATTCATCCGCATTGGGGCAAGTGGTGTTTGGCACTGGGTTCTCCATGACAGGGTGGATGGAGAGCGATACAAAACCAGTAGATGATTTCATTGGTATAATCGGGGATTTTGTGACAGGTATCGATATCGTTGCTCATGAACTCATGCATGCCGTGATCCAGTGTACTGTAGATCGGGGCCATGGGTTGGATTACAAAGGAGAGCCTGGCGCTCTATCAGAGTCGATTGCCGATGTGTTTGCAATTATGACACAGCAGTGGTATAGTTTTAAGAGTGATCCCAATTGGAAGTTAGAGGACTCCGATTGGATCATAGGAAAAACTGCTATTCTACCCGGACATCCTGGTATGGGCCTAAGGTCTCTTAAGGAACCTGGAAAGGCATTCGAGATCGCTACCAAAACTAAGGTACTCAAGGATTTACAAATCCAACACTACGACGAATATAATGACAACCTTGAAGTCCATATATCATCGGGGATCCCGAACAAAGCCTTTTACGAAGCCGCCAAAGAGATCGGAGGGTTTTCTTGGGAAAAAGCTGGACAAATCTGGTACCGTGCCCTGATCGATACAGGGTTAGATAAGACATGTTTATTTTCCAATTTTGCCAATTCTACGTTTAAAGAAGCAGTGAAGATTGGGAAAGCAACTGGTGACCCTGATTTAGGAAAGAAGGTCCAGCGGGCGTGGAGGAAAGTTGGAGTGCAGTATGATACTTGGGATGATTAGAGACATATATAATTAATATAAGACCTCAAGCTGTGATCGACTAGCAATGGCACGTGCGCACGCAACTATACTCGGCCCGGTTTAAAACTAGACGACTGTTTAGATTAATTTAGGCTTAAAATTAATTGGTTTCACCGATTCGTTGAACTATCAAATTCAGACGCTCTAGCGTTCTGCGTCAAATTCACACTGCTTAACGTAATTAACTTAGATTATCAATGCAAGTTTAACAACAAGATGCCTCAACATGATGCCAATAACACTAATATTATAATACTGCATTTAAATGACAGCTACAACTATTTCTGGCGAGCTTTACAGGCCACCTGCTCGTTCTTTCCATCTCCTAACACTTTTCAGCTGTTTCCTATCGCAGCCTAAAATCATCTCGTCCGCTGTAACACTCTTCCAGGTCAGCTCATTATAATAAACCATCCACAGATCCTCCCAACAAAGTTCCAAATTCTTCGACAGGAAATGCTGTAAGCTAATCTCAACTCCCAATTCACTGAATACACCATATGTATCAATATAAGCTTCAATAATCATTCTGACCCAAAACGTCTTCTTGGTTAGTTGGGAGTGCTGCAATGTGGAGTCTTGAGTGCTGTTAGGGGTTCGAGACCAAGATGCGTTGACCTGGTCATATGCGATGCGAGAGATGAAACTGTGGTTTATCTGGGATCCAGTTTTTGGAAGCTTATCGAAAATCTGGTGGATAAGTTCTGCTTGATCTTGCCAAGTTTGTGGTCCTTTAGGTTCCGTAGACAGCTTTTCGGGATCTGAGATCTTCACTTGGGAGGCTTTCGCGGTGATGTCTTGCACGTCTACCCAGTCGTCGTCTTCATCTTCCTCGTTGGATTGACCTGCCTGTGCATCCGTTGACTTAGAACCAGAAGGGTCAGACTCAGTTGTCGTATCATTTTTTTTGACTTCATAGCTTGAGATGTAGTTCGCACGCTGCGTTAGTTCCTCCAATGTTGGGACATGAACATCCGAAACAGCCAGTTTCCAATCTTTCTCCAATACAAGTGCTGGAGTGAAGTTTGGGATAACCTTGCCCCTCTTTGGAGGGATAAAGCTAACTCTGGCAGGCAACCCCTTCCAGTCAGCTTCTAGATAATATTCTTTCCACAAGTCGTCCTGACCAAAGGCATCTGGGTATAAGATTTCAATAGTGTCGTATGGAACCCTAGCGAAGTCGAAAGTCGGGCTCTTCTTGAGAATACCTTCCATACCGGCGTGCACTATTTGGATCCAGAAGTAGGCCTGGGTTTCCGAGTATGGTTCTAATGTTGGACTTTTTGCGCGTTGGCGGATTATGTCCCGCTGAAGCTCAGAAAGGGCTTTCTTGACAATCAGACCACGGCGGGCGTTAGTTGCTTTGACGGTTTGAAGGGTGGCATACGCCCACCGCTTTAGGCGACGGGAGGTGTGATCTTCTCCAAGTCTTTTAGTGTCATATCCAGGGGCTTGGATTGCCGGTTTCCCAGAGTCCATTGATGGAAGTCGTTGGATATCTGGTGTGACAAGATTGTCTTTGGCTTTGGGGGAGAAGAGATAGTTCTTTGAATAGTAGTCCTGCCAAAGTCTACCATTCATCAAATCCGGGTTCTGCTCCAGAATTGTGAAGAACCTCTCCGGCCAGTCTGAAATATAACTAGTCTTAGCGGGCCCTTGAAACTTATGCATTGCAAGATAAACCTGATAGACCCAAAAGGTTGTAAGGGTCCGGTGAGCTGTATTTCTGAATCTACCTGGGGCTGCTTGGAGCATCGATAAAAGGTTCTCTAGGAATATTTCAACGGCAGCAAAGACCGGTTGCTGTGGTGTAGTGGTTTGGGATGGATCTTCCAGAACTTTGTGTAAAATGACGCTTGCGACGAAGAGGTGGTCGCCGTGATCCCATGTTTCAAGTTTTCCGTTCTTCATCTTGTCTAGATAAGTCTCCGGGTAGCGGTATACTGTCCTTTTAGATTCCCGAAGTGACTTTATCCTCTTTAAGAGGTCATCTGTCGTTGGGATAGCATCTGGTGGAACTGCTGTTGGTTTATCCACCGGCTCGGAATGAGGATCTGGAACCCAGCCCCGAAGTCCGTCGTAAATCCCTGCCAGAACTTCCTCTACACCAACGCCCTTTAGACTAGATAGGCCATCGGAATCAAAGATGCGCCACTTAAGTCGTGATGAGAAGCCCTTCATAACAGTTTCCACTTCTTCCCGACATTTCTGACGAAGTTCTGGTGTGGTGTTCGGTAAATCTTGTTTGTTGAGCATGATGCCAACAAATCCAAGTTCAAAATCTTCAGTCCCAATTGTAATTTGGAATCTTAGCTCGTCCATAGCTTCAGCGAGCCTTTCATCATGAATATTCAAAACGAAAAGAACAGCCATTCCAGGAGAGAAATAATGTCGAACTAGTGGTCTGATCTTGTCGCAGCCTCCCACATCCCAAAGAGTGATATCACTATCCTTGAATTTGACGGTTTCGACATTGAAGCCAATAGTCGGAATTGTGGTGACAGTTTCGTTTGGGAGAAAACATTTATAAAGGAACGTAGTTTTTCCAGCAGCATCAATACCGAGGACTAGACAGCGGTCCTGGTGTCTTCCGACAATTTTAGATTTGATAAAATTCACGAGTGCCGCCATTTGGTATCGTGTGGTTGGAGTGGGTGTTGCAGACGTGGTATTTTTAATAATATCAATTGGGAGCCGCAATTGATGCCAATTGAATTGAATTGAACGGACCCGTGAAAAAGGGAATATGAGGATAAAACTGATGCTTCAGCCTAAACTAGGTGTAGTGCTGAGATATTGATGGAAATGAGATTCTTGCCCTTTTCCGAGGTCATATATACAAAATTTCCTGCGCGGTCGTGTGCCACGTACACTTTAAGAGTTAGGAACAGGACGAGAAGCACCGTGACTCACGGGAGACGCAATCGAGGACCCAGCTTGAGTAAAAAAGAAAGTATCACGGTGAAAAATGGAGGATTTGTGTTCCAAAATCTGCCACAGTAGCCATTTGCGCAATGGATTAGAAGTCATAGAGTCGGGGGCTGACGAAGCCAACGGTCAGCCCCAAGTTCATTACGTTAATCCCATTGGGATCGGTACCTGGGCTTCTACCCCGATGTAGCTAAAGCACACAGGATAGATTTAAAGGATTAGAGGTGTGGTAGCGTCATAGACTTTTGGATTGTTCTTAGACAACATTTTTCAATCTGTCTGCACTTCCCACTCTTACGGGCCGATTCCGCTGTTGTCTTTTGTCGCAGCCAGCTGGATACATCAACGTTGTGGATCGAACTACAGACAACACATTGCAACCCTCCTCCAATGAATCTGAAGTCCTGGCCCTGAGCCGTGATCCGGATCGCGATCGCGTTGCGGGTGGCAGGCATGTTTGCGAAGCTTATCGAACCCTGTCACGAGGTGGCGATCGAGACCGCATGCGTCGTACAAGACACCCGATTTCTCCACAAGCGTGCAAACGCAAAAACATTCACCATGGCATCCCAGGGCTCACCGCTCAGTCAAGGGATAGTCAGTTCTGGTTGCTAGGAGCTTAGGCGAGCTTTGGGTTGACACCCAGTATCCTTTTCCTTTTACCTTTAAAGGGCCATTTTGTATGCTGCTAAGGACCAAAGCACCTGAGGAACGTTTCTCGGCGAATACTCTGCCTGTTCTAAGCCTTACAACGTCACTAACTCAACTCTAACTACATCCATCAATAAGCATCACGTTCATTGCGCCCGACATTCGTTCAAGCTTCAAATCATTGAACCGCAGTACTAGTATTGCGGGTACAGGGCACAAGGTCATGTATCCACATCCAAGCCCGCCAAACAATTGAATTCAGCCCCTGTTTAGCGTCTAGTAGTTAGCTTGTTTTCCGTACCTACAGTTTTTAACATGGGGTTTGCTTACCACGACTACCTTGTGGAGTTCATTCGAACGGATGCCCGTCCTACCTTCATTTTAGGCAGCGCCTCTGAAGCTATCGTATACACAAACTTTGCTTTTGATAAGCTGCTCGGCGGCAGTCACGATGGGCTGCTCGGCGTCATTAGATCAGCAATCGGAGACGAGACATCCGCTCTAGAACCTGAACATTTACAGCTACAAACCTCTTTCCGGAGTTATCAACTGATCCTACGGAAGATTGCTTTAAATGGCAGCAGAGGTGGTTGTTATGTCGGGGTCCTTGAAGCTACATCCCTTCCAAATCCAGATCGAGATACAGATCCAATCGCCGATGGCAAACAAAGCAGCCCCGCATCATCGTCAACCCTATCACCGCTGACTATCAACCCGAGTGTCAATGCCAGTGATAATGCCGGCCATAAAACATTCCGCTCGCTTTCCATGCTAGCAATCACCCATACTCTCTCTCAGGCACAAGAAGCAGTGATACGGGCCCATGGCGGGTCTCTTCCTTCTCTTGATTGGACCGTGCCGGAATGTCCAATACCATTTGGTGAAGCTCGAAAGCACTTTAATTTACTCCATTCAATCGATTGGTATGAACTGATCTCGTGCTACACGAAACAGCTGTGTACGGGGATAAGAAAATTTTAGCTGATAATACTGCATCCAACAGGGGAAATACGGCTGTTGGGCCCATGAACTCATGGTCAACGTCTCTGCGAACAGCTATAAATACAATAATGTATATGACCCAGCCAATTGTACTGTACGCCGGCTATGATTATATCAATATTTACAATTTAGCATGGGGTCTGCAAGTCGCACAGGAACGCCATCCATATATAATGGGTAAAACAGTCCCTGTAGCATGGCCTGAAGGTCATGAATATCTTGTCCCTTTAATCGACAAAACACTGCTCGGCGAAACAGTCATAAGAGGTGAGCACAAAACGAGAACATTGTCATATCCACACTACCCCTTGACTTATCATTGACTGATTGCACTGAGACAGAGGCCGCACTGTTTTATCTGAACAAGTCAGTCCCTGGAGAAGAGTCATACGTCAGCTTTATATTATCACCGGCTATCGATGATCAAGGTTTCTACCTGGGAACCTTCGCCTACGCGGTCTTCGAAACGGACAGCATAATTAAAAAGCGGCATACAAAGAGTCTACAGATACTCGGTTCAAAACTCGTCCAAGTCAAAGAACTAGGGCACCAAGGTGGTTTTTGGAGTGCTATCCTCGATGCATTAGATGAGACACCTCGCGATTCACCATTTGTAATTCTCTACTGCGTTTCAGAAGATGGACGACGCTGCGAATATGTGGGAAGCCGAGGTCTCGATCCTAAAGTTTGTGGCAACATTGATTTTGACGCGCTTGGACACACCAAGTCCCAAGTATTCCGGGAACGTCTAATACACACATACGGACAAGCAAAAACCACAATCAGGGAACCGCTTTCCATATTTGAACAGAACAGCCTACACGGGATGCCATATCGTGGATTTGGTATGTGTCAAGATGCGATAACATTACCAATTCGTAAACATTCTGGAATGGCCCAAGCGTTTCTTATCATCGGGCAAAACCATCGAAGACCATATGATTCAACATATCAAGAATGGCTAAACGGGTTTCAAAGCATCATTTCAACGTCAGTGGCCAAAATATGGAGCGTCAAAGACGAGGAGCGGCTCTTGCTTGAAAGCAAGCTCGCAGGTATGAGGGAATCAAAGTGACCGTCTTGAACACTATTAACATAACTATACAGAGATGGCAAGAGCTCATAGTCTTAAGATAACTCAAACTCTGGATAAAAAAACCAAGGAGTTAAGAGAGAGCGAGACTCTATTCACCAGGGTGAGTAAAATGTACCTTTTCAGCGCTTATATCGACAAGACTAACTCCATGCAGACTGCAGAAAGTGTTCCCGTCGGTATGCAATCCAAAACTCAGAAACGGGGAGATAACTTGACGATTCATTGTCTTTTGCTAACCACACACTCTATAGGACTCGTTTGTATCAACAATGACGGGCAAATCATATTTGCAAACGATGCATGGTGGCGCATATGCGGCATGGATCGGAGCGGTGGTCCCGATGTCTGGGACAAATATATTTACGTCGAAGATCGCGAACGTATCGTAGCTTTATTCGACAAACTCGTGGAAGAGCGTGGGAGCATGGCAGAAGAGTTTCGTTTCGGGAACGACTCGAGGCCTGGCAGTCGAGGGTTTACTACATGGTGCAGGAACTCTATTCACCCTTCCTACGACGACGACGGGAATTTTACGGGGTGGTTTGGTACACTGGTCGACATCACGAGTATCAAACTAGCGGAGGAATACCAACGAGAATTAACTGCAGAGGCCGTAGAACGGAAGCGGCAGCAAGACAATTTCATCGTGAGTATTATGCCCTAGACAGAACGTGAAGGTCTTTCTATATTAACGGGTCTTATAGGATGTGTATGTTATGAAGTTATATCATTTCCTGAGATATCGAGAGGAAGACTCAACTAACCTGTTCTGAGCTCCATAGAACAAGCCATGAATTACGGTAAGATCATTTATCTCTGGTTAAAACACAAACTAGAGTCTAATTCTAGGGACATAGGAATCCACTTTCTGCTATCCTACAATCAGCAGATGAAATACAGATGACCTTGGATGCATTAATAGATATTGATGCCGACCCGGCTGCTCTCGCTGCAATACAAGAAGCTGCAGAAACCATTCTCGCTTGTGGAGAGCATCAAAAGAAAATCATTGATGACATTCTCAATTTGTCAAAGCTCGATGCCGGGCTTTTGACAGTAGACCCTGTACCCGCGCAACCCCATGATATAATTCGGCGTGGGATGAGAATATTCGTCCCAGAACTGAAGAGCAAGGGAATTACCGCGCAGTTCACCGTATGTTAACACCGCTATCTATATTGCATTTTTTTTTGGGGGGATACGCTAAATTGTCTTACTAACTTGACAAGCTGTCCGACAACTTTGTCGCTGATTGTATGCGAGACTGGTGGATGGTTGACCCAGCTCGCCTAATGCAAGTCTTAGTAGGTCTCAATTTTTTTACTCAGTATGATAAATATGGGTATACTAAGCCATATTTAGATCAACCTTGTTACCAACGCTATCAAATTCACAAGCCAGAAGAACGGTGCAAAGGAAATATGTGTGGCTCTCGACTCGTCTAAAGTCCGGCCTTCATTCACGGACAACTTTCTAGATGAAGTAAATACTCCAAGTAGTGAGCCCAGCCTTATCACGAGCAATGAAAAAAACCACCCCACTTTTTCGGAAAACGGGATGTACATGTTAGTACATGTCAGAGTAAGTGCTGAGGTATTCCAATAAAACATAATCCTCGACTGATCAGCCTGGTATAGGATACTGGTATTGGGATATCCAACGAGATGCAGGCTGTCCTTGGACAACGATTTCACCAGGCACCCGTAAGCCATTCTTTCTTCTAGTCCCCCTTCTTATCCATATCGGCCCAGCCGCTGATCTATTAGAAAACTCATGTTTCATATGGCGGTTCGGGTCTCGGATTATTCATTGCGCGACGGCTATGTTTTCTCCTCGGTGGTGAACTTCACTTCGACTCAGACTTGGGAGTGGGGAGCACGTTCTCTTTCTTTTTCCATGCCCAGAGAACGGATCCCCCTACTACCCACAATATCGTATCGACGCCTAATGAGCCTGTGAAACGGACGTATTCGTTTGGTAGTGACATCAAGTCTGCGGCAGAAGATTTCATCTCAACCCCTCGCCGGCCGTCTAAGCCACCACCTGTGAAGATACAAAAGGTTGCAGACCGCAAACCATCAAGTAAAAGGCCAAGGCTCGGTGACGGATACCGTGTCCTGGTTGTGGAGGATAATATATTGAATCAAAAGATTCTGAGAAAACAACTTGCAGCACAAGGATGTGAGACAGTAACTGCTAACAACGGTGAAGAAGCTCTTGAGCTGCTCAAGGCGGGTGGAAAGTTTACGATTGTATTGATGGATATGGAAATGCCCGTGAGTGACTTTCATCTCGCTTCTTCAGAGCATAATTACCACGAAATATCGTTATGTTCGAGTTGGATTCTGCATCTGCAGGTAGCTGACATCTGATCTTTAATACGATATAGGTAATGGATGGCGCGACGGCCACAGGATTGATCCGCGAATACGAAGCAGGGGCCGGTGGCCATGTCCCCATCATAGGAACATCCGCGAATGCTCGATTTGAGCAGGTTCAATTTATGATAAACGCTGGCATGGTAAGCTATAGCACTACTCCTGGGTCTCAGCCCTATATCGTGTTCCGGGCACCGACTAGGCGAAGAACAGAGGGCTTGGGCTGCAACTTGATGACAATAACTACCAATATGCTCGAGACTAACATAATCCTAGGATGATGTGATCACAAAACCGTTCCTAATCTTAGATTTGATGGAAAAGATACGGCAAGTTCTCCATCGATTCCCGCCATCAATGTTAATGAACGAGACACCACTGTCGCCCAGACAACTACCGTCATCGCCCAGATATTAGATGCGACCGAACCCGGGCCGACTTGGAGTTCTTTGTATTTAGTATTTGTTCTTGGCAGTTGATTAGTCAATGGGGCGGAGTAAGGAAGTGTTATCCCTCTCTCAAAATGCATGGCGGATCCACACTCGGTCTACGGAGTTTTTTTTTTTTTCCATTGCGAGTGGTTCATTCGTCAGTTTTCTTGTTCATTGTTCTGCATTGCACAGTTTCCTTGGTTTGCGTTTTGTCCCCCGTTTTTAGTGCATTGATATCGACTGTTTGATTGTCAATTTTCTTATTGCATTCATTCTTCAATTTTTAGGAGGTTCTTATGCAGCAAAGAAATTTTATATGTCTTTGCCATTCAGCCTTACTAGCTAAGAACTGATAATAGGATGAACTCACTCACTCGCTAGATTAAATATAGATTTCGAAGTCTAGTTCCGTGGCCAGCAATTTTCGAAGTTTACGTCTATTTAAATTTACCATCTTTTAAGTTTCTGGTTTTGGTATCCACAAGTATGTACATACCTAATATATATGCATGTGTATTTCCTTCTACAACATATACCTACTGAAGCAACGTTATGAGAGGCCAGAAGCAACTAGATAACGTTAGTTTAAATTCATGTTTGATCAGATTCTTTCTTTGCTACAAGATCTTAGGGATCAATTGATCCAGCATCGGCTACCTTAGAGTCAAAGTCAATTATTTATAAATATATTTGGGTTCAAAACGTCCGTATTGATGACATATAAAATATATACGTACCATCACCATTCGTTTTTCCGTACCTCAGTCACTAATTTTCCGTCGCAAGCTTTGTGTGACGTATACTACCCTCTTTTTTTTTTCCGAGGCTAGTGAACTAGGTTTTATCGTCAGCAAGTTGCATCCGCCCATCGTCTGGGGTTCGATTCGCCCAGATCGGTTGAATGCCGCGGCTTGGTTTAGCTCCAAAAACGCTAAATTTCCCTTGCAGGTTGTGGGGCCGGATTTCTGCCCCAAGAACTTAGCTTACAAAAGTGAGTTCTGTGATTCGCCGGGGTTTAACAATGTAAGGACCCATCAGTCAGCCGTTTGTAATTGAGCTTGGTCGGGCGCGGTTGATCTCTTTTTTGTATTTTGTTTTCCTCGCGCTGATGAGCATGAATCGATATCCCACATGTACCATGTATGCACAGTGTGAATGTGCGCATGGGGTTTTCACAGCCTTCGGACTGGAGTTCAGTTTACGCGGCCTCATGTGGACTATGTGAAGATCTAAATATCTTGGCCTTGGTAGACGTCAATTGCAACCTAGAAGGTTTTGATACCCACTCAAGCTTGTTTTCTGTCGGGAGAAATTGCTGCATGCGGGTCTATTGTGCTCTTTTAAATCTTGCATCGTAGATATTCTCCAATTCCTGGCGGTAACTAAATCATTAATATATACGGAGTATGCTTGGGAAATTAAAATATTGAAGAGGAGCGCGAGCGATCGAGCACATGGTCTAGATTTCATATAACTGGGGAATGAACCTTGTATAGTTTCTTTGGATGATAAATCATGAATGAATGAATGAATGGGTCGAGTCTATCCTTTTCGTTCCTGTACCTTGATTACGGAATCCCAGTCGACCTAGTTGAGGATCCCTTCCGGACGACGTTTAAAGGTGGGACTAGGCTACATTGGCCGGTTCGGTTCAAACCGAGCGAAGTTTAAAGTATATGTATGTAACATGTAGCACCTTGTCAACATCGATGTTTGGGTGGGTGAAGTGGGGACGTACTTGAACCTGTGAGGACTGCGCCCCCCCTAAACCCCATGGAATTTCCCATTTATCTGCAACTTCATTGTTCATACTACATAGTATGCAGATGTTCAAGGTTCGACGAAAACGAAGAAACGTCCCCCCCAACCCAACCAACGAGTCAACGGCTTGTGCGTGGTAGTTAGCTCTCAAAAACGATAAGGCAATATTTTGCTTTCACAGGTCTTGAAATTGCCCGCGCACATTCGCTGATCTTACATGTTTAGCTTCAGGCATTAGAGCGTTGGCATTTTCTGGGCGAATCTTTTCCCGTGACCTTTTAACTCAATTCTCAATGGATTGTATGTCTGTCATGTGTATTATGGGTGGAAGTCTAGTTCCGCAATGTATCTTTGTTTTTCTTTTGTTTCTTCCGCGGTAGCATAAGGTTGGAGGAAGGCTGAACTCAGGAGGTTCAGCTGTTGTAGGCCAACCGATTTTATTTATATATATTCAACCACATCGTCCGCTTCCGTTGACAGCATTCCAACGGGTCTCTTTTTTTCTTTGTGTGTTTCCCTTTCTTTTCTTCTTAGGATTAATAAGGTTAAGGATTGGAAACGGTTAACTCAAACTTCGTTGAACGTGCCCTTCTTGTTTTAATCTTACCTTTCCCTTTCTTTCTTTCGTGGTATCACCATTGAACACAGCCAAGAAAACGTTTAAACAGTAAACTCGACGGGAGGATCGTACTACCTCGAACAAAACTTCGAACTCCATTGAACGCGAATATATATATATACCTGCCTTGGGTATACAATAAGGGAGAAAAATGCGGTGGAAACTCGCTACATCGTTCGGTTCGTGAATCCCTAACACCAGACGACCATTCGAATCCAATTTTACTGACCAAACACGCATTCACTCTCCAGCTTCTCTGATTGGCCTGTCCACAGCACAGCTGGCACGCTATGTATCACCATCCGACTCATCAGTCTCATTTAGCCTCAACATCCCAACATCAACCTCAACCTCTGGCTCCGGCGCGATCTTTTTTCAAATCCGTGGTCCGGCTACCGGAAAAACATGGATCGCATTAGGTATCGGCAGCGGTATGGCCGGTGCACACATCTTTATAGTGTACACCGACGGCTCCGGTAACGTGACCGTATCAGCTCGTGCCGGTCAAGGACATTTCGAACCAGTATTCTCCAGCGATGCGCAGATTACAGTCCTCGATGGTTCTGGTATCGTAGGCGGATCACTCATTGCGAATGTTCGATGCGATAATTGTCTTAGTCTTGCGGAGTTGAGTGTTACGAATACGAGGTCGAATTGGATTTGGGCGGATAAAGATGGTTCTGCACTTGATTCTTCGGATGTGGAGGCGAATATTCAACAACACGATAGGACTGGGGTGTTTACTTTCGATCTTACAAGGGCTGCTGGTGGGGATAGTAGTAATCCGTTCGTTCAGAGTGCACAGAGTTCGGCTTCTACAACTGCTACTGGTTTTGTAACTAGGACTACGGGTGGCCCGAGACCTACTTCGACAAATGGGGCCTCTGGAGACGATGGCGACGATAACTTAAACCTCGGGTCCGGATCTTCTAACATTGTTAGCAGTGCTGCCGCTCGGATTGCAAGAATGCTAAAGATTCATGGAATTCTTATGGGATTGGCTTTCGCAGTATTCTTCCCCCTCGGCGCAATAATTATCCGACTCATGCCAGGACCGCATAAAGCAGACATTCACATGATCGTCCAGGTCGTTGGTTTCGCACTCTCAGTCGCTGGATTGGCATACGGTGTCCTACTAGCAGAAGATCTAAGATACCTCAAAGAAACCCATCCAATAATCGGCATGGTCGTCATGGGTGGTTTATTCTTCCAACCTATCGTCGGTTTAATCCACCATTGGCTCTTCAAGGCCAAAGGAAAGCGCACAATTTTGGCATACATCCATACTTACTGGGGTAGAGCCATTCTCATCTTGGGAATTGTAAACGGAGGGCTGGGACTACAATTGGCCGATAATACGACCGGTGGAACTATTGCTTATTCGGTCGTGGCCGGTGTTATGGGGCTCGCGTGGTTGGCGGCTTCGGTTTTGTACTATGTTAGAGGAGGCAGTAACATTCCTATCGGCGGTGATGCCAAATTGGAGAAACCTTTGTCGGCTGAGGGGCTAAGGGAGTAGAATGAAGTTATGATTTTGAAGTTGGTTTGAATGTTAATGTTTGAATTTTCTATATACATAACCATTCTGTTTTATAGTACTTACATAATATATGGTGGCCACAGGTCCATACTCTACCATCCTTGTGACGTTTTAACCATATATTCCTATGAAAATGCCAAGCTTAGTCTGTTGAGCTTCTCATAAAACCTATGAGGGAGACGTTACAAAGCTGTTGACTTAATGTTACTCCTCCAACAATTTAAAACCTCGAGCGTATATATGTATGGCTTTTGCAAGCCAACAGAAGTATATTAAGTAACTACCTAGGTAAATACAAGCCGCAGCCCAAAGGTCCACGACCCCAAACCTTCCACGTACTACCAAACATTAATTAGGCTAAGAAAATATTATGAAACGTGACACATGGAGGGACGTCCTATTCAATAATCGTGACAGGTAAGATATACAAAAAAACATGAAGACTCCCATGGTAACACCGGTAACCCTGTTCGCTGATGCTATGCGAAAAACAAAAAGAAAGATGATGAACCAAACAATGGGAATCCGCGAGGTAGAGAAAGAATAAGTAGGGAACGTGGTGTAATGAAATTAAGAGAGGAGCGGATTCCTAGAAATGCAATATATGAATGAATCGAATGCTATCTTCATCAAACACACACAAAATTACTTATTTCTATGTAGTTTATGCGTGCCAGCAGCCGTAGGGGGATTTGCGAAAAAGTCGATGGGACGGTAATATGGAAAGAGTTCTCAACGGAAATATTTAGAAGAGAACAAATAATGCCACAATAGCAATCACCAAAGAAGAGGCAGTGCGGATGCTGCTGCCACTGCTTGGGACATCGGAGTTGGTGGGTAGCCGCACGCCGCTTGACTGAGTGGAAATAACAGTTGCGAGAGTAGTTTCTCCTGAACGTTCAGTAGGTTCACTAGAAGTGGAGGAGTGAGTGGTTTCAACACTGAAAGTTGACTTTGTAGGGCGGTAAGAAGTTGATGTTTCTTTAACAGACGTAGTTGTTTCTTCTTCTTCAGAGCTCGTGGTGGTAGGCTTTGGTGGTGGTGGTGGCTTAGAGGAAGTTGTAACTGGAGAGGAGGAAGTGGTAATGATCTTAGTTGGAATGTTCAATTTGGAAGTAGTTGTCTCCGGCTCCTCGGTGGTAGATGTAGTGGATTCAGAAGTCGTAGTTGGCTCTGAGGTGGTGGTTGGAGGAGGCGGAGGCGGAGGAGGGGTGGACTTACTCGAAGTAGTGGTTGGTGGAGGTGGTGGAGGTGGTGGAGTTGAGGTTGTGGTTGGTGGTGGTGGTGAGGGCTTAGAGGATGTGGTGGTTGGTGGGGGTGGGGGTGCTGAAGTGGTAGTTGGAGCTGGTGGTGGGGCGCTGGAGGTTGTTTCCTGCTGTGGTGGAGGGTTGACAATACCACCTCCAGTGATTTCAATTGAGGCAGCAGAACCACTTGTATCCTTGTACCGATACTTAGTTGCCCCAGTGGAGTAGTCAGTGATAGACAAGGATGCGACAACCATGTCGAATGGTGCCAAGCTATAGTCGATAGGGCCACCAGCCCATTCGATAGTTCCTGGCGCATTTGACGGGTCACCAGCAGCCCATGGGCCGAATTTGATTTGCATAGGTGTCTGTGGGTAGACGACTTCTCCCAATTCAGCTCGACTTAGGACACGGACGACGTTTCCGTCAATTGACCAAGTGATTTGCTGGGGAGTCCAGTCTACGGTGTATTTGTGGAAGACTCCAACGGTATCAGCGACAGCGGTATTGGCACCGTAGATATGCACATCCTGGTTGCCCTTTGAGAAGATGTTGGTCTGGACATTTCCAGGTTGGTTTCCAATAAATTCCTATACCCAGCTATTAACATACTAACTCTTACTCCGAATCACACCGATTTTCTCGGTACTATTAATACTCACAACGTCGATTTCGTCCAAAACGTCACTCTGGAAAACCAAAGAGCTGACAATACCAGCTCCAGGACCAGCCTTCATGACGATTTCGGCTCTACCCCAGAAGATATAGAACTGGGACTGGAGGGTCGGGGAATCACCCCTCATCATGACGGACATATGCATTCCATCGTCTTGATAAGAAATTCGAGATGCCGAAGAAACGATATCAAATCTTGGGGCCTCTCCATGGTTTTTTGTGTAATCCCAGGAATAAGTTGTTCCAAGTGCCGGGTCGTCCTTGAAGCCTATTCATTCCAATGTGTTAGCTTGATTACTGCTCAAGCGAAGAATGCTGACCTGCATAGCGAAGCATCCACGCGAATATCAGTAACGGGGAAATTTTCAGGCACTTACATCCTTTCAGAGGATTGCAATCAGAGCTAGTCTGAGCAAAGGCAGCAGGCAGTAAAGCTGCCGCTATAAGAACGAATCTTTTGACTTGCATAGTCTTCGTGTTTGTACTCGGTGTATTGAAGGAAAGAAGTATGGTGATTGCTTCCACAGAATTTGGACCGGATGGATAGCAAAAGGAAGAAAAGGATCGTGAAAAGAGGTTTTAGGTGGTTTTATGAGCCGATATTAATATTTGCGCTCAAAATTGTAGAGTAGATCGACCCCTCTGTTGGAACCCTTCATGCAACGCAAAAAAGTGGTGATAGCTAGGCAAAAAGCGAGAGGCTGAGAAGCAAATTGCGGTTTGATCCAACAACCTGCCGTAAACGGTGGAGCTGATGATGCTGCAACCAGGGTTAGGTCCAGGCCAGGTTCGATTGTCTGATAGTAGACCAATAAGCAGAAGGCTGAGGGTGGGTATTATGCCGCCTGTCACTTTCTGTTCTTGTAAGGCTGTGGATATGTTTGTACTGCTTGTATAACGAATGACAAGTGATGATATAGGTATTCCAATATCAGCACGTTGACTATTATATATTGAGAGTTGTAGTTATCTTTTGAAAAACGAATGTGGATTTGAGGCGTTCAAGTTTGCGATATATAAGATATCTGAATCTGTGTTTGGATGAGTGGGAGGAAAATAAAACCTCAAAAGAAGGCTGGATACCCCCGCGAATATATACGATATCCGCATCTTGACAAATCTTCCTTTGGGAACTCCGACTCCTTCCCCTCCTTCGTCGACGGAGCGGTAAGGGTAGGTAGGTGTGATCCAAGACGCAGCTGGGCATGCTCAGCTTCTTCCCATGCAACCTTGGGATTCATAGCCCCACCACGGGAAACTCTTGCGATAAAGGTCATATCACCAAGAAAAAAAAATATCGCATGCTCCGTGTCGCGGAAAGCTGCCTTTTCGGTACCCGTACATACAAAGTCCAAAAATGAGGAGGCGTCCTCAGCTTCGAGCTAGAAAGCTTCAGGTCGACCGTTCGCCGCGGTTATTTAGCCTTTCAGGTAGTATTGTAGTATTGTGATCCTAGTGTGGCCTGGATTACGCTATCGCATGCAGGGTCTGGCTTGTCAGTTGCTCGCACGCTGCCTATACTTAGATACCCGGCCACCGTCACACTCCTATCACCTCTCGCTGGGCAAGTCGGCACTTGCAAGTACCACTAAATAATCAGGCCTGTTAGCTGTTAATGGTTTGTACATGTACAAATTCACATTAGGAAAAATATACTTACTCTTTTGTTATCAAGGGTCCGGAGATCCCGTCCTTATTTCCCCGTGACCCTTCACCGTCACATTCTCGTTCTGCCAATATGTTTTTCTTGCATTTCTTGACGTTACATTCTGTTATAGCGACAGAAAAAACTTAGACAAACGTTCGATGATTCAAAAACCGTTAACGAGAAAATGTTTCTTTCTAGCGGATGCTTTTAATAGACTTCTCGCCTTTCAGGGTCAGACCACCATATATTTGTCGTGATGCTTAAGATCTTTCCGAATCCTCGAGTCAGTATATCTCGAGATATAAAGTTTTTTCTAGAAACCACTGGACCCACCTATGACGTCCCTTCGAGTCTTTCTGCGTGGTGTTACTTTCTCCCAAGACAGCTCTGGTTACATCTGCACCAAAGTCTCCTGATTTCCCGGTCAAAGATTAATTATAACCTTCTGTGCCTCCAGAATAATGATTCAATCATTGCATTGGATTACTGGAGGAGCCCCGATAATTGCTGGTATATTTGCATATGCGGAGTCAGGATATTGAAGTGGACCAGCGGCACGGCTTGCATAAGGATTTGCATCCTTATCGTCGGTCGGAATTGGGAATTAAATTGATTCTTGGTGGCGAAGTGGACCCTGAGGCTTCCTTCAATAATCCCTGTCAAAATTTGGCGATTTCACAACACAGAATTTACAACATCTCGCAACGCAGCGGCATTTAGCTATCGAAGTTTGAATGCTCAAACTTTCAAGATGGACAGTAGGCCAGCCCTACATGGAAGTATTTTACCCTCAAACTACATCTTAAACTCAACATTCTCAAGTGAACCCGATGTTTTGAACCCAATGTAGCACAATATGTTTATAAAAATGAGGGGTTGGATGATCAGTGGATTTCAAATTGCAAATCTATCATGCCATGCACAATTACCCACACTTACCTGCAAGATATATCTAGATGAGATCTTGTTCGCACGTTTGAGTAATCATTAGATCGATCCCTACTTTCTATTATTTACCCACATTATGATTATTTGTAAACACGGGGGCCCCCAAAACCCTACGGGGCCGAAGTTTCCCTGGCTTGCCATTGCCTTCAGCCTCGCCTCAGCGGGAGCAGTCCCAGACCCCAAAATCACAGAGCGGCAAATAACCAGGGTAGGCAGCTCTACCGACTGCCCCGCCCCCACCACTACCCAAGGGTTCCAATGGGATACAAAATCCTGTACCAATTCTTATTTCGCCCCCTGGGCCTTTCCAATCGATAAGTGGGTCGATCCTCCAAAACTCAATATAACAGTCGCCGGAGTCCCCATTACGGCCACGGTCGACACAGGATCCACAGGTCTCGTGGCCTCGATAGGTCTATTCCCCAACGTCACTTTCACCAAAACTGTTCCTACGCATATATTCTACAGTAGTAGTCATTGGCTCGAGGAAGGGTACGAAGAATGGATTGACATGTCGTTTGGGCCGTATGCTATGCGAACCAAGATACTTGTTAAGGATAAGGAAGTTTGTTGTCCAACTTTCGATGGTACGACGGATGGTCACAGATGCCCTACGAGTAAAACCGCGAGAGGCTGTAACTGCTCTCCCGGCGGTTGTAGGAGCAAACGGGATGAGGAAGAAGATTACGACACCGAAGCCAAGAGGGAAGTCGTCAACCTACCCCATGTAGCATATATGGGAATCGGATTCGGCAGGGGCGATCCCCAAAATGCCAATCCATTTTTGGATACGCTTACCTACAATGGTCAACCATCGAACGGCTCGAGTAGCAGCTACTGCCAGGGCTACGTGATCACCCACGATGGTTTATACCTGGGCCTAAACCAGGACATCACTAAGAATTTCGCTTGGACTACTCTCTCACAACAAGACGTCGGAGGATCTAGAGACTGGAATACGCCGCCAATGGTATATAGAGTTGACAACGGTGCACGACAAAGTGGAACAATCCTGGTTGATACTGGAATCCCGAACTCATATTTCACCAACAGCCCTATCACCTGGAATAACGGCTCAACCTTCGAAATATCTGTGCCGGGAACCTCGCAGCTTTACAAAGTGAAATATGATATAATTAAAGGGGTTGACTTTGGAGTTGTCAGTTCTCCTAATCCTATGCAGCCAAATACATTCGGAATCAGCTCCAAGGCTGGATATGTCAATACTGGGAGGAAGCTTCTGAACTGCTTCGATCTTGCTTATGATTCTATTGGTGGGAATTTTGGATATAGATACCTGAATGCGGCTGGCTGCTCACAGTATGTGACTGCAGCACCATCCGCTATACCTAGCTAAGCGGTCATATAAATATATTATATACCTAGGTATATATGGAGACCGAATTTTTGTATGGGTACTCGAGCCATCATTTCCATGTGTTTGCATATCTAAAAACACCATAATTCTAAGAATTTTTTTCGAAATATTTAGCCTTCTGTCGCTCCAGAATATCTCGAGATCCCAGCTCTAACGGATATTTTAACAACTCCTGTTTCGGCACAAACCCCCTTGTCACCCCAAAAGCTCTTCCTTCAATCATGTACAACGCCCGCATAACAGACATTTGATTAGCCCAGTCGGAAAGGGTGACTAGAACGCCAAGAAGCTTTTGTAAGCAGACACAAGTGAACAAGGAATCCAAACTTAACCTAATATAGTTGTGGTTCATATTTTGTGGTACGGGGTGGGAGTTGTTGATAAGTTTTGTGATGGGAATTGTGTCCCATGAGTAGCTATCGGAATATGGCTGCCCATATGCTCCCAGCTTAGCATATATTGATGTTGTCGGCTCCATAAACTGTAGTGATGAGGGGAAAGTAAATATTTCTGGCTGATAGCATCCGAACATAAACAGCTCGAGCTGGAGCTCTTTCTTCCCGATGGGTTTACCTGACTTATCCTGGTGTCCAGAATTTGAGCTAGAAGGTTCAGGGTAGTATTTCACCCTATCCATATGCGAATCATAAGAGAACTCATCCGCAACTAATCGACGAAGAATCTCGTATGCGCTCTGGAGCATCAGAAATTGCTGAATGGCAGTCCCATGTTTATGATCCTCGGCCGTTATTTCAAGCTCAACAAGCTCATTTTCAAGACTCTGTGGCCCGAGCTCATGAAGTTCAATATCCTCCTTGCCTTTTTCTATAAGATACTCTGCCAATGGTAGGAAACCGTCACATGTGATTGGAACCGGAATCTGCGACCTCGCGAGATTGAATATCTGGAAAGGGAGAAAACTCCGCATATACGCAATTTCAGGTTCATTTAGCTCGAGATTTGGTAATAGATGCGGCGTTTCTGGCGTAGCATTGTTGGATATGTTGAAATGAGGCGCCCGCATAGGGTAGGGTAGGAAACGTTCTCTCAGCGGAGAGTCTTCCTTAATAATTGGATATATATGTACCCAGGAAAGCACTGCTCCCGCAAGGAACACTCGGTACATGCTCGAGAACACACGATACCTAAAGGCGTACGATGATTCCTGGTCGCTTGGTATAATCTTATAAGGAACACCGTGCCTCCATGTTCGGTTTTCAATGTTCCGGCCCAGACGTCTCAGATGATTTGGATCCCCATGGTGGGCGAGGTGTAAAGCGCATTCAATGAGTGTGAAAAGGGATAAAGTAGACATTATTTCTGCGAATTTAGGTTTGGAGAGATGGCAAGAGAACCTAGATGGGATGAGAGCAGGCTCTTTAGGCGTTTCCTTGTTCAAGACATAGTTGAATATGTTGGATTTCGCAGCAGCAGTTGCGCGAATCTTAAAACGTAGATTATATTAGTCTTTGAACTTTCGAACTGTACAAAACAAGGAAACTGTCACATACCGTAATTAGGGCATCATCAAAGGCAGGTACAACCTTCAAAGCTACCGGGAAGGCTACCACATCCCGGTTTTCGTTCCAGATCTGTCTTAACCTTACACAACATGAACTCAAGTTCACGACGTCTGTGAAGGTCTGACATTCCTCGTAGACTCGTAGGACTAGTTCGGTTGGAAGCGAGGTCGAGAGACTCATTTGCTGTATTGGCCAAAAACTATGATACGCCAAAGCTTGGAGCGAGAAGGTATCTCCGGGTTCAAGGCTCCCACGGTTTCGTGTCGTTAGTGTGCCCCGGCCGACTGCAAAGGGGGGGGGCCTTATCAAACTTCGGCAATCCGTAGCAGTTGGGTAGGCAAGCCCGAAATCAAGAGAAGTATTATAGCAGCATTAGTAAGCAGAATGATAACGCTCTGAGCGTATGGCAGTCGGGGTTAGCTCGCAGGCAGCCTGCTGTGCATATCGTTCGTTCTAACGCTAGGCTGCGGTACAGCGGTGCACTTTTGGGCTGCCAAAACGGCACAAACTTGCAGGATCAACACCTTTTTTTTTGGTGACCGCCTCGGTGCGTCTGGCTTCGACTACTGCAGGATGCCGTGCTGCAAAATCCAACACTAGACTGCACTCCAGGCAGTCCGAGCCGATCTCTTCTACACACCGAGTTTCGTCCAAATATCAAATCTACTTTTGCCTCAATCGGAAGCTCCTGGGAACCGATGATAATACACATATTTAATGCGCCTAAGAACCGAATCGTAGGACCCCTATTATTCTTAAAATCACTAAACCATAATCATTATATTAAACGTAAAACGCGGGTACTACTGTTGAAAAAAAGTTAGTATTGCGCTTCAGCCGCTACATGCGCCTCCTCTAAACCCCATATATATCTCCGTATATACCCAATATAATATACCATATCTAGCATCCAAACATCAATATACATTCGATATTGATCAGTGCCGATTCAAGCCATCTCTAATCTCCAAAAACCGCCGATAACTCGGCGCAGTCCACTTCCTAATCCTCTTCCCCCATTTAATCATCGGAATCGTCAAACCCGCAAAGAAAAATTGCAAAACCGCAATGATGATATAAGAATTCGTCGTCCCCACCGCAGCAATAAAAGGACTGCAAGCGAACGTGAAAGTCATCCCTAATGTATTATTGATGACAGCAACACCAACCATACCCTCGATGACCATATCTGGGTAGCAATCTACCAAATATGCCATAGCAATATCACCGGAACAACCCCATCCGAACCCGATCAAAGCCAGGCCTATATACGGGGGAGGCCAAGGCCAGCCTCTGTCGCTCCCGATTCCAAAGAGGAGAAGTCCTGCCGGAGAGATAATCATGTTTGCGAGTCCCAGCCAAAGTCGGTATTCGGCCTCTTTAATACCATTATTCTTCTTCGCCATCCAAAGACAGAACCAATCACTCAAGGGTCCCGCGTACATGCAGCCAATTACAGCCCCAATAACGCATGGCACATTCATAAGTGCCACTCCGTAGTTGCTATAATTCCAAGGCTCGTCGTACCACAGGTCGTCCATCGTGGTGAGGTAGAAACTGAGCCAGGCATCTTGCGCACCCCATTGCAATCCCGAGTAGATAACAGCCGGGAATGCGAAGACTCGCATACCCTGGATAAGGCGTTGAAAATACTGCTTAGTACCCCATCCTCTCAAGTTACTAGCTGGAGTGATCAAGGCAATGCTTTCCCAGTATGTTTTCTTAACCCTTGGGTCTTTCCCGCGTTGCACGAGTGGCTCTGGTGGTCCCGTTGTCTCGTTCACCCCAGCTTTCTTTTCAGCATCTTCGTTATCCGTTGAAGTTTTTTCGGCCAGGGTTTTCTCGGCTGTCGTCTCCGCATCCTTTTCACCCTTGATCACAACCCCTGGAGTATCGGTTGCGTAATACTGAAGATAACGCTCACGATCGAAGTACGTTTCCTCCAGCCCAAAGTAAAAGATGATAAACGATGTAGCATAAAGTATCGCATTCAGCCATGGCACCCATCTCCACCCCAAAGGTCCTCCAGCAATATACCCGCCAACGAGGGGGCCAAGATAAGTACCGATCGAGGTTGCGAGAATGTAGATAGCCAGCGCAGTTCCAATTCGGTGCGAATAGAATATATCGATAAGAGACAATTGGACAATTGTTTCTGCGCCGGACTCTGACATTCCTATAAATAGTTGGTTGCCGATGGTATCTCCGATGCCCTTGACTTTGGCAAACCAGATGGAACCGATGAGCCCCAGAATCATGGAGACGAGGTAACCGATGCGCCTTCCATATAGGGTGGCCAAGGCTGCGATGAAGGGTGCAAAGTACCCAATCCCAGCGAAAAGAACGCCTGCTGCGTCATTGTAGATTGCATAGGTTATGCCCTTGGTTCATCAGAAGTCTCAGCCTTGGGTGCTCTTTTTAAAGTTCTTTTGAAGTTTTCAATTTTGTTGTCCCAACACAGGTCGACGGTCATAAGGAGCATAGAGTCCTTACCAATTCGTTCAGGACTGGTTCTGCAGTACTTCCCGCATCGTTGGCGGTCGCAGCTGTTAAACCAGTGTAATAGCAAACCAGGAACGCTTGCCAATATCGCCGCTTCCAGCTCCAATTCAAAGGGTCGTTGGGGCTGTCAGTTGGGTGCGGGAGAAGGAGGATTTCCGACTGGTCGCCTTCGAAAATTCTCTCGGTTCCAGGAATTTCTTCCGTCTCGGCGCGTGTCATCTTGGACTCCGGATTCAATCGTGTTCACCGCACGTGCGCTATCGAAATGGAAAATTGAAGAAATGCATATGCTGCGAAAGAAACGAGGCTTAGAGATGAAAGAATTCGAAAGGAAATCTTTGCACAAGGAAGGAGAAGTTCTCGAGGGCCTCTCGCCCTCCATTTTAAGGCCTCTCCGAGGGCGAACGAAGTGCCCGCTGGTCTGCTCTCCTCAGTGCAGCGCTGCCTGGTCCATAACTGCTTTTTCAGAAAAAAAAATATTGCTGCGGCCGATTCTGAGACAAGTTCATAGATAGAAGTCTTCCCGTTGCCAATTTGCGTGGCCGAATCTTGATTTTAGACCAAGAATCTTCGGTGAACTGCCCAAAAGATAAGGCTTTTCGCATAGAGAACCAATCGCCGATTCTGATGTTGCAGCCTACCCATGCGGGGTTCCAACCACTAGATAAGATTTATTCGCCCACAGGAGGGACTAAATCCATGCAAGTAAAAGGTCTCGTGCGTCGTCGCACGGCCTGCATGCATTCCTGTACCACATTGGAGTTTGCATTGTCTACGACTGGATTCGATCGATTCTCGTCTCGTAAAGAAAGTCCCACTCATCGAGCTTGATATGCATTATTACCTAAACTTGATTGCCTCAGCTGAGGCTTTATCCATCGAAGTACATACCGGTGATGTTCGGACAGTGGCCTGTTAGTGGGTGGATACGCACGCGACGCTAAGTCTTGAAGATAGTTGGTTCTGAGGGATGAGATAAGAGTCGGCAATTTTTTCCCGTATGACCAGGGCAATATTGAAATTTGAGAGAAACAGAAGCCTCAATATTCACAAGATTAAAGTAATAAATACAGATTTCCCGAACATTTACATTTCAAGTTGTGGCAAAAATTAATAAAAGGTTAAGAGGCCGTCACTTGCTCCAATGAATAAAAGAGAAATGGACAGTAAGAAGTAAAGAAGAGAACAACCCAGAAATGCAGTGGATATGCCGCCCCAAAATGCAACTAAAATGCATCAAAAAGGAATGCTGTTGCAATTTCAATTAAAACGCAATCATAAAAATCGAGCCGACAACGACCGTCAGCGACATAAAACTCGGCGCAAGTGCCATAGCACTATTCTTTTTATTCGAAGTGGCCAAGCTGACCTCACTGAAAACAGGGGTCGGCTCGTACGGCTCCGCTGGTTCCTGAGACGCCCGAGTTCCGTTCCAACAATATCGATTGAAACACTGGTTGCAAACATCAGGGACGGTAGCGCTGTTCCTGGCCCAGGTCCTGCTCATAATCGCACATCCAACGCACTGAGGCCAATTCGCGTCTAACGTCGAGTTACCTCTAGTCGCGACAAGGTAACCGTTTTGGATAATAGCGTTTCGCTCGGAGATGTTATAAGACATTGTGAATGTCGAGACATTAGAGTTGTATATGAAAGGATGATTCGGGATGTAAACAAGAAGTGGTGGCACGACATCGGTGAAGTTCGACGCATCGCAGCCAAAGAATGTTGGTCGGGTATTCAGTCCAAGGTTGACAAAGGTGTTTTGATCTGGGATAGCTGGGAATCCGGTTCCATTGTTGAGCTTGCCGCTGATGGAGCGAGCATAAGTAGCAACTAAGGCTGTTCCGTTCGGCCAGTTCGCACCAGGAGCAAGAGTATCAGCAGACGAGTCAACGGCGAAAACGACATCGACCTCACGCTCGGGTTGTATAAGAGGCTGGAGTGGAAGATTCTGCAGATCTTCACCGCCATCGACGAGTGTAAGACGCTTGGACTCGGCGCTCGGGTTTGTCTGGGGGTTCCATCGATAGAACGGATTTGGAGTCCAGTCGGCAATATCATTCTCATCCTGACTAAGGCTGTTCAAGATCCCCTCAATGAGGCCTCTGAATATGCTGGGGATAGCGCTAGCAACGCCCTCGAAGTTCAAAAGAAATTGGTTGAAAAGGGAAGACGAAGTGCCCATGACAAATCCAGCATTATCGAAACCTCGGATGCATTGTTCATTTCTGACAACCACACCCTGGGAGAAATTGGACCCAACGTATCGTATGGGCTATATGTGTGTAGAGGTTAGTGAAATCGATTCCCATGAAAAAAAGAAACCCACGGCTGGGAAGTCCATCAAGAACGTACAGCAAATCCGAAAACAGTAGGATCCCAACTACCCATCTCAAAAGGATTGAATTCAAAAACGGTTGTGTTTAGAGAGATAATAATCTCGCCAGGGGCACGTCCGTCGGCGACAACAATGGGCATTGGGACATTTGCGGCTGTGAAATCGGGATCATCAGAAATCCCAGACCAGGTAATTCCTAAGAGAAGATTATATTAGTATTTTTAAAATCCAAACCTCGAGATAATCGTATACTGGGACTCCGATTTAGCCTACCTGGTCCACCTTCGGGCGAATTGATAAGTTGGAAGGACAATGCCCTGCCCCAGAGATCGGTAATAGAGGTGTTAAACCCGGCATCCCTTTTGGAATTGACTGCATCAATGATGTTTTCATAATATTTCCTGCCGCTGAGCGTTTGCACCTCGCCCTTCTCAGGTCCTGCAAAAATAGAATTCTGGAACTGCCACAGAGAGCCTATTTCGTCGGGATTCGAATTGACAATCGCCTCGACGGAAGTGAAGTTGTTCAACGACAAGCTTCCTACAAGCCACCCGCCGCCACTCAAGCCTGCAAGATAAGTTGATGATTGCAAAAGCCCGCCAAGATGCCCCGCAGAAGTAGAATTATTTGTTCGGGAATCGAAAGCAGCCAATGCACCAGCGCCGTTCATTAACGCTCTGTATCCACCCCCTGACATCGCGATACCAATGTTTGGTATCCGACGGGCATTGTTTCGGTTCGCATCGATATATGCCCCGGCGTCGAACCCAGGAATATTTACTCTTGTGAGAAAATCTCTTAGAGGCTGGATCGTATTATTCCTACGCTTGTTGAGCCATGAAACCTCCTCGCTTGAGAGTTCGCTGGCGGATCGAATCGACGGTCGGGTTGAAGGGCAGTTTACGGCTCCCGGAGCATATCCGTTTGGTGCGTCAGGGACAACGCGTTTTTCGAGGGAATAAAGTTCAGCACGTGCGCTGTCGACGTCAATGGCGCTGGCTGCTGCATAGCCTGTTGAAAGCAGGCCCAGGTGTAACAGGAAGCCTACGAGATTTTGTCCTCCCATACCTTAAATCGGATCGAATTGAAAAAAATATATAAAAATAAATAACAATAGAAAGAATATAAAAAGAAGATAAAATAAAATACACACAAATGAAGGCAAAGTTTGGGAAATATACGGTGTGTCGAATCTAAAGGAACCAAAGTGGCAGCAGAAAATGTGCGGCGGCCTCGGTCCCTGCCGAAATTAAATAAGATTAGTCCCCAGTCTTACCTTGTCCGTTCTAGAGTTTCCCGCCGACGGGACGGAAATGGGATGGAGTGGGATCGTTGCTCAGCCTCGGAACAGAGCGGACATGGTACGTATGCTTCGAGCACAAATATTCACATACTGTTTACGAAGTACGGAGTACGGAGTACATACCAGGGGATTCCAAGACGGCTCCAGAGTTTCCGACTTCCTTAATCGATCGGGTTTGTGGTAAACTACTGCTTTTTGACGCTTGCAGTCAGTTCCTTGTGATCCGATTGGCACTAAATCAGACGCTAAACTTCAAGTGAGGTGGGATTGCATATGTTTCGACACTCCTGGGATATTAAAATCGTATGGAGTCGACGGAACTACCGAATGGGCAGTGATGTAAGGCGCACTGTGAAGATGATTACCAGAAGCCGCACTCGAAATAGGCAGAATACATGCGTATGGAAGTTTTCCGTAGGGAAACAAACCCACTAATTATCTCGCTTCCAAACATGGAGATCTGGAGATCTGCCCTATGAAAGGCCCGCAGGAAATTTAATTTGCTAGTGACAAAAGTTTCTTTCTACATGAGCCGACGCCGCGAAGGCATATTCGATATCTTGGGGGATTTCTGGAATGCGAGATGTGTTCCATAGACCACACCTGAGACAGAATACTTCTCAGCTTAGCGTTACGGAATAGTATAAAAGAGTTTGAGGCTCGAGATGCTCTTGCCAAAGACTCAAAAAGGGAGAGTTTGCGAGCCCCTTTCGGCATGCCTTGTAAGGCTTGCGTCGGCAAACCATGCTTGACAGTCTCAGAATCCCGGTCCAATCTGTGCTAAAAACGGAACAATATTGCAACGACTTTCTGTGTTGAGATCTGACATAATATCCGGTCAACCGGACCCTGAATCTGCATTTGTATTTGCGGGGCTGGCCGCGTATGTGCTTGGATATCAGGGTCTAAATACCCATTGGCCATTACGCTACGTAATTACCTAAACATCTAGCAGATATTCATGGCTGGGAATTCTTCTACGGCTCTGGAATTCTACTGAATTCCCATGGGTTGTCCGTTTCCTTTTGCCATTTATGGATGACCATCAATTACAGCGTGAACGTCTTACGTTACGAGATCGCGAGATCTCGAGACTGCGTCGTGTAACATAACGCGATGCATTGTATGCAGCTGGAGTAGAAAAGCATTTCATACGAGATTATAAACTGGTTTTTATGCGATTTCTGTCGAGTTACAGAGAGATATATATACGAACCTTGTTGAGGGCACTTGAAGGAATTAAATTACACTACTTAAAGTGCGTCTATTATAGTAGAATAAAGGCGTATATTCTCCTTTGACGAGCCCTATCACTACTTCCCAAAACCCACTTATATACAGATGACGAACAGACCTCTCGTTGTAAATACTATGGTCTAGTAGCCCTTGTCTCGTAATCACCCGATATATCGATAGCTATCATTATATCAAGGGTCACACTGGTCAGCACTAAACTAACGTGTTGCTATGTGATATTTTGGGACCCGCAAAATACCTGTGGTATTCTGGAGGCTGTCTTCTCGTGACAATTTCTTTAGGCGGACAAAGAGTACGTTTCCTTGCATAAGTTGATATCTTCGAGGGCATACGTAATATGGAGAACCATAAGGCGGAAATAACAAAGAGGCCTCAAAGCTGGCTTCTAGCCCTGGTGCATGTGCTCAACCGTGTTTATTGAAAGAACTATACACGAATTCAATAAATTCACAGTTCATAGGATGTCCCAGTTGTTCACTCCGGATGAAGATGAGTTATGAGAAGTCGAGACTGTGATGATGAAATTAATTATCTTCAAGCTTAAAAGTAGGTAGATAATCAGGATAGGCTGCAACGTACTTCCTGTTGCCTATAGAAACTAGCGAAAACCCTCGGATTCCATTGCGAGACGTACGGCTTGCATCCGGGCGAGAGCGCACTGCATATATCTTTCAAAAGCAGCTTCACGAGAGAATGCTGAGCTGTACAGGCTTGGATTCTCTTCCATCATTGCCAAGTCCTTCGCAGTTTTACCATCATAGTTCTTTATCTCCACATTGGCGCATTGTTCAACCAATTTATTAACCATTTCGGGATCTTTGGCTATAGAAATCGCCTGCATCAGCGGTGTATTCCCGGTGTTAGTATTAATCGCATTAATATCTTGTTTACTGCGAAGTAGTTGTGTGACGATTAACCCTCGCTGAGGGATAGGCGCTGACATCGCTAGCCAAAGAGCAGTGACCTCCATATCCCCTGCTCGGAGACCGACGTCTGCCCCGTTATCGATGAGGATTGTGACTACTTCCTGATGGCCCTTCAAAACCGCGCCCATGAGAGGGGTAAAGCATTGAGCTGTAAACCGTCCGTTGATATCTTCGCCTGTGCTTAAATACTCCCTTAAGCTGCTTTCGGTAAGTTCGCCTTTGACAGAATCTGTCCAAATAGTGGCTGTAGTGGAGGAGAAATGTGTTTCGTTTTCTTCCAAGGTTTGTAGGAGTGGTATCAATTCATGTACCAAGTTTATTTTATAGCCATTGTTATAAAGCAGTTTCACAACTTTATGATCGCCAGTTTGCACAGCATACGATAATGGTGTCTGTTATTTAGTTTAAGTAGAGGGTCCATATGGGGCGTAAATGAAAACTTACTCTCTATGATAATACAGACCGTTAACCTATCATCAGCATTCAACGTGGCCTAATATCAATCCGTTTGATGGTTGCGGATTCATGGATTGACTTACATCGTTATAAAGAAATCTTGTTTGCACACCACCGGCAATTAGATGTTGCACTATTACGGCACCTCCTCGCCGTATTGCGTGTACAAGTGGTCTACATCCATCTCCATCTTCTAAGTCCGGCTGAGCACCATTTTTGAGAAGCAGCTCTACCATACTAATATCGTCATTCAGTATGGCTCGTGATAGTGGTGTCTAGTTCTTAACTTCAACATTGAGGTATATTCTAATATTGATAAGTCAACTTACTGTCTACAATAGTCAGGTAAAATAGCATCAGTAATTGATCAATTAAGCTTTATAAAATTGCGCAATTGCTGGTACGTCCACTTACGTATACATTCTAATAATAGCCAAGAACCGTGATTTTAGTTATTGAATTGACCAAGTAGACGTTTTCAGCAAAGGTTAGATCGACGTACCCCCTATACAAAGAGTACTATTAGCTATGAACTAAAGCTGACTTTGGTTCAAATTGAACAAAACTAGCTATAGAGCTATAAATCTCATCCCCTATAACAGATAGCAAAGTTAAGGGTAACAGTATACCAGTAACCCATAAGAAGTAAACCCTGATTCAGAACAGCGCTAGTTTCACTTACTCCCTACAGTATTTAGATCAGCCATGCATCAAAGAGGAGCGGATTTCGTTTGGCTCATTCACTTACAGCAATATAATATTTGTAATTTATTTTCGCTCCTCGAGCAAGAAGAAGCTGCGAAACCACCAAACTCCTAGCCTCTATGGCCCAAGACAGTGGCGTTTGATTATATTTATTTTCTAGATCAGGGTCGGCCAGCCCTGTATCAAGCAGTAGCATAATGACGTCCTTATCGCCTTCGTTCACACTAGAAAAAAGTAATGACCGAATTATAGCTTTCTTTGAGCCGATCGCCGTCGTGGTTCCACGCTTCAGAATTAGCTTTACTACATTATCATTTCCACTACAAATGGAATAAGATAACGGTGTCCCTCCAACTCTATCCTTTAGGTCGACGCGTGCTCCCAAATTGAGTAAGAGTTCAATTGTTCTCACATTTCCGCTCCAAACTGCATAAACTAGCGGTGTTCGGCCGTACCTATCCACAGAATCAATCTGAAGTTTCTGTCTGTACAGTATCCCCGCACCCCATCGAGGCCAATTGATATTGGTCAGCACCTTAACAGCGGCTTTGTGTCCATTCCCTGCAGCCCAAGATAGTGCTGATCGCTCGTGTGTACCATCTTCAGAGTTTACACCAGAGCCCTCCAATTCAAGAAAATGTTTTATCGCTGTTATTAGTCCAAAATACGATGCAATCATAAGGCTGGTAAAATTCTGCTCCGGGAAATCTATATTTTGGGTTGTCCAATAGATTCTCAACCAAGTTAGGCAGCCCTTTGACCTTGCATCGCATAATCTTAGAATGGATCTCGATTTTATATTATTAGCTTCCATCCGTGACTCTAGGACATGAGTCGCCCAATGCTTGGCAGAATAATCCAGAAATACGTGATTCTCGGTGTATTGGGATATTGAGTTTTTACCCAGGGGGTGGTTTTCGAATTCTGCAAAAAGCAGGTGTCGGATACATACCCTAGCAAGAACTAGGTGAGAATCCAACAGCCTAATCGAGTGTTTCCATTTGGGCTCGCCCTGGGTCCTTTTAGGGAGATCCGTTAAATCGTTTTGAATCAAAAATTCCTTTGCAGTTTGGTGAAGTAGGTAGATTCTCGAATGTATGACTGTCACAAAGAGGCCGCAAAGATCCCGTACACACTCTCTAAAACGATCTTCTGATTTGAGTTTAAGGTTTTTATATGACCGCTGATTGCTCTTAAGCGCTAATGCCAGGTTCATTTCCTTCAGAGTTAAGGGCCGTACTGCCGCGACTACGATGTGTAGTAGTCGCTTTGTTTCCTCAAAATTGCGGCTTTTAGATACAATTTTCTCGTATGCGTCATTAACCGTTTTCGGAAGATAGGAAGTCGCCTTGATTATGCCAGTTTTATCGATATTAATATCGCTCTCGATTAAGTTGAGAACGAGATGAGTCCATAAATATGTTCTATTAGGAACATGTAGAAGCTTTTTTAATAAAAGATGTTTTTCTTTACGTCTAAGCTTTAGCCGTGCCCCGATATCTCGAACTCTGACTCTGATGAAAGTATCAATTTCATGTGAAATTTTCGTCACTTCGGCGTCGCTCTCCCCACTTAGGTGAATGACTGGTAATCCAGTAACGCTTTTGTGTGTTCTGGGTATAGCACCAGGTAGTTTTGGTCCTGCATCCGGTCCCTTAGGTAATCCCAGGGTCTTTAGAGGCTGAAAGCTGCGTCGAATTTCACCATAAGGTCGGCTAGTCAGGAGAAACCTCAAATTGAGAATGCTGTCCGTGCTGTATAATTTGCGTAGTGCTTGAGCGAGTTGGGATCTTCCCAGATCTTCGCATTCGTCAATTGCATCGAGGATACAGACGATCTGGCCGGCGTTTTCGTCCTTTGCTGCGTTGAGTAGGATATTCCAAAGTCCGCTAAATGAGCTTGTGGGCCCTTCAGCGATCTCGAACTGCTCGATAATCGTTTCAGAAAGCAGGATACGTTTTTGTATAAAAAGTTGACGTAGAATACTGCACAAAGCAATAGTAGCGCTTCTTTGATCTTCGAAGTCGTCTTTGAAAAAGAAATAACATGTTGTTCTAGACTCGGTGGTTGGAAGGATGGAATCGACCAGATATTTTACGAGGACTGATTTTCCGCATCCAGGATCTGCGGATACCCAAAGTGTTCTTGATGTCGATGTCTTATTCTCTTGCCAGTCTTTAAAGAGCTCGTGACCCACAAACCACTCGCATGTCCCGCTGACTCGATCTGGATTTCGATCTTTTCGGTCTTGGTAGGGTGACTTATCAAGTTTCCTTAGGATTTCTCTTTCTTTTTTCTTTAATTTTTCCCTCGAATGTTTGTCCTTAGCAATGACAATGGACCTAACCGACAATTTAGCAATTATAGAGACGCCGCTGATCCAAATGAACTAACCCATGGTTGTAAACGTTTCCTTGAATCCCTACGTGATTTCCGGGGTTGTTGAACGTAGTCTTGTTCATGTTGGCCATTGATTCTCGCTGCTATCAACCTCCTAGTTAAGTTTAGTCATTTCTCTTGGAAAGCTAAACGGATTTTGGTCTATTCAGCGTCCAAAGTGGTTATTAGATATCCATACAAACTGATTCAAGTCCCAGATTTTAGAGTTTAACGGGAAGAAAATAGTGAAACTTTTGGAATATGGGGATTTAGGCTCGTAACTAGGTAGGTGGTCGGTTGAAAAGTGATGTTTGAAAGAGATCGAGACTTGACGGTACCGAGTCCCAAGCCTAATATATTTTCACTCGAGGCGCCCTGGTTTGTACGCTACCTATCGGTTGTCTGTCAGATTATTCTTGGGAGGATAATTACTGAAAACGACGATACATCAATAGCCTGCCACATCAGCCTGCATGATATACTGCATGTTTGGCGTTTTTGTATCAAACCAACTATCCTACAACAGATATATATATAACCACACATACACATAGACAAGCACACATATGTACATAGATCTCGCTCTGTCCAAGGTACGATATCTTATACAGCCTTTAGCACACAGAAACAGAATGTCTGGGGGGGGGGGGGGGGGGGGGTCAGAAAAAATCGGGAGCGTTCTTATAACAATAATATCTATTGATTCATCAAAAGGCGTTCTCGGGCTGGCATGAAAACGGGCCAAATATGCAAACGCATGCTTGCGCCGGAGTGTGTTGGATTCTTCACAGCGCTTTCAAACCTTTGGAATAAAGGGGTTTGAGCAGTCTCGTAACTAGACTTTTGTGCTACGAGACCAATTTTGTTGGTGGGCAAGTACATGTTGAGAAGGAATCTCAATACATAGGCTGCCACCGCGAATGTTCCTTTCTGATCTTCTTCTGAACTTTCTATTTCTGGGCAAATTTATCTGGTATGAGAATAGATTGTCTATAGCTACTTACAAAAGGTAGATTGATGCCTTAGTTATACATCAAAAGTTGCGGGGATCGATAGATTCAAAAGAGAAGAGACTAACTACGTACTTTGTATACATAAGAAATAGAACAGACGTACAGTTGTGAAGGAGTGGCCATGGTGAACGTTGCATTCGAGTTTCAGTTATCCGCCCCGGCGCTGAAGCTTCTACTCTCGCCTTTCCTTCACATTGACTAGCAAAGGACCCTTCGTGATTGGAACAAACAAGGCTTTCCATTGCATATTTTCTTCCTTAAACTCGTCTGAAAAACTTACTTCATATCTCCTGACCAATCTTGCCAATGTCAGGGACAGTTCACCCCATGCTAAATTCAGCCCAATACACACCCTTGCGCCTCGGCTGAACGGCACGAAGTATTTCTCTTGCTCTCTTGTGTCCTCTGCCAGCCATCGTTCCGGATTGAATTTTAGCGGTTCAGGAAATATATCTGGGTTAGTGTGGTAAAAGTACTGTGAAGTTGAAGTAATTGTTCCAGGGGGCAGATAGTGGCCCATAATTGTCGCACCGCTCGGAGGTACGTCTCTTGGTAAAGGTCCCGGAGCGCCATGGGCGAATCGGAGCGATTCCTTTAAGCAAGCTTGCAGAAACGGGAGGTGTTCCAACGCTTCTTCGCTTACGTCGTCCCTAGGGTTTTTCATTACCGTCTTGAGTTCAGAAAGCAACTTGCTTTGGATATCAGGGTTTTTGACTAAATAGTATGTTGCTTGTGTCAAAGTATGCCCCAATGTATCCATACCAGCAGAAACGGTTAATAGCGCATCAGCCCCTAGTTCTGAATCTGTTGATGCTTTTCTTCCTTTCTTCGGGTCGTCCTGGAATAATTGCGCGAAAATAGTGACCATATCTTTTTCTCCCGCATCCCATCGACTCTTCTGCCTTCTGACGGCTGTGCTGCACTGGTCTGTAAAATCTAGTACAGCCGATACACTTGGCGAAATCTTGCGAATAGTAGCTCTATCTAGTTTCTCGAAGAACCAAGTGAGGAAAATCATCAAAGGAGGAAATATCTCAGCGAAAGGCGGGATGTCGAGCAGCGATTCAAATGCCAGAAGCCAATCCGGCGCAAATGCCGGATCTTCAAGGGCCTCGAAACACTGCTCGTATGAGTATGTTGTTATGACGTCACAGGCAAGACATCTAAATCCTCTACTGATATTGATCGTATCCATACCATCGAGACGATCGAGGAATTTGGAAACTTTTGAGTTGATGAGACCCTCTAGTCTTCTAACAGATTGTTTTGAAAAATATGGCTGCAGCGCGCCTCGTCGGAGATGGGCCTCATGGAAATCCGTGATGTTGAGCAGAGAGCCCTGGGTCGTCAGGTTCGTATAGAGTGTTGCTGATTTGGGATATTTTGTGCCCACTTTGAAAATTCTAAGAAATCGTATTAGATTTCCCCTGGTTTCTGAGCAAAGATAGCCCATTCTTGGGACATTTAAGGGCTTGGATAATTACATACTGATTGTAGGTATCTATATCATTGAAGTGGATCATATTCGGTGCCGTTCTAACAATCGGCCCTATATCAATCCGTGGACAATAAGTTACTCTATCCCAAAGAGACGAACGGGCAGGAAAGGAAAATACCATATTTTTCATGCCAACCCTGTAATCTGAACAAGAATGTTCCTTTGTTCCCGTTTGTCGTCCAGTATACCCGGGAAAAATACAACGAGATTAACTGGAACTTTGGTCCCGGGATACCAGCTAACGGATGGAAATAGACTCGATATATAAACCGCACGGGAATATAAACAAAGACACAAGAAAACACAGATGCACCGCCAGCGATGAGTGCATATTGAAGCAAGTCGCCCGTAGAGAGCGATTGAATATGCTGAAGGAGTTGCTGGGGCAAGTTTCCCAAAGTGATATTGGGGAAGTAGGAAGCCATTTTTGATGTATGGGTGGTTTGGCAAGCTTAAGAGAGGATTAATGTCCAGACAGAGCCGCTTTATTATATACTTGGTTTTCCTGATAGGTTGGTTCTGGGATTGTAGACGGAGAGCCGAAGCGATGTCAGATTTTGAGTTAGTCGGAACCCTTTTTCGCCGACATTTTCATCTCGTAATGTGAGCATCCCGATTTTGCCCGTTATCTACGGGGTTAGAAATTGAATAAATCGAAATTTTGAGTCATAGTGATCCCGTGCATTTAATGTAAATTTGCACAAAGTTATTGCATTTTACCAGGCTGTGATAGCTGTGAATTTGATGGCCGCCGGTTTGTGGCACACAGTAACACTTAACTTGTGGACTAGATACACTATTTGCGTTGTTTTTGTTGGCGTTCTGCGGCATAGCTGCTCTGCTGTGGAGCTGCAATTGAACCCGAGCGCGAGCCTCGACGCCAGGCTTCAATTAATTCACTATCTAATATATTAATACTCGCTCGATCTGATCTAAAAGGAAAAAGAATGGGAAATTTACGAGGATTTTCAGTTACAGCTTTATTTCTCATAGAGCTGCCATCGGGATATCAGGACTGGGATTGTTTCAGCCGTAAGATGACGTTGTTAAATGTAAAGAGCACGCTGCAATTGGTTGCACAGAACGCTGGGTTTGTACGAGGCAAGACTCGGTACGGAGGCCGCGGGGACCGCTTAAACCAGATGCAGACACCCATGGTACCCAGTGACCTCCTATCGAGTTTCGATTTGTATTTAGAACCACAAACTAACAATACCCAATAAGAAAAAACCCTTTCCTGAGCTCCTTAAATCAGCTGCCGCCATGGCTAAACCGTCGATATTCCGATATTTCATATTAAAATATTATAATAATAATATTAATACGAGGCATGAGCCATTTAGTCAAGACAGCCTATTTGGCAACAAGTTAGGATCGATGAAATGCGAAGGATTGGCAAAATCCCTCTTCTTAATGCAAGGCATTAAAAAACGTAAACTTTTGACGTCATGGCAATTATATTTATCCTTAAGAGACTGCAATTATTTACTGTACAATTTTACGTAGTGATACATTTGGGCTTGATATGATGAATCATCCGCCTTGTAAACTACACCACAGGTTTGGCAACCATACGAGCGGCATGGTCGATAACCAATGGCTTGTACTCTGGCGTGCCGTAGTAAACAGCATTTCCGTCGTCCGGTGATGGGCCATCAGACAAGAAATCAGCGTATTGCCAGTACATATCTCCAGCAATTTCTACGATGAAGCGTTAGTATGAGCGTTAAAATATACCAAGGCAGGTTTATATGATTTGAATCGACTTACTAGTATCGTAGTAGACAGTATCTAGCCAAGGCAATCTTGTTGCGGTATGGTTGTCGGAGATGTCGCCGTACTCTTCGAGAATAACGGGCTTACCAAGCTTCTTGCCGATTTCGTCGTGTTCCTTGATCCATTGCGAACCCCATTCGTAAGGCATGCTCCCTATATATCACTTTTCGTCAGAAACTCTCTCTTTCACTTCACTATTCATTCGTTCAGGTACTCACATGCATGTGGCCACTGGTGGAAAGTGCCAAAGTCCAGAGTTTCAATGCCCAAATTCCTCTCAAAGTCGACTCCCTCACCTCCTTGGTAAGGATATGCACCATCGCCGCCAGAAACCAACCAACCCTCGTCACCGAGAGTGACCATGTGCCTGCTATCCAAGGATTTGATATACTCGCTAGTCGACTTGGCCCAGTTGTAGATGATATCGGTTGAGCATCCCTTGCATCGGGGCTCGTTACCCAATTCCCATGCGAAAATAGCGTTGGAGTGCTTGTATCGTCGGACGACGGCCTTAATGTACTTTCGGTACTGAGCCTGTGCAGGGGCAGATGTGTACCAGTTGGTCGCGTTGGTACCGAAGTAGTTACCGTAGGCTTGGATTCCACCGTAGTCGCCCTAAAGTATAAAGTTAGACTAATCCAAATATCGATATCTTAGTTTCGAGAAGTTATCAACATACCCAGTTGTTGATAAAGGGAATAATCAACTTGATACCGTAGTGAACGGCCTTATGAACGACGACATCCAAACGTTGGAGACCATCGGGTCCAAGGTTGATGTATGGCTCTTGTCCAGGAATCAAAGCCTGGTAGTAGACGGTTCCTGGCTCCGGAAGAGAGTTTACGTCGTTAAATCCCCAGACACGAAGGACCTTCATTTTCGACTATTCCAGAACAATCATGTCAGCGGCGAAGTAGCGAATTAAAGTGGCATATCCCAATTATACCTGTTTCAAGTGCTTCATAACCAAATCGATATCATTGTCGTTTGTCAAGAATCCAATCCAGTATGTATTGGTTCCCATGAAGTATTGAACCTTCTCGTCGATCTCGAAGAGTCTTCCAACCGGTCTACTGAAGGCAGCATGGTTGGGGGCCCGTTTCTCGACAGCGGGAAGGGCAGATACTGCGACCGCCTGAATGGCGGCCAAAATCGATAGTGCCGTCTGGAGCTTCATATCGGACTATGAGAGCGGAAACAGTTGGTTCACCTGAGGTACAACGAGGTTGAGTACATGGGAACTGCCATATTTATAGGCTTCCTCCGAGTGCTGGCACCTATACAAAGTTTTCCCGTCATAATGATGAATCAGGCAGTCCTCTGTCTCCGGATCCTTCTTCGTAACGTTGAATCTGTCGCTAAAGTCCACACTCTACTAAATCATAGAATTCCTGTCGTAGTATCGCCAAAAAAACGCCAATCTCGGTTGTGGAACCGGCGAGACTGAAGCCGAGGCTTGAGTAGGCTAAGGCGGAAGATTGGCCTCTTATGTAGCCGTTAGCCTACATGTTCCGCTGGATGAACGAACGCCAATGCATAAAAGCTTCGAAGCGAAGTCTTTTCCGAGACGTGCTGTGGGGAATATGACAGAGAACAAGCTCAGACAAGTCGAAGACAAGGACGCCACACCCACCGCCGAACCTTATGTGTGACGAGTAAAGGCAAAATGTATTTCCGAGTCCCATTCCAGGCTTTAATCACTTCGCTACCTGGTAAGGATTCTTACCTTGTTCTGGGACTTTAGCCGTCAACACAATTGCTCAAAATCCTGGTTTCGCTGTGGTACAGTGCGAGCTTTCGGATCGAATTGTTCCGATCTCGATATGGGGATTGTAAGCTAGGATTGCAAGTAGATCCTAGCTTTCGAATAGCTTCGAACCACAAATGATCTGAAGGGATGCAGGAACACGCAGATTGTCCGGTTCCGTCCCCGCACCCTGATCCGATGCTGTCCGCGGATCCGTCAATTCAGCGCGAGGATTGATTCAGGCTAACTCTCAGAAACTTAGGCTACGGGCTACATGACTCCGGGTCATCACCATGTACAGCATCTACCGTAGTTTCGTATATCATAAAATTACCTGTTTGGGAAGTCTACCACCTTCAGATAGCCCGACGTCTGACGCAGGCTTTGACTGTGATGTATCGGTCTGTTGCAATCTTGCGGCTAGCCATATGTGTTGTTGTTAACGTTGCGAAGTAAATTATAGGTTGTTGATCGACTTGGAGAAATCCGGCCATTATAGAAGTATGGGATTATATGTTTTTGGTTTAGAGGAGCATTTTGCTTTCCGTTAGTTCCTTATATGGCATCCATTTGAGGGTACAAATGTATAGGAATACTCTCTAAGACGACTTTTTTGCATCTCAGTCTCCTCGTATTTAGCTATGAATCGACATCCCCAATCGAGATACTGTCAATAACTCCTTATATAGATTATACTACTTTTCAACTCATAGAATATAAACATCCCTACTTGTAATTATTTAGCTAGATAAATCGGCAAAGGCCTCTTGCCCCTTTACATGAGGTTTTTTTGGGAGTCTCAAGGCTTCGGGCGTGGAAGCTAGCGCAGGTTACACAGACGAGTCCAGGTATGGGCGATCCTGTCTCTATAACCCAGGGGTATTCTATCATGGAGCGGTCAGCTGACGACTTTTATGGTCTAAACGATCCCGAGAGCCTGGTTTACAGGATCGTATGCATAGTGCTATATATCGGATTGGTCGCCCCGACTAGACGTACCGCTAAGTATGTGAGAATCAAGATTGCAAGATGTGTTGGGACCTGTTGTATTTCTAAACTAGCAAAAGCACAGTTTGGTTACGAGACTGCAAAAGGCTCCGGTTCGCCACCGGGTTAGAAGGAAGGTACTTTGTACGACATAGCCGACGTCATATCAAACCCGACGCTGCACGGTATATCCATGGTCTTCATTCATGTGGTGATCGAGATATTAAATCAATTCATACTTTAAGTACGCGGTTGCTTGCATACTTGCCTGAGTCTTGGGCCTGGGCTTCGTTATCGTTCTTAGAGAAGCGTACAGAGCTGCATACAGCGCTCCAGTCTCGGAGCCTAGGCGGACGAATAATATACAACATGGCGACGAGAAATATAAACTTCCAGAAAAGTCTTCATTCATTGCAAAGAGCCGCACTCTCGCGACCCGGACATCAGAGTTGTGTACCGACACGCATATCGGAGCAAATCCAGCGAAGATATAAGTCTCAAATATCCGAGAACGAAGCAAGCAAACCTCAACAAGTAAACCCTACCGAAAAATCAAACGACAAATCGAAGCCTGAAGTCAAAAAACTTTCGGTAGCAGAAGCTGATGAAGCGTTAAGGATGTCAATGCGGGATATTGATGGTGGAGGAGAATGCTCAATTGAGATGGAAGGCGGGAAATTCGTAGGACTTCGTCGAGGCGTCAAGGATAATATGTTTCGTTTGATATAGCGAACATGGGCAAACTTTAGGAGACAGCGAATTCTTTCGTTCGTCTTTTCGCTCGTTATCGGATATGATAGGTGCCGAGATGGATGCACTGTATGAGGTCAGTTTCTGTGTCTTTTCAGACAATTGACAATAATTGATAATAATCCCAGCTCTAGAGCGCATTATAATATTATGCAAGTATGTATATACGTATGATCCGACAATATCAATACGATGTATAGTTTGTCTGATATAGTTAGCGTTAATCAGGTTGATGGCACTCTTGTGCTTGACTATATTTTGCACTGCTACCTAAAATTGAATGTAAATCGTCTGTACACATACACGCCTCAAAACCCAAAGGTTGGAGGCTCGAAGTAGGTATCGATCCGTGCCTAGGCCTGGAGTATTGAAGTCGCTAAGCTTATCGTAATGTAAGTATAAGCGCTAACCATTAAGCTAATCCGCCCCGCAAAGTCATAAGTCAAAAAATTGTTGACAAATGGTTCTAATCACACAGTAGCGCACAAGACAAAGGATGTTCAAGTCGTCAAAGCTCGGTACCATTTAAAGCCTGGATATTGGCGTCAGCCACCAGATATCAGGCTTAAGCTTGGTCCAACCCCCCAAAAAGTTGATACCTCGCCTGGCTGCAGCTGGCACACATGTTGCATTACAAAAACAACTTGGCGCAGCCCCAGCCGCACAGGGCCGATTACGTGATAGAAAATTCGACTGTCATTGCAGAAATATTCGCGGTTAGGCTTGGGAGTCCTCAGCACTTAGCTTAGGCAGGTCGGGATATATAGTTCGCATTTTGGGCTGGCTAGCTGGGGAACGTGTCTCGGCTATACAATCTTGGTTTCCCGTGCCGAGGTGCCGCAAGATCTCGAGATCGCGTGGAGCATCCGTCTGAACAAAAAAAGAGTTAAGTGATAAATGATAAAGATGGTAAAAGTCTAAAGTCTAAAAGTCTTCGAGAAAGAGAGGTTTCGAGTGGAAGATATTACCCATAGACCTGGTTGAAGTCTCTAATTGAAAAAAGTGAATTGGGTGGGTGATTACGCCAGCCCAATCGCCATCTTTCTAATTCACATGCGGGACCCCGCCAAGGTTGGTCAAGGTGCAACCACAGCATCTCCAAGGGTGGAGATAGCCGTGGGCTGAACCTGCATATTTTTTAATGATGAGCCCTGAGGCAGCTAGCTGCATTTGATAAATTTATAAAAGCATCGATACTTCTTCAAGCAGCCCGTCACATGTACATGTATATGTATTATGACTAGTCAGCTTTATGTTTATAAGTATCACATTTTGATTCTAAGAAACCTGTGGACCTGAATGAATGCTCTGGCGCAACACAGGAACACCTGAATGCCAGGCTCAAGTTCTGTCGGAATGTCGATATTGACGATAACGCTCAATCCGGATATGCAATGTGCATACATAGAGAGGCTCTGAAGGTTGTAGCTGCAAGTTCCTCGAATGACATGTACGGGTGACATGATATCGATATTCGCCAAGGGGTTCTCCTGCGGGCATGGCGAATATATTAACTGCATGCTGGGATCGAGGTCTTGTTAAACACCCGCATCTTGATAGTGCGTTATATAGCCACACAGCTGTCTCAATTCGAACGATCAGCAGCCCCAGCTGGGATGCATACGAAGCTTCCCATTCCGCGAATGCGGGTGTCCTTTATGGGCAGCTGGGACAGCCCCGTACATAAAGTTTGGCGCACCGAGCCGTTTCCCTTGCAGAGCATGGCTGCACACTGTCGACGCAAAATTCAACTTGCTTGCTTCGACCTCCAATTTTTTTTCCTCCTTCCTTTCTCCTCCTTCTATTTTCAACAATAACATAAACAACATCTTCAAACCTCCGTCGACCGACCTCAATCCTTTCCTTTGAGTTCCAGCTCTTGTAGTTGTATTTGCTCCTTGGTGTCTACTTCGGCTCGTTCTTTGACTTGCTGTCGTTTGGGTTGCCGTTGCTTCGCTCTGGCTGATATCTTGGCTGGGTTTAACGTTTGTGCTACCTCAAATTAGGTGATCAGTACCTAGGTAGGTACCAACGACTACAGCAATGATTGCCCAGGTTGTCGGTTTCGACAAGGACTTAGTCCTTCCGTCCATTCTTGTAGCCTTCTCGGTTCTTGCTGGATATGTAAGTATTGCGACAAGTACCTAGCTTCGACGTCTTAAAAGCGATGGAGTTTATAACTGACATTCTTAGGTCGCTATCCAATCCATCTACTATTTCTACTTCCACCCACTGGCTTCACTCCCTGGCCCTTTCTTTGCGCGTATCACAGACCTCTATGGCGGGTATCATGCCTGGACTGGACGACACCACTATCATCTCTACGAGCTTCACAAAAAATATGGTTAGTACTAGTAGAATCGATATTTTGGGTAGCAATAAATTTGAACTAACGTGTTCATCCAAATGATATAGGTCCTGTTATTCGGTACGGTCCAAATCGTGTTTCCTTCAACTCTGCCACTGCTGTCAAAGGTAACCTTCTAACTTCCGTCGCCTTGCATCTGTCAGAAACAGTGGATAGCTAACTTCAGGTATTCTCGAGGGCTTTAGATATTTATGGTGCAACAAAGCCTCTCCGCAAGTCCGCTGGTTATCGAGCCCTGCTTCTAAGTGGGAACGTTTTCAGTCTCTTCACATCCATCGACAAATCTTTCCATGGGAAGCGAAGGAGAATCATGTCACATGGGTTTAGCGATGCAGCTCTTCGTAGCTACGAACCCATTGTCCAGGAACGTATCGACAAGTTCCTTGAGATCCTCACCAAGGAAGCCGGAGCTGATGGCTGGGGTGCATCCAAGAATATGTCTCGTCTCTGTAAGTTCTATTGTTAGTCAGCTAGCTAAGAAGGTAGTTTACAATAACTAACAAGTTTTGAGGCGCTGGTCTGACCTTTGACGTTATGGGTGCTTTGGTGTTCGGACAACCATTCAAAATCCTTGAGGATGAGAGTGGTTTGTCGTATGTCATCGATGCCATTATTTCAGCCAGCCGTAGCGTGGGCGTTATGGTTCACCTCCCCGTCTTTGGCAAGAATAATATTCTTTTCAAGATCCGAGGCTTGTTCCGTCTTCTCTTCCTGAGTTTGAAAGATCTAAAGAACATTAAGGCGTTCTTAGCTCTTAGTGCAAAGTTGACTAGAGAGAGGACCGCCCAGGAAGCCGCGAAAACTGCTGGTGAGGATATCGTCAAGGCCCAAGGTGTCCCTAACAAGGATATTCTCGGTTGGATTCTTGCCGCTACCGATCCAGAAACAGGTGAACATCTCAGTCTTAGTGATGTCTGGGGAGAAGCCCGTGTCTTGATTATCGCTGGCTCCGATACGACTTCGACATCACTCTCTGGTGCTCTCTATTACCTCAGTCGTAACCCTGTTATTCTGAACAAGCTCCGTACCGAACTTCGCACGACTTTCTCATCCGAAGATGAAATCTGGCCAGGTCAAAAGATCAACTCCTGTTCCTATCTCAAGCACGTTATTGAAGAAGCTTTGAGAATGAGTTCTCCAGTTGGTGGTATCCTCTGGCGTGAAGCGGCAGTCGACCATGTTGTTCAAGGAGTTACCATCCCTGCGGGTACCGATTGTGGAGTTCCAGTCTACTCTATCCACCATCACACAGATTACTTCCACGATCCTCATGTATTCAACCCAGACCGCTGGGATGAAAATATTGTTGGCGCTGAAGCTGTGGCTGCGGCTAAATCTGCTTGGATTCCCTTTCAGATTGGATCTCGTGGCTGTATTGGCCGTCCACTGGCCAATATGGAACTTACCCTTACTCTCGCCAGGATCATCTATAGTTTTGAAATCCGAGTCGATGAAAGCAAGCGCGGTGTCGGCCAAGCTGATGTCATTCCCGGGCACACTGAGTTCGAAACTAAAGACCAGCTCACGGCAGAAACTACCGGGCCTTTTTTGCAATTCAAAAAGATCGAGGCTTGAATTCTGATGAGCTTATTGGATTAATTTCTTGTCTTTCTTTTTCTTATCTGTGATTAAGTTGAGGGTTTTGTTTTTACTTTTCCGATTACTTATCGTTGTTTTGCATACATGGGAAACGGGTGTATTGTATCGTATTGCTTACTATTGTTCTAGTTTCTGTTAAATTACATTAATTACAGAAGAGTTTTTCCCAATACGAAACTAAGCTTTTCTATACATATTTTCATTTTCGGTTTGAGCGTAGTTTCACTTTTATCATTATCTCATAAGCAGTGGTAGATAAACCTACAGCAAGATCTTTCGAATATTAGAATACATAGGTAATCTCATGGTTTTAGCTTGATACACCTTCCCTAAGAACGCAAAATATTAGTTTTAAGGAATTTTCCTGCCAGGCCACTGCTTAACATACAGCAGCCGAAAGGGTCAGACTGTTCCTCTAACCTAGATTACTGGGACCTTAGTGATTTCATTATATTATATATTCATCTATAGAACGACCTGTTCTACTCATTGTATAAGACCTCATTAACTACTACCTATATGTGTATACCGCCCTACTCATGCATGTACCAAAATATAAAAATCACAATTGCTTCACAAACAAATACTTACGTCAAGACGTCCAACCCGAGGAGCGATCTAAATAACTTCAACAATATCCCTATTTATAGGCGCATTCCTATCCTCCGTGATCTTCTTCACCATCATAGCAGACCCATACTTCACCCACGCATTCCAAGTCCTCTGATGATCCTCTCCAAACCTATTTTCATACATCTTGAACAACTTCTCCAACATATCCAACACCGGATTTTCATACAACACCAGACCCCTCCTTTCGCACATACTAGTCAAAGCCTCCATCGAACTCCCCGTCGCACGATGTAATTCTCCAAAGGTATCGGATCGGTAAAAAGTACTCCTCCTCAAAAACATAATCGAGCTTTCCCACTGTTGTAAATGGCCGTGGATCATTCCTAACAAAAATGATAAATGTGAGGAATCGGGGGCACGATGTTCTAGATCATCGTTTCGTGCGAGGGCGTCGGTTAGTGTCTTTGTGGATTTATGGGTTAATCCTGCGTAGAACTCTGCCTTTCCGAGATCTCGGAGAGCGTCGGCGTATTGCTTTGACGTCTTTTCGACTTCTTGGGTCTCGGAGATTGTTTTGTTCGCTTCGTTGATGATGGTTATGGCGATTGGTTTGAGGTTTTGGTTTATTAGAAGGCGGGCCATTAATGCTAACGCGGAGATTGTGCGGCCGTGACCACGGCCGTAGCGGACTAGGCATCTTTGGTGGAAGAATTGAACTAGCCGGGTAGCTAGAGGACCGTTGGGACTGAACGGGAGGACTTGGGCGAGTTGGTAGAAGGTATCCAGTGCATGTTGGTGGAGCTTCATGTCCAATTTATCGAAAGCGCGAACAGCTATTTCTAGGATTTCAGCGGAGACTTGAGGATGGCATACTAGACCTAAACACATGCCGAAGCTTTGCATCGCACGAGTTACGAAGTAGTGACCTGGACCATATTTTGTGACAAGAGTTGGGAGGTAGAATATTCGGGCGACATCGTCTAGATATAACTTTGTAGTTTCGAAGGCGGAAGTTCCTGCGAAAAGACCCCAGAACGCTGGGAGGACGCTCAAGTAGATTTTGGAAACGGGGTCCCAGTTCATACTCAGCATTTCGTGACCTCGATCGGGGAGGGGGTCTGGATCGTCTAGATATTTTAAAACGCTAGTACATACTCCTGGAGGTAAAGGCTCTATGGACTCTGTAGGGGTGTAGCCTATTTTTTCTATTTCTTCGATTGTAGGTTCTGGGTCTAATGGCTGCTCTGACACGATGCATATGGCGTTTCGCTTGACTCTTTCTATCCAGGCCGTACAGATAGGACGCAGGACTGCTGTGGCTTGGTGGAAGCCAGATGATAGGTCTAGGGAGAATGCTTGACCTTGCTCTACATGGTCTTCCATTGCAGCGTTTATGACAGAAGGGTCCTCGGGTGGAGGACGGGTTTCAGTAGGTGCGCCCGAGGGGGAATTAGAATCATTTGCGGGTTCACTCGGACCCGGCGTGGTTGTTTGGGCATTGTCCGGGTCCGCCCCTTGGAGGGTCTCCGTGGGGATCTCGGGCACGGATTCATCAATCAACTAGAAATATGTGTTAGCACTTGAGCCGATTTGGTTCAATGTCGAGATTGTGCAGATTTCCAGCTTACTTGGTATAAGTCAGGAATTGCAGTTTCACCACCAATGAGGCTCATGGCCATCATGGCCTCCTCTATTGGAGTTGTAGTACTGTCTTCTTGAAGCCATCTTGCTGCAGCTTTTTGAAGAGGAGTGATATGGTCCTCTTCCACCGCAGTTTTGGAGCTTACGCTTGAAGCACTCGGGGTCTGGGCAATGAGATCGATTTGTTCGTCTTCATTTGGGCCTGGAATGTGTAAAAAACCGGTTAGCGGACGGTACTTAATCTTTTCCCATGCAAAGGTTAGGGCAAGATCGATTTTCATGCATGAACTCATTTCAAACCGTCCAATCGAAGCTGCATGACCCAGGACGCCGGAACTACCCTCGGCCGGACAGAAAAATACAGACTGACCTTGTGCTTCATTCTTGTACCGTTTCAGCACCTTATCCACTTTATCATCTGGAATCTTCTCCCCGGTTTCCGCATACTTGAATACAGTCCTTTGCTTCCCGGCCGCCCGTCGCTGCAAGGTCTTGCTTACAATGTAGCGCCGACGAGTGGCATTAATACGCACCGTGGAGTTCCAAGTTCTCAACACGTGCTTTAATTGGTGGAGCCTAGTTAGGACACAGAACAGAATTTCAGCATGGGAACTTTCTTGTTCCGATAATTCAACTTATGCGATTTGTATAGGGTTGCTTCTTCTTCTTCCTCCCGTTCTTCTTCTCCTTCTTTGGATGGAGGCCCGCGTGTGAGAGCCCACGGTTATGTCGGCACGGGGTGAAGCGAGATTTTTTGACCCACTCGCGTACCCGAACGACAATATCGATGATGTTATAATTAAATAAAACTTACTCGACATCCAGCTTCCTCTCGGACTTCAATAGTTTCACGATCTCATCTAATGGTACATTTTCAGATCTCTTTCGTAGGATGTATGACTTGTGGGGTTGCCAATCTGTGGACTTGTTGTATCGACGCGGTTGAGGTCGCGACGGTCCCGCCCAGAACTCCACATTCAAATCAGAAGTAGAAGCTGGAACAGCAACAGCAGCGGTAGCAGGGATTGGATTCTGCATATCGCCGCCGGCTCGCTGGGGGATTTCAACGGGTTTCCGGTTTTGAAATTTGAACTTATGTCCCAGTACAGTGCAGCGAAACCCTTCCCTTTGGTAGTTCTCCCGAGGGTCCTGTTACGTATGCAGGTATAGGTATACACACACACACAAGCACACACGTCGTACGAGACTTTGGGAGATTCACTACTATTATTTAGACTGGGGTTGGGACTGGACGGGTTTCTTTTTCGGTTGGCGAGATATTTTTCGGGAATCGATACTTCGTGTGGCCATGTGGAAGTTGGGGAGGGGGAATAGAAAGGGTGGCCGGTGGTCAATTCAGAAGATGAATCTTCGAAAGAGGGTTAGCTAAAACCCGACAGCCTCTTTTTCTCTTACAATTATCTTCTTATCAGATTTTAACCCATTCCTTTGCAGTGCGAGCAGAAGGCTGAGAGGCGGCCGAAATAAGTGACTGAGCGTACGTATGTATCGACTCGACGCCACAATCACAGTTATTATTACGTCAGTGGTTTCCGGTTAGTCAGATCGGTTGGCTGGAAGGAGCCTGATCGTTCAAACCTTCGCTTGAATAAATCAATCGACATTTTACAAATTTACCGGTAGTATTATATAATACAACTTTGGAATGTCCGTACTCCGTAGTATACCTTTAAGTAGCTCAGGTACGCACACACGGTACATTGGGACCATGGCAGACCAACTAGTTTGAGCTTGTGTAACTGCCAGATCTTAATTCCTGTGTACCTAGCATGTATACCCTGGACCTTGCGCTGCGAGCCAATCAAGAAGCTTGATCGCCGCTCTTTTGGCCACCGTTCGGTGTCGCACAAGTTATTTACGGACAAACCTCTTTTCAATGGAGAATGCTGTTCGAATAAAACTGATATAAGGCGCAGTTGGTTTGCCCTATAATTTATGATTATATAATGTTATATTGGTTAACCTAAGTCGGTATACCCATTTTCACCTCGAGCTCACTTCTCTCCTGCTGTTAACTTATAAATCTATAATCGAGGTTTTTATATTTAGAGTTAGTTGCCGATATATCACCAATCAGTCTTGCACAATATTGATATCATGATCATGACGCGGCGCGGGGCTAGTCTCACCATGCATCAAACTTATAGAAAAGCTAATTTATTGATTAAGCAAAATAAATCACCTAAGTTCTCGTATACCGAGCCTACTGGATCGGCAAAACTATGATGTTACTAAACCTAGCTTGACCTCCTGGCCTGGGCTATCGATCGAGTATACAAATAAAGCCTTCAACCATCATAGGCCATGCCAACACCAACCTTCGTATAAAACAAGAATTAAGCCTTGCGCCAAGGGGGTTGGCATATTGAAATGTTGGCCATGCTGCGCAACCGTTCGAGTTCATTGTTCGATTGATCCGGTTGATTACTACTACAGTACGAACTTGGCCAGTAATTTCACCTACGATTTCAAGGGTCAGTGAAGCCAAGTAAGGGCCACAGGGTAATATAATATCGTTGGTTTAAACAAGCTGACTTTGCGCGCTAATAAATATCGAATATAAAACCGCATGCCAACATTTCCATTTGAAACTGCTATGGATATTATATTTGAAGCGACGACTTCTGTTGGTGTTGTATATATATTTGACAATGTCTGTTCAAAGTCTTTTTTGGCTTAATCAATACGCTGTATATAATAAATTTATGAAGCGATAGATATCGACAGAGATATACAACATTTCTCGAATCTGTGGCACGGAATTCCAAGAATTCAATACAGTTTCAAGTAGACAGGGAAATCGTTAGTAGTTATTAGAAGCCTAGCTAGCCTCGAATCCAGGCGGTAGAAGCTAAAAGCCAATATCTGTACACTTCCACTATCATATTTAACTACAAATCATCTGTTCATGACATGTGGTTGTCAATGCTGTTTAAACTTCGAGAGAAAAATTACTACTTGTGTCACTACACCTTTTGAATACCAGATATCCACCAGGGATTCAACCATGTTACGCCCAAAGTTCAAAATCTCTTCCTTCTTAAGCTCGCTAGCAACCCTCATAACCACTCCAATTAACCATGTAAACGCGGCTTGCATAGAAGTACCACAAGACTACGTTCCCGGAGAATGCAGTGTCGCAGTCATGTGGCACAAAATAACCCTCTATGAAATCGAATACCGAGAAAGTCGCGAGGGAATGATCACAGACTGGATTTCAGCCAACATACGGGACCCGCTAAATAGGCAGATCACAAATAATGTATACGTAAACTGCAGGGGGTATCCGGGAATGGAGTGCGTATTCAATTCCGGTACGCCTCAACAGTTGGTGATCAGTCCGCAACATCGACGGGAATATTTACAGTTCTGGTTTGGAGACTTGGGATGGAATACTGATCCTGAACCGATGGCGGGTCCGACGTTCGTGGGAGAGGGTGCGAAGGATAGGAGACCTTATTGTGGGGTTTATACGGATTGGAAATTACTTGAATATGATGGTGATGATAAGAAGTCGTATAAAGATGATCCTGACCGCACTGTGAATACTATTCATGTGAGACTCTTTTCCCCGTTCCTAAATCATTTGTCGGAACGGTATAAAAAAAATCACATATTGAAACTAACAGGCTGACAATCCTCTTTTTTTCTTCCATCTTGGAAAATTTAAAGGAAAGGGAAGTTCGTTGTCAATTTTATTGCGGCCGAATTAATTTCGATGATAGTTCCATCAAACCATATCAATGTGCGCCACCTCCAAATGCAACGACAGTGACAGCGACAATGACAAAAACAAAAACGAAATTATATACTTCATTGAAGACGGAGACGAAATTATATACTTCATTGAAGACGGAGACGAAATTGTATACTTCGTTGAAGATAGAAACTAGGTTAAAATATGTAACCGAGACGGCATCTCTATCCATTGGTCACGGTCCGGTTTATGTACCCATACCTACTATGAGTTCGAACTCGACGAAGCCAAGGTACCTTAGTTCGAACTCGACGAAAACAAAGTACTTTAGTTCGAACTCAACGAGGTCAACGTATCGGATTGGTCGACCAGTGCCTGCGACTGATTTGGATCGCAGGAAGGACGGATAGATTGGAGAAGTTTTTCTAGAGTATCTTACAAGTTTGGTAAGGGTGAATTTTTCCCATGATGGCAGTAGGTCAGCGTTTGTAATTTGCTTCGAGTATACTATATTATAAATTTTAAAGGTTAAAAGTTTGAATTTAAACTAATATCTTATCTAAGAAGCTTAACAAGCTGTGATATAGATCTCGAGAGAACTGAACCCAGGGGAGCTTTAAGAAGTTGGGTAGCCGGCACCGGTGGCCGCGGTACCAGTTAAGAGAAATTCGATTCAACTATCTTTTGTACATACCCGAAAACAACTAAAATCTGGCTTCCAAAAGATGGAAACCGGGAATGTTTTAAAATTGTCATTCAAGGGAGATTATATAACTCTGAGGTGTTTGGGCTTCACAGCTGGTCCAGGCCTTTCAACTTCGCACTTAGCATCCAGGTTTATAAGCTGGGATTTGACTGCCCATATGGCCATTGAGCACGCACTGCATTTTTGTAATTAAATACAAGACCCTGTATATACGAAAACTAATATTATGAATAAAAATTCCCATCCGAAGATGCAGATGTCAGGGCTCCGATCAGGCCACAAAATGTCGCGTCTCCGAGAAGTATAGATTCACTGTCATGTTCATATGCATACCATTAGTCCACTCACCGAACATCCACGGTCTCCCGCCGACACTTCAAAAAAATAGTATTTCCACCCCAAAAATCCTATTATGCAGTTTAAATCAATTTTCATATTTTTTAAAGGAAGTAATTAACCAGCACTATCAATCCCGGATTATCAATAATCCGCGGTTCGGAAGGTTCCCTGCCATCTGTTTCGTGGAAAATTGTATCCGTTTCCCCACATCGGATTAACCTCAACTACACCCTGGACCCTCACCCAGCTTCGACAGCTCCTAGCTTGATGCGGCTTTTTTTTTGTTCGAATTTTTATTATTTTATTATTTTTATATACATTATCCCGCCTGGGTGACTGTTAGAAATGGGAATCCTATGAGGTTATTAAAGAATCTTCCGGCGTGCGTGGGGTGGTTGAGTTTTTTTCTCTTCTCCTCTTTCACTTTGTATTGCAATTGTGTGCATGGTGCATGCATGGGATGACGAGTATAAAATGTAGCCCGGTTGTGCATTGCAGGTCTGTCAAGCAGCTCGGAAAGCTACCTGTTAGATAGCTATAATATTTTACACGAATTCGAAGAATATATCATATTATCTCCTCGGTATATCTTTGAACTGTCACCCGAATCGTATCATATTATCGGAATTCGAAAAAAATACAGCATTGCAATTGTCGAAGCAAAGTCTCCGAAACTGATACGATACTTGCATTATCTACCAATCATCTTTTCTCTATCAGTTTTACCTATTAAATCGGATTTGAATTCAACCAATCAAAAAAAAAAATCAATCAATTGATATTCCGACCTTCGCTCGAGCTCAGCAAGTTAACTAGCTCTGCCATTTTAAAGCTTCTGATCGAATTCAAGAAGAAGAAGAAGAAGAAGAGAAGCTAAGATCTAATCGCTTAGACACGTGAAAAGAACAAACGGGTTTAACATGTACAGGGGGCCCCGCCGCCTGTGACAGCCAATTCTCCGTGTTTAAGCTTCCTCGACCAAAACCCATTAAAACATTTCTTCCGTCCAAAATCTGAGATCTTCTTTCGACACGTTTTATATTTAAATTACATCCTCTCATTTTCTTAATTTTATTTTTAAAGACACCACCACCACTATTAAATTGACTTTTTGCCAGCTTTTTCTCTTCTTCTTAAAGATCTCTTGCCAAATGCGCCTCCTATAGTGTTCACCCACCAACCCACCCAGCAACAGGTCACCCCGCCATAGCTCCCCGCCATATCCCTCACAACCAAGAAAGAAAAAAAAAGGAGAGAAAGAGGGAGAGAAAGAAAGCGAAATGACGTTCCGGCGCAAACTCGCCTACACCGCTGCCACAGCAGCCGGAGTCTCAGCAATCGGCGGCGCAACCCTCTACAACGTCCTAAGACCTCGAGCCTACCCAGGCGACAACCCCAAACCCATCACAAAGCCTCCAATCTTCCCAACCTTACCATCTCGAAAACAACATCTCGAAAACCTACGAAATGCAAAAGATCCATTCGACGTCCTCATCATCGGTGGTGGAGCCACCGGATCTGGAATCGCATTGGATGCTGCTTCCCGTGGATTGACCGTTGCTATGATCGAGCGTGATGATTTCGCTGCTGGTACGAGTAGTAAAAGTACAAAACTCGTGCACGGTGGTGTTAGGTATTTGGAAAAAGCGTTTTGGGATGCTGATATAGATCAGTATAATTTGGTCAAGGAGGCTTTGAAGGAACGGACGGTATTCTTGCATACGGCACCGCATTTGAGTGCTTGGTTACCGATCATGTTACCGGTTTATGAGTGGTGGAAGGCACCGTAGGTCCTTTTTTCTCCGATTCGATTGACAGAGAAGGATGGAATGGAGTGTTATTAACTAGAGATGTTCTCGGTATATATTTTAGGTATTACTGGGCTGGTACAAAGGCATACGATGCTCTAGCGAAGCTAAGCGGTGAGGGCATCGAGAGCAGTTACTTCCTGACTCGAGGAAAAGCCCTTGAAGCTTTCCCTATGCTTAAAAGAGAGAAGCTATGCGGTGCTCTAGTCTATTACGGTATATATTACACAACCTTTATGCCCAAAGTGATTTTACTTTGAAGGTAGACAGCAGCTAATACAAGGTATCCTACACAGATGGCGCCCACAACGACTCCCGTATGAACGTCACAATTGCCATGACAGCAGCCCTTTACGGTGCCACTCTCGCCAACCATACCAACGTAACCTCCCTCCTCAAAGACCCCATCACCGGCCAAGTCAACGGCGCAACAGTCCAAGATGTCCTCGACCCTTCCTCCAAACCCATTTCCGTAAAAGCCAAATGTGTAATAAACGCCACAGGGCCGTACACAGATACAATCCGTAAAATGGACGACGGAGAATCTCGTGAAATCGTTGCTCCGAGCTCAGGTGTCCACATCGTCCTACCGGGTTACTACAGTCCTCGCAAAATGGGTCTTCTGGACGCGAATACCTCGGACGGAAGAGTAATCTTCTTCTTACCATGGGAAGGAAACACTATCGCTGGTACAACCGATGCCCCTACCGAAATCGTCCAACAACCTGTTCCGAAGGAAGAAGAAATCCAATTCATCTTAAACGAAGTCTCCCGTTACCTAGCACCAGATATCAATGTTCGTCGCGGTGACGTTCTGGCCGCCTGGTCCGGAATCCGTCCACTGGTCCGTGATCCAAAGGCCAAAAACACAGAATCCCTAGTTCGAAACCACCTGATCGACGTCTCCAGCTCCGGACTCCTCACCATCGCCGGTGGTAAGTGGACCACATACCGTCAAATGGCCGAAGAATCTCTCGACATAGCAATCGAAAAATTTGACCTAACACCCCGTCCGAAACCCCTTCCATTCTACCCAACTTTTGTCGCCGAAAACGACGCAGACTCGGACGCCGCATCGGCGGCAAAGGGTACCTACGGCATGCTAGAAATCTCAGGAGATTGTAATACCGATAAATTAAAACTCATCGGTTCTCACGGTTGGAGTCCTACGTTGTTTATCAATCTAATCCAACACTTTGGCGTGGATACGGTAGTAGCTCAACATCTTGCCAGTGCGTATGGTGATAGAGCATGGACCGTCGCATCTCTCTGTTCACCCACAAGCCTTCGTTTCCCGGTCCGTGGCAATAGAATATCTCCACTATACCCTTTTGTTGACGGTGAGATTCGGTATGCGGTACGTCATGAAATGGCTGAGACGGCAGTCGATGTTATTGCTCGACGGACACGGTTAGCGTTTTTGAATGCTCAAGCGGCGTTGGAGAGTTTACCGTTGGTCATTGATACCATGGGTGAGGAGATGGGGTGGGGGAAGAAGAGGAAGGAGAAGGAGTGGACTGAGGCTGTGAAGTTTTTGGAGAGTATGGGGTTGGCTGAGGGGTTACAAGGGATCACGAGAAGTGAAGTTGAGAAGGGACGGGTGGCGCAATGGAGTAAAGAGGTGGAAGGTGGGATGTACAGTCGGTTTAGTGGTAAGTTATAACTTTACTCTACATTTTTTTCCATGGTTTATCTTTTTTTTTGAGTTGATCTAGACTAACGATGTTGTTTTAAACAGGACCAGCAGAGAGTGTATAAAGTCCTTTTGAAGCCACAAAAATGAGTATATATACCTAACTGGTTATATACCTAAAATACAATCCTCTTTTTTTCCATGTATATTGATTGTGTATTTTTTTCTCTCTCTCTCTCTTCCCTCTACCTCTGATCATAATTATTGTCGGTTTCTGCTGTATACTAGCCTTTGTTCATTTACAATCCGTTACTTGTCATTTCCAACAACCTGGAGCTTTTCTTGGTAATGGTAGCGATTATATTATACCTCAATTCAGCTCGATATGTCATGAAAAGTAACCCAAACACATATTTCTAAATACCGAAATAGAAATCTATAGCATCGGCTACTCGACGGGACCGAAACTCCTAAATGGTTCCGGTGTATAACCGAAATCACGATAGGGGAGCGATTTACACGGGCATAAGCGATAGTTTTTCCTACGGATCATGTTGACTGTCAGGTTACTAACGACATAATTATATATACTATAAGGCCTTTTTTTATACCTTTAATCCTATGAACTTAAGTGTCTACCTACCAATAGGTAGTAGGTAATTATAATCTAGTTCGCGTCTACGGGATAAAATTGGGTATATATATATGTTCCACCCAAGGAGAAGGAGGAGGGTGAAAAACGTTTTTGATATAAAAGATCTTGCAACCAGTTATCTAAACTGACCGGACTCCGTTGATAAAAAGAGAAGAAGAAAGAGAGCAGGCACCACAGAAACGACAGAAAACAAGTAAAGGAAAAAAAAAAAAAAAAAAAAGGACACCACCTGTGCGTTTTGAGGAGATAACTGGCTAGCAAAGAGACAAGGTATACGGTAGAAAAATCACAGAATATCGATGGACAAAAGGACGGATGTTTGAAAGGAGCAGAAGAGCAAAAAAAGGGGCAAGGGAAGGACAAAGAGAAAAAAAAGACGATCATGGTGAAGCGATTGAACTAGAATGCTAGAGAGAGAGAGAGGATTGACAAATGAACAAATGAAAGCTAAGAAAGATATGAACGAGCAGAAGCAGCGGAAACAAGACATCGTAAAAAAAATAATAAAACCAAGCCAAGCGAGCATCCCTATACGATTCCTTCCATTTCCAACTTTTTTTCTTTTTGAAAGCTTTAAACTGGGGGGTATAAGTACTGAGTATCATACGAAGCCCAACCGGGGGGAAAATAAGAAAACTCCGGATAGAAAGGTGAAACAGTCGTGAGAAATAGCGATAACAGTGGCCCAGAAGCATGAAGGCGATTGATTAAAAAAGTATTTTCCAGTCCTACGAATATCTAACACAGAAGGAAAAGAGAGCGGTGTGACATGGATATAACTTCTCAGGTGAGGAAGCAGCTATAGAGTAGGGAAACGGAGATTCGGAAGAGTTAGTACCAGATTTCCGGCGAAGCTAGGGAAAGTCGACTGAGACGTCGAATTGGTGGTAAATACGACAGTGCTAGTGATCCGTGAGCTCGACTTAGGCAATCCCGACTAGAAGATCCGGATGATGCAGAATACCCGCTAAGTGGCCTTGGTATCCTCAACTCTAAGGACGAAGAAGAAAACGCAGCACCTGACATCCTAGAATGCGGTCGGCTCGGATGTCTAGCACCGCAGCTATGTCGTCTGGTAGACCTTAGATCTTCGCGTGGATTCGCCCGTTCAGACTATTTAACGGTGTCCGGCTCAGTATCTGGTCCTTGCAGAGGCACGCTCAACAAGCTGGTACCCGTACTACCACGCTTAGTACTGTACTTGGCGATCGAGCGGCCATCATTAACATCCTCGTCCTCAGGTCTATTTTCAGTGCTACTTCCTGCTCCAAAGAATGTCGGGTGGGATGGCGTGACCAATGGACTAGCGGCACCAGTCATGACGATACTATCTCGGTCTCTGTGACGTTCAGCGAACAAACTTGCACGGTCGCCCATGGTAGCCCGGTCACCACCACTAAGGACACTTAGTGGAAGGGATTCCTTACTACCACCCCATAGACTGCTTGGTGGTAGGGCGCGGATTGATGCATCGGTGTCAAAACTACGGCGTCGCTCGCGCTTTCGGGAAGAAGAAGCCAGAGTTAGGATACTAGCATCGTCCGAGAGCATGTTTCCTTGTGTCATTGTATGGTACGTTGTTGGGTGTGGGAGAGTCGTAGGGATACCATGTGTGGAGTTTGAGTTGGAAGGTGTGTGGGTTAATCCTGGAGCAGGGGAGATTGTGAATTGATGGGTAAAATGTTGGGGGGGAGCATTTGGGTTATGACTAGATAGATGGGGATTATAGGAAGTCGTTATGCCGTTGGCAAGGTACGTCGAAGGAGGGGCAGTAGACTGAACCGTGGTCAAAGTTGCAAGCGATTGGACAGATTGAGATGGCGAAGAGTGGGCGGTTGATGAAGTATATGTGTGAGCGTGGGAAGAACCAGCCATTGAGGCGGCTCTGGTATGCGAACCTGATGCGATACTATGCGGTGGGTCCGAGAACACAACTTGGGTGCCCGAAGATGAGTGCGTCCCTGACGTGGATGTGGACTCGTTTGTCAAGATGCCGTTTGAGACCGATCTCTGATTGCCATTGCCGTTTCTATTATGCGATGATGGTTTGAAGGCAGCAAGTCGTTTCATCAAAGTACTAAATGGTTTGCGACGAGGGTGTCGGTCTAGACAAAGTGGTGGATTATGTCAGCAGATAGGTCCAAGCAAGGCGGCTGCAAATTGTGACAGGAGAGCCGCCATCGCATCATCATCACCATCGTATCCCTGAGATGTGAAAGACGTACCTCCTCCATTTCCGCCCTGACCACCAGAATTTGGTGCAATTCCGGTCGCCATCTGGGCTCTTGGTTCTTTTCCCTTCTATTCTATGGTCTATAATTACGTAAAATCGAATCGAGGCGATCCTATGTTCGTTCTGCTGTAATAGAGACACGCGAGCTTAGAGCGCTGGCTGGTTAAGGAGGCCTGAATGGAAGTCTCGGGAAGGGTGTCGATATGAAGGCCGAAGCTTGATAATCAAACGGACGTAGGATCTAGTTGAATGAAGTCGATAGGTATGGGTTCCGGTGAAGCCGGCTTTTGTCGCAAGGCTGTATTTGCGATGACGAAGGGAGGCGCTGGTTCGAGGCAACTATGATGTATTTGTGGAGAGGTGGTTGTTGTTGTTTTGAGGTTTTGCCAATGCCAATTCCCTAAAATTTGGGGCGCCAACCAGTGCGATCCTGCCAATGACTACTAACTACAAGGAAGTAAAGATCGAAGACGCAGTTCAACAGTCGCCAGAAGAAACAGAAGAAAGGTATCAAATGAAGGAGAAACAACGAAGAAACAATCAAGCAATCGATAAATCGATAGATCGGGGAAATATGAAGGGACAATGGTGGAGAAGTCCTAATTTGGCTGTTTAGTCACGGGCGGGAGGTTTGTTTCGACCAAGCAGCCCTTGCACATGCTAATATAAACCTGCCCTATGACGGGAAAGGAAAAGGCTAGAAAGGACCACGCCCGTTTCAGGTTCAGGGTCTTCGACTTCGATTCTTCCATATTGCAGTCACGGTCACCTCACTTCTCATATCTGCCGGTATACACGATTGTATCGACTGTAGATGATACCTTCGAATGAATGCCCCCATTGATCCAATCGAATCGGCTTCTGGTGTCAGTCACCGGACCTGATACAGACCGCCACAATTGATATCAGAAGACCAGTGCAGAGTCGCGGGTGGCAGCATAAGCCTGTCCTACAGTCCTCTATATGCAGGCTTCCTTCCCGTCTGTATACAGCCAGCCGCTGGGTCTGCCGTCCTTGTGTGTGTTTCTATACTGTAATAGTGTAGGGATAGAGGGAGTCCATTAAAATTTTCTATCAGTTTCTAGACCGAAGAGGCTCAAAGTCATCGCTGTCCAACCATTCTTAATAAGGTCATCTGGGGTATCTCATCTAGCAATTCCTAAAGTGATGAACATGATGGCTACAAATTTTTAAAATTTTTTTTAATGTGGGCAATCAAGTCGTCTGGCGACATTGATAAATAGATGTCCCGCGCGACGTGGCTTTGCAGAGATACATCCAGATGTCTACCCCTCATATATGCACACCCCTCCAACCCCTCCTATCCACGACTCCAGAGATGAGATCACCCCTCCTTCATCATCATACTATGTCGGCCGCTGCCCGAGAAGCAGTGGCCTAAAATCTCTGAGATTATTGAAACGAGTCGCCAACTGCAGATTGAAAAATCTTGCAGCAGGTTGCGTCCTGTGAAATATGAAAGACGCATATGCATAGTTCCCAACCCTGAGCGTTGAAAGAAGCTTAAACAGCGGTAATGTGAGCACTTTTCTATGGTATGGTAATAGTTAAATAATATCCAAGGGTTTTCCTTTGGTTATTCGGTGTGTGCCAGTTCCTGGGTTGCAGCATCATGCATGCAATGCAGGGCACTAAAGATTAGAGGGCGAACTGCTTCATCAATGATGCACAAGACTGGACGCCGAAATTCGCGAGTTCAAAGTGTAGAGAGAAACAAACACGAGAGAGACTTGATATAGACACGGGCCGGATGTGTCCTCGAAGTACCTTATAACGGGAAGGAATTGGAAGTGCCGTCCCGACCGAAGGGATTAGCTGAGCTCTGCGGGGAAAGCATCTAGCTTTTAGAGCCCGAAGGCAGAGGAGTACTGCCCTCGGATCAATTTCCGTTATATCATGAGAAATGGTAATTCTTAGTCGGCCTGATATATCCTGCAGCCATTCTCCGCGTATCCAAGCATTAATGCCAAAGGAAGAAAAGCAATTGCTTGCAGTTCTCGATATCACCCGAGCTAGGCGAAGTCAGACCTTTCCGTGGGGTGAATTCTGAGTTCGCCGTACATTGCCTCCGTTTGGAGGATCGTGAGGCGAACCCTCAGACGGCTTCATGAACGATTGTCCAAAAGTGGAGAACCTATGGAACACCGCCTTTGCCCATGCAGAGCATGCCCTCAAGCTGCAGCTTTGCCGTGCAGGTCAGGGACTGGGATCTAACGACAGCCTGCATGTTTTGTTCATCATTAGCCCACAGAGCATTGCTTTTGGTGGGGCACTTACGTTACTGGCTGGACGTGGGGAGCTAGAGCTCGAACTGGAATTGGAACTGGAGCTTCGATGTGGGTCGATGCGGTCGGTACATACGGAGAACATGGGCAGAAATGACCGAACCGAAGAAAACCTTGGGAATGCCGTGAAAAGGTCCAAGCTTTTTGCCATTCTTTCTCGGGTTTCCGTTAGTCAAACCGGTAGACATTTCTGACGGTGAGAAAACAGGATTGAATTAATTCTATAAATGCGGCCCGATATCTTACAGTTGGTTTTGTAGTTCACAAGAGAGTTTCAATCGCAGAAAATTGGGCCGAAAGTACTTTATAGCTTTTAACTTCAACGTCACTGCCATCGTCCTCATCATTACTTGTGAAGAATACTCAATTCCTACGGACTATACCGCTGTACGGAGATAATACGTTATACGTTATACATCAGACCTAGGGTATCCGGCACTTATAAGCTAGCGAGAAGGGAAGCTACAGACCGGAACTAGGGGAAGCCATCATCCGTGACAAGGTACGACATGACAGGTCTATCCGAGATCCCCAGTTTTGTTCAAGTTCCCAACGTGCAATTCGCAACCCGCAGCGGCATCAGCCATTTAATTTGCTGGTAGCCCAACCTCAACAGCATTAGTCTCTTCGCCTCTTGGTTTTCTTTACACAAGAATGCAACTTTGATTCTTCTCCAGTTTACCCCGCTACTTCCTCAATTGATCAATTGACGGGGATATCCTGCCTCTAAATGCGTGGCGTCGTCCACGATCTTTCCCCGAACCAGCTAGCTCTGGCAGTTAGCTCGGGTTCAAATCGCGTCGAAGCAGAGCAATCGATATCGTCCGCCACGGCCGTGCCATGGTGCGGTTGTTTGCTACCTGTTTGTCGTCCTGATGCACATGGCATGATCAACGTCATGGTAGCCTCCTTTTTCTTTCATATCAGACCAGCGAGGCAAAAGTTTGCAAATAAGTGCGGAGCAAATTAATACTATTGATAGCTTCGATCTTCGTGGTCGTCGCTGACTGTTCCGTGTCTGTTGGCCCGCATCGGCCTTCGCCCGGGTCTGGATTTTGAGAGATATCGATACCAGCTAGACTTAAGCTGGTTTGTTAATAGCTCTTTTGATTATAAAAATGAGCAGCCTGCAGCCCCCCTCCAAGAGTAGCTCAGTTCCCTGACCCCGCCGTATACATGTAAAGTATGTAATGTATATGCAAGCTGCAGAGCAAGTAAGTGTGAACTGTCAGTGCTTCAAGCAGACCCCTCGATTCCCCTCCCTCCCTCTTCTCATCGTCTCTGTTTCTGTCCCTGGCTTGGTCTTGCACCGTCGGTCAAGTCTATAAAGACGGGCTCTCGCCGTCGTGAACCCCTTTCTTTCTCTCTCTCTGATCACCATCCCCTCCCAAAGCAGTTAATTGTCATCAATTGGCCCACTTATTACCAATTGACACGCCCCATTGAAGAAAAAAAGGTATCTCTATCCTCTTCGTGCCAATGCCATTACGCTATATCACATTTCATTTCCTCGCATCTGCTCCTTCTTCAAGCTAGCTCCCGGCTCTAGGCCGGCAATGCAATGGCCAAGCATCAATAAACACGTCGAGTATCGTCATGGGGTTACGTTACAGCTCCAGTGGCACTGCTATGAGCTGCTATGGTCGAAGCAGGTTCCTCCTTGCCCTCAGCTTACTCGTCGCTGTTCCCTGCATCAGATCATTGTCAGGAGCCGGTCTAGCTGCCCCCACTAATGGGCTGCCTATGCAAGCCTGGTGCCCCGCAGCCCGTAGCTGCCCGTTTCCCAATTGGGACCGCCGTTTGTCTTGCCGAACAGGAACCCCCAATTTATGCCACACAACGCAGCGGACCTCACTTTGGCTGCTGTCGTTACGTCAGATATAAATCTCGACGGCTTTCTCGGAACTATGCATCTTTTTCTTCCAGCTTTGCTCTCCATTGCAGTTGTACAGCAGTTATAAACTGTACTATTCTTTCTTTCTTCTTGCAGGAGTTAAATCGTCTCTAACAATTACTAGTGCTTGGTAGATTAACTAGAGTGGAATTATAAACCTTTAAGAATGTCTGCCCCAGCCGAACAGGCCGCCGCTGCGGCTGCAACTGTTCTTACACCACACCGGAAGAACAGCGGATCCAATCATCCAGTTCGTCGTGCCTCTCAGGATGATCATCATGACTTCCAGTCCCGCGCTCCCGATGGTGCTGGTTACAGGCGACGTACCAGTATCATGGAAGATAAGGAACGATGGGTCGGAACCGCCTTGACTGTGAGTTAGATCTCTAGACTTAGAAGAACTTCGTTAGAAAACTGTATCAGATATCGATATTAACAGAATCGTTAGCCAATGTATGTTGGTATCGCTGCTCTAGTTCTCGATAACCTTCTCGAGATTGGTCTCTCCATCCATGACGGAACCTATACCACCGATTTCTCGGTTGAGACATACGATGTTTCCCCTGAGACTAGCCCAGAGGATATTTCCAATATGGTTCTCAAGTACGTTGTCCAGCAGCTCACCACTTTCGCCCGTGAGCATACCGTCAAGTTCGTTGGTGCTGGTATTACCGAGGGTGCTGAATACCACTGCCCAACCATCTCCAACATCATCTGGAAAGAATTGGATATCGTTCCAATTGTTTTCCACGTCCATATCACCCTCGATCCAGATCACGCTTCTGCCAACTCCACATACTCCCCACCAAAGGATGGTATTGAAGTCCGAAGCGTTGACGAACAGGCTGATTCCGCCGTTCGTAAGGCCTTGATGTACTTCGGTCCCAACCACAACCCACGCCTTACTATCGGTTTCCGTAATCAGGTCGAGGTTGACGGAGATGGCAAGATCCACCTTGTTAATCTCAAGCAGCTCGAGGAAACTGTCGCCGATACCACCTGGCGATGCGTTCTCAAGTATGCCAATGAAATCAAGGCCAAGAAGCTGAAGATCGCCTTCTTCAACTCCACCCCACAGGGTGGTGGTGTCGCTCTCATGAGACACGCCATGATGAGATTTTATAAGCTCCTTGGTATTGACGTTAGATGGTATGTTCCAAAGCCAAACCCGGCTGTTTTCAGAATTACCAAGAACAACCACAATATCCTTCAAGGTGTCAACGACCCATCGGTTGGTTTCAGCAAAGACCACCAGGCCCAAATGGACCAATGGATCACCTACAACGCTGAGCGTTACTGGCTCAAGGAAGGTGGCCCACTCAGCAAGGGCGGTGCCGATGTCATTATCATCGATGACCCACAGATGCCAGGTCTCATCCCGCTCATCAAGAAAGTCCGCCCAGATGTTCCAGTCATCTACCGCTCCCACATTGAAATCCGTGGTGATCTCGTCTTGAAGCCGAATACTGCCCAGAATGATGTCTGGAACTACCTTTGGGATCGCATTCAACAGGCCGATGTTTTCTTGTCGCATCCTGTCAACAAGTTCGTTCCAGGAAACGTCCCCGCTGAGAGAGTTGGTTTGATGGGCGCTGCCACCGATTTCCTTGATGGTTTGAGCAAGCCTCTCCGTGACTGGGATCTCCGATACTACTTCCACAACTTCCGAACTCTCTGCAGTGAGAACAGGATGTACAAGTTGCAGTACCCAGCCCGTAACTATATCGTTCAGGTTGCCCGTTTCGACCCGTCGAAGGGTATCCCCACCGTGATTGAGTCCTACGTGAAGCTCCGCAAGAAGTTGGATAACATCCTTCCTATTAGCAAGATCCCACAGTTGTTGATGTGAGTCTATCAGATCAAACTTTCGACACACTTCTTGATCCTTACTAATGTGATAAATAGTTGTGGTCACGGTGCTATTGATGACCCAGATGCTTCGATCATCTATGATCAGATTCTGAACATCCTTGAACAACCAGAGAATCAACCCTATGTTACTGATATCATCGTTATGCGTATCCCACCATCTGATCAGCGTATGTTCACTTCCCCTTTATTTTTTAATTTTTTAATTCGTATACTCACGGGTTCATAGTCCTCAACGCCCTTCTCTCCTGTGCCAAGGTCGCCCTCCAGCTCTCCACTCGTGAGGGTTTCGAGGTCAAGGTTTCGGAAGCTCTTCACAAGGGTATCCCAATCATCGCCAGCCGTGCAGGTGGTATCCCACTCCAAGTCCAACACGAGAAGTCCGGCTACCTCGTTGAGCCAGGTGACTCCGATGCCGTCGCTCGCCATCTCTTCGACCTCTGGCGCGACAAGGATTTGTACGAACGCATGTCCAACTTCGCCAAGAACAACGTCTCTGATGAGGTTGGTACCGTCGGTAACAGCTTGGCTTTCATGTACATGGCTGCGAAGATGGGTAAAGGTGGTGAGATTATCAAGCCAAACGGCAGATGGATCAATGATATGTTGAGAGAGGATGCTGGAGAGCCATACAGAGATGATGAGCCTAGACTGCCAAGAGGTGGACTTTCGGTTATCGTTTGAAGAGGTTATGATGAATTGGTCTCTGACCTCTTGACGAATGAAATGGATGGATGAATGGATTTATTTAAATATTTAATATACTCTCTCTTTTGTTTGGTGGTTTAACTGATTATCTAGTTTATTTTGTTCTTCTAACCTCTTACTCTTCTTTTTTTTTTTTGCTACACTTATTCTGGGGGACCTTAGAGATGATGGTCTAGAAAAATCAGAATTAGGATATAGCTTGATACATAAAGAGTTTAAATCAACAAAAAGTTCGATTCTAGCTTATATAATTATCCATGTTCTTTTTCCCATGATCTCAAGATTAAGCTTCAAAAGTGTGTTATATGACGTTAGCGTGTTGTTAATGTTGGAATATTCTCCCCCTAACCCCTTGTTCCTTTATTTCCGAGCTGGTTACAAAGCCAAATGCGCAACTATGGAACAACCCAGCTAGTCAACCTTTATGCATTTGTGCTCATGAATTGCTCATCCTGTGCAGCTGTACAGGTCCATTAAAAGATTATTTTTTCTCTCGATGAGTCCACTCTTCCAGTTCACGTACTTTACAATCAAACATGATTACCTGATCCCCCGAAATTACCGAAGCTTTCTCTTTTCACCTACTTCAACCTGAGCTCTTTTTCTTAAACAGTAAGATAAAACTGCTGTTTTACGCCATAAGCGTGTGGGACTTAATTTTGTTCCCCAAAAAGGTTAAATTTTATGAAGGCTTGGGCCAGGCCCCTGACATAGTTCCCTGGGTGGTTTCCCTTAACTTTATACCTTTTTTTAAAAGAAAGATATTATGGATGAGCAGCAACAGCCGCCGCGGATTCAGCGGCTTTCGGCTAGTGCGATAGCTCAGATTCGGAGTACAGTGTCGCTTACGAATTTGGCGGGTGCTGTGCAGGAGCTTTTGATGAATAGTATGTCTGTTTTTCTTAATTATTAATTCCTGGATTGTGTTCTTTGATCATTTAGGATTGTGAAAAAATGCTAATTAATTTGGATGTTCCTTTAGGTATTGATGCTAATGCTACTACGATTAATATTTTTATCAATATCATCAAAAATTCTATTGTAATTGAAGATGATGGGGAAGGTATTATTCCAGGTGATATGATATTAGTTGGGAATAGATATTGTGAGTATTCAAGCTCGATTTCCTTTCTTTTTCCTTTTTCTTTTCTTAAAAGAAGGATTTTGTTATTAATACTAGTATAAACGTTTCCTGGACTTGTAGCGACATCTAAATCGACATCTCCCTCAAGCCAAACCTTTGGCTCTCGTGGAGAGTTCCTATCATCTCTCGCAACGTCATCGTTGCTTACGATTTACTCCCGTTCTCAGTTTTACAGATCTACCCATGCGGTAAGATATCATTATGGGTCTCGGCTAGTATGTGGACAAATCGAAAACGACCACTTGATGCTTCCAAAAAGTGGGACGAAAGTTATTGTCGACAGATTATTCGGTAACTTCCCTGTAAGGCTCGTGGGGAGGGAAGATATGACCGCTACCGAAATAGCGAGGGAGTGGAGGGATATTGGGAGGAAAGTTGTTGAGGTTTTATTACTTTGTGCAAATAATGGAAGAGGTGTTAAAGTTGTGGTTAGGAATGAGGAAGGTGTTAGGAAGGCGGTTTTTGATATTGGAGGCGGGGATGAAAGTGGTATGTCTGTGAGGATTGGGAATGTGGTGGATCAGGCGGGGTTTGGGAAGACATTGTGGGAGAAAATAAGTGGTGAGTGGCGTGGGATTACTATGAAAGGGGTTATTGCACTGGTGCCTGCGGCGGATAGGGAGAGGCAGTTTATTTGTGAGTTTTTTCTTCCCTGCTTTATAATTTATAGGGGGAGGTGGGTGCTGACTCTTACTGAAGTCGTCAATGGTTCACCTGTTGGGAGGCATACGAACTCGATTTTATATTCCAAGATCAATGGTTTGTTTACAGGGTCATCGTTTGGAACAATCGATGAGAATATTGCACCAGAGGCTGGGAAGAGATGGGTCGTGAGGAAGGGCGTTGAACGACATCCTTCGTTTGTAATATTCGTGGAAACATCTGGTTCACTGAATATGGTGCATGCAGAGGATTTGGAAGTGGATAGTGGCAATACAATCCTCTTAGATGTCACAAGCTTGATTGAAGCGGTGGTGGATGAGTTTCTGAAGGTTGGAGGTTGGAAGAAGAGAGCCGCGGCCATGATGCCGAAAAAGAAGGCAGATGAAGATGAGGACATCGGGACGAAGTGGGTGCCGAAGAGGAGGGCGGATCTTGCCTTGGATTTGATGTATCCTTCGAGGATGAAGAGTTCCCACAGTCTCGCCGCACAGAACCTCAATGGAGCGAAAATTCGGAGGGTCATGCCGGAGCCGGCGGAAAGACCACCACCGGAGGAATTGATGCAGCAGGAAGATATACCCGCCGACGATCCTGCTGTTTTGAGATACTTGGACCCAGAAACGAACCAAAATATATTATTGGATGCAAGGACCGGGAATGAAATCAGGACCCCGAAGCCGCAAGCAATGCCGAAGAGATTGACCTTATTGCCTGAACAACGAAAGGGGATTATGACCGCTCAGGGCTGGACATCAAATATTGTTTCGGTGGGTATAGCCGATCCCTGAAGAAAACGACCGAGTGTATGGCTAACTTATCATAAAGTCCTTCAAAAACCCGGTTTACAGAAACCCCGAAGCACAGATTCCTCGAAAATCTATGATATCGGATACTTTCAAAGGAGATGAACATATAAGTACGGCACGACTATCTAAATCATCCCTTCAGACAGCAAGAGTAATTGCGCAAGTGGATGAAAAGTTTATCCTCTTGTTTTTCCAACCTCTGGAGTTACTGGTTATCGTCGACCAACATGCTGCCGACGAAAGAATTCGGGTTGAAAGGCTTTGGAAGGAATTTGATAACGTACCGAAACCTTTGAAAAAGGAGGTTTCATTCTCCATCAATGCGGACGAAGCGAACATATTGAGATTGTATTTGGATGATATCAGGACTTGGGGGTTTGAATTAGATATTACACCGATAAGGGGAGCTCACGGTGCAGTGGTAGTTGATGTTGTCGGGGTGCCAGAGTTAGTGGCGGATAGATGTGTAAGTGAGTCATCAGTGGTGGTGAGGTTATTGAGAGGCTGGATTGCAGAGTTGAAGGATGAAAAGAGAAGTAGAGGTTTTCCTGATAGTAGAGGCGGGTGGATCAAAAGAATGGTCACGGCTACGCAGCGTCTGAACGAAGTTGTCAGCAGTCGAGCTTGCAGGAGTAGGTGGCTTCACAATTTCCTTTTCTACAGATTAATTTTACTGACGGTGTGATTTTTGTCATAGGCGCAATTATGTTCAATGATAAGCTCACTTTAGAGGAATGTCGGGATCTGATCGACAAGCTTGCTGCTTGTGATTTTCCATTTCAGTGTGCACATGGAAGACCAAGTATGGTGCCCGTGGTCGATTTAGCGGATGATGGAGTTGAGACACGCTTCAAGGAGGATGCATGTGGCAATTTATGTTTCCAGCATGACTGATATATGAGGTCTAACGGCTTATTGCCTGAGGAGGTCTAAAGCCTTAGAAGTTTGGGATATATCCGGTATAATATAAATCTATATCGAGATAGGCTCGCAATACGCTTAAAGTGCCGGTTCTGTAGACCTGTCTAATGCGTACTACCTATGGCTTAATTATTAGTATATTATCGATACTAAATAATCAATAAATTTTAAATCAAATTTAAAACTAGGCAGATTGTCTTTTACTGTTAACATGACACGGACCTCCAAGAAAGTATGCGAAAAGACGTCTCTCGAAACTAAAAAGCGTTTAAGTTTTGACTTGCCGCCCGACGCTCGTCAAAAGTGGGCCTTAAGTTGTCTTGGTGTGATCCTTCACAGATAGTTTCGTGGAGATACCCGAGCCCGCCGGCTATAAAAGTCGGTATGTTATTCGAGATTGTTGAATTTACAATTGATTATACCGCATCATCTACACAACTTTCTTCTCCTGCTAGTTGATCTCATCTAGGTGCGAGACCTGTTTGATCGACTGTTTCATTCAATTAGAATTGGTATTTTTTGAAGGGTCCAAGACCGTTGAAAAAGTTTTCCCGCACTTTGGTTCTGCTGTTGGAGTTTTCCGTCGACAACACAGAATTAATTCCCACGATGTCGCCAGCGGCACTTGATGACCCCACCGCCCCTCGCAAGCAATTATCTGGTCCTAACAGGGTGAATTTCCAACCTTCTAAGCTTCTTCCTTTGTCGAAATCCCTAAGAGATGGTACTGAGATTATTATTACACCCTACATTAACGGATACCACGATGCGCCGTTAAAACCGATCGTGGAAACGTTATGTGAGGAGTTGAATGGGGAGATTGAACGGGGTGATACGTACCCAATGGACGAAATTATGAGCGCGGATTTGTTTGAAGTGTATTGGTTCGGAAATTTTGCAGCGGTTGTGACAGTTCGAGGAGGACCCGACGATGGGACAGTGTTGGGCAGTTTTCATGTCAAGCCGAATTATCCGGGTAAGTAGCAATCATATATAACTTTTTGGCACAATCCAGGCAAAAATAGTTGCGCTCGGGGTTTATAGATCTAGTTTTGATTGTTCATATCGGTTTTGCGTATCACTTGGATCTTTTCGAATTTCGTAGCTAACATTAGATTGCTTTGTTCGTGATCGTTAGGAAGATGTTCTCACGTATGTAACGGTGCGTTTTTAACGGCGAAAGCTGCGAGGGCACGAGGTGTCGGAAGGGTAATGGCAGAGACATTTCTGGTTTATGCTCCTTTGTTGGTAAGTTTTATTTTTAAAGCAAAACCCGCGTGTGGACTACAATCTACGCGATTTATGATCACATCGTCGATGCATCGATGTTGAACAGAAGTTATTAATTTGTTTACTTGTCTCTTTTTGGGTATAAATAGGGATACAAATCGAGTATATTCAATTTGGTTTTCGAGAGTAATGTTGCCAGCTGCAAACTTTGGGACCGGTTGGGATTCACAAGATCGGGCAGGGTGAAGGACGCTGGATGGTTGAAAGTCGATGGGGAGGAAAAGTATGTTGACGCTATTGTTTTCCAGAAGTTTTTCGATACTCCAGAGGAATAAAATGTATTTTAGACGTTGTTTGTTTCTTGTTCAAACATTGAAAATTATAGGGATTAGAACGGCATTGAGAGCCTTTGGAAAACTTCTGATCGAGCCTAGTATGGGAGTGTGAAACCTGCCCCTATCTCTTTCAAGAATATGAATACTTCCGTTAAATTGTACTTGGGAAACCAAAGGATTTTGGTATACTTAGAAAACCGATATTGGGAAACGGAAGTCATATTATATTAATATTCTGGCTTTGTGCAGCTTTTTTCTTTTGAATAAGAACCTGGGAGTTTCGTCCATTAAAAACTTATCACTATATATAAAATTGGTTATATGTGCAGATAGCGAATTAATTAAAATATTATGAGAGGTAGGAAAACCCCGATGACGTTTCGGAATTTCGAGACCTTGATGAGAAGAGGATTTCGCAGCAGCCAATATGGGTCGAGGCTCTGACTGGCTGGGTTCACGGGAGCTCATTAACGGTAGACATATTTTTATCTTCGGTTGACGGAGACGTTTCCAAGAAATTAAACTCTTGGTGCGGCTTTGAACGTTTCGGTATCAAAACAAATGCTTTTTATTTCCCGACGAATGGAGTACCCCGGGGAAAACATATTCTGAGCTCACGAAGCATTCGCCCGTTTTCGCTGACCCCGTGCATGGGAATAAATCTTGCCCGTTAGCCCTAGGCGCCCTGAAAAGATGTTGTAGGCTAACGGCCTCAAGATAGTTCTTCTAAAGAAAAAGTAACTGAATTCGTGTCTGTAGGTGGCTCGCGTGTCAAATTCCGGCTCGTGGAGATGGAGAAGGAGGAGTGATAATCACGCATCCCTCTCGATACGAACATGATTCGTACGAATGTTGTCCCGCCTCAAAGACATCCTGAATTGTGAGTTTTCAGAAGTTGGCAAGGCTGAATACTTATATAAAGTGTAGGTTTTATAGATATAAACTTTCAAAGGCGCCGTCTACGGAGCCCACCTGCCTTCGACTTCGTCAGGGAGCCCGATGTGGAAACTGCTTTGAAATCAAAGCATATCATAAAAGCATATCTACGTTACTAGGTTGTGCTTATTCGCCCAGTCTTCATCTTGTGAACCTTATTGACCGGAAATATGCATATCGACGTGGTCGTGCGGGTATATTGAGCTTTCTCAAATTCTTGGGGGTTAACTCCTTTGTGACTTCCCCGCGACCCGAATATTTTTTCATTGCCCGTGAGCCGAAATATTAAAATTTGTGACAGAGCACTTGGAAAGAATTTGATGCTTGCCCCAAACCGATTACCGCGGATTTACCCCAAAAAATGATATACCCTCTCTGGAATTGGGCCCGTGTCTATACCCCGCAGATATATCGCATGGAGCTATGGTAGTCATCGCTTCCCGTTTTTCCGGACGGTAGAAGCTATCGCCGTTATAAGCATTTGCCTGGTACCCTGGAAAGACATCTGGACTAGGATAGACGAGAAAAATGCGAACGGAAGTACTCTATACTATATACATGGCTTGTGATATCGTTATGGTATCCGGCCGCCTATAAACCCGAAGAGGCAAACGACAGTGTGAACAGAAGTTTGCAGCGTTGATGTTTTAGGAAACTTTATAGGCAAAAAGAGGTTGAGACTTTACGGCACCTGATTCCAAATACTGCGTAACGGACTAGGGCTCCGGGAGCTCGAGGCTAAAACATATATTTTTCTTGCCACTAGCGCTAAAGTAACCCGCTCCAATCAAAATTAGAGCTAATCCTGAGCCTCTAACTTTGTTTTGCTTTTCCGGATGTACAAAAATTGGACTGATCTGAACGGAGCCGTGAAGGAGCAAATTTCTATGTCATAGTGAAAACTTTGAAATAGCTACTTCCAAATCGGAATTTGGCACGGCATTTTGTGATATTGTTTTTCCACCCATAGTAATCATACTCCGATTTTGTAAATGGTGGCTTATGCATGAGTTCGGTTCTAGACCTTCGGAAGCATATGCAAAATTTTTATCAACTTGGGATGCCCTAATAGTATGATATCATATGATCGGTTCGCAATATGATCATAAGGCGGAAGTGAGCTCTATAACTTTATATCGAGTTAAGATGACAACGGGTCGGGATGCAGCTCGGTTACATTCCCACTACACGCAAGGGTATTGAAAAATATGATTTATGATGATGCCGTGGTGCAAATTACTGCATACCTATACATGGTGCAGGGCTTGGATTTATAGATAAGGAAGAAGGCGTGTTGGAATAGACGAAAATCATTGCCCGTCGTAAATCTAGGAAGGTGCAAATTGCCACTTCGGCTGTAGACGAAGTTACCAACCATGACGCCAAGATCCAACTTGACTTGTTCTGGGTAATCAAAATGCTCAGTACTAGTATGCACAATATCAATTAAGATTTTAAGCATAGAAAACTCCATAGAATATACAAATCTACTATAGTCAAAAGTATCGCTACTAGCTGCCTTTATGATGTAAAAGTCGCATGCGCCGCGCACCGTCTACAAAAGAAAAAAACACAAAAAGAAAATATTAACTTTACGTGTTGCAGTAAAAAGTGCAACAGGTCTCTCTAGCTCTAGTCACTGTGTGCGCAGGCACATGTGGGAACAGCTCAACCCTTGTCTTCGAGAGTGAGCATCTGCTGGTAGAAGTCTGATAAGCCCCCGAGTACGGGATCTATTTCGTCGAACAATCTTGTAAGTGAGGATTTCCTCATAGTATCTTCTGATGAACGCGAATCAATATCCAACAATGGAGACCCAGTCTCCGTGGCCATAGCTTGTACACTCAACAATTCCTCCTTAAACTTAATCAATGTCGCAGCTTTCGAGCTCAGCGCCGGCACTGGGATTTTGCTAAGTCGTCTCTCAAAATTCAATCTTGCCGGCTCAAGCCCTTGGAAAATTTCCAATACCTCATTAGGGAGCTGGATTTCCTCTCTCCTTGCTAGTACCTTGACGATATAGAGTTGAAATGCGGACATTCCTCTCTTTTTTGCCAGCCGGGATAACATCTTGACATGTTCAATAAAAGCCTCGTGATACTCTTGAAATTCTAAAAAGTATAATGTAAATAATGCCGATTGGAAGGAGTTGTAGGTAAGTAAAATGGTAGCCTTTGCGCCGTATAACTGGAAGTAGGTCCTTTGTAACTTGGCACTGTTGCAAATAATATCGAGCGCTGATGAGATCATTTTGGTATTTTCTGAGCATACTGGGGCAGTATCCGATATGCTACCCCGGAATAGATGGAGCTCGAGGGCGTGATACCATATACTATTTCCAATGAACAAATTAGTAATTGATATGGTACTGTGGCCCGGAATAAAAATTGGGAATGTACCGTAATGTCATGTTCGGCCCAAGATTACTGTCCGTTCGATTTACTGTGTTCAAATATCCTTCATACCAGGCCTGAAATTGTTGATGAATGTCGAGAATGCCGCTTGGTTCGTATTTCGTTGCGTTGTTGGAATACAGGTATACGGTCGCTGTTTGTACTACTTTTGCGAGCTCGATGCACTGACGCGCGGTTTCCATTTTTTGAAATGGGCGGGATCTCGTCAATTGTGGATACGGATGCCATGTGTCGTTGAGATCGACTTGATCCGGCATCGCAGGTTCAGGTAGGTTTGGCGGGGAGAGAAAGTATGGCTCTCGCAAAACTAGGGAGGCAAAACTATCAACCAGATTAACATTAGCAATTCGAAAGGTAAATCCGAAGGAATAAAGATCGAAGCCCTTACCATCGACAGATCCAGAGTTTCCAGCATGGCCATGAAAGTTGCAAAGGCGATTCAACGGCCTCGCCGCTATCGTAAATGCCCGAAGCCAGTTCTTGGTACATATTCATACCCGCATCAAAATAGTTGATCCCAACGCCATCGTTTGCTCTGTGTGCCTCAAAATAGTGCATTATAACGAGGGACTGCATATTGGTTAAGGATGTAGACTGAGAACTGGCTTGCCAAAGCCTTTTCGCTTCTTCGAAAAAATGATTGCCGCAGGACTCTGGGTCCATTCTGTCTTCAAAGGAAGCATCTCGGTCGGAATATCTCTAGTTTTAACATTCGTCATTAGACATCTATCAAAATAACCATTCCATCCTCAAATCTTGGTGATGGCAGCCCCCCCCCCCCCCCTGATTCTTAGGAGGACTTTGGTTAAACTTACACAAGCAGTGGCGAGCATGGCGTTAACGAGAAGCGGGGAACAGTATCGCGAATTGACGGGGTTACCAGACCGCATTTCAGATATAAACGGGGCCTTTTCAACGAAGTCGTAGACTGGAGCTTCCCAGGTAAAATACAATTGTATCAAATGGGAAACGAATTCGTCATTTGTCGTAACATTTGTCCAAGGCTGTGAGGGTACATCCGGTATCGATATTTGAACAATACTACCGATGTCCATGGCGTCGATGGTTTTGCTACGTCTGCTTCTTGGTTGTATAAGGTAATTAGCTTAACAGGGGCCCAATTTAACGGGTAGAGGATATGGACACGGATGGGGGGAGGACTAGAGGACGAAAACTGGGTAGTAGCATACCGGTGATATGATGGTGCTGTCGATGGTGAGGAAGGAATTTCATTTTCAATCTCTCCATGATCCCCCCTCGTGCTTTCGTCTTCCAGAGAAGACTCAGCTAGTTCATCATCGATTGTCATTTGGTCCCCATCCTCGAGTTTATCCTGAATATATTCTGCAATTTGTTCGATCGATGCATCGCCCCGGATCAACTCCAGTAATTTGGGCAGTTCTTCCTTTGAGCAGTACTTCGTTGCATTGAAAATCTTGTTAAGAATTTCATGTTCCCGAGCTTTAGAATCGCGATTGTTTGTAGAATGTTGTCGTTTTCTTTTATCGAGAAATGGGAAATATACGCATTCGCTGTTAGGTCGGGCTGTACAGGCAGTGCACTTCGGTTTGTTATTATCACACTATTGGGGTTCAATGAAAAGAGTATCGTCAGTTTTCAGTCTAGTCACGGGACTATATTGCGCGACCATCGTGATTCTATTGTTATTGAACTACCTAAGCAGCCCAGAAATGTTGCAAACAAGATTCAAGGCCGGGTGTTCGAACTAAAGAAACCAATTAAACAAAGGAGATTCTTATTTGTTGCGTCTTACCTTCGTCTTTCGAGCCTTGCAAGCAGTACAGGCGTTCGATATTCTGGTTTTCGTCTTCTTGATGGTTTTCTGAGGAACATGTTGAAGAATAGAAGGGCGAGGAGCCAACGGCCGCTGTGGGCTTTTCCTTTGCCCGTGTTCGCTCATTTTACCCCCCGAGTCCTCCCTCGGCTCGACCTCACTCAGTTACCGTTTTTGCCACACCTTATGGGGTCTTCACACGTTATTCCGTGGGGCCTTTATTGGAAAATATCTAAGTATCGATGCTAGATCGTTTTTCCGAAACTATCCTCGCCTTGACGACCTGACACGGGCCAAGTGTCATGCAGACATTCCTAAATCCAGGTAGTTATCTAGCCTGTAGGACCCAAGGAACCACATAAATGCAATGATGATTAAGTCAATTGTAGTGTGCGATGGATGTGGCAGAAGATGTAGGGTTTGTTTCTTTTGACTAGGATTTCCATGCAGGAAAGTAGCTTGATTATGAGGGAAACTTTCCTATGGTAGATTCTAGATGTGCATGTATAGACGGCCACCAAAATCACAGGACAAGTTTAGAGCCCCCCCGGTAATAAGTATCTTTCTGCCTATGTATCCTCGAAGCCCATCCCCGGAAAACCCCGGTCCCAAAGTCTCTTATTGTTCTTGGTATGCTGGGAACGCCCTTACAGCGCTAACCAGAATGATGATATCCGTTAGCCGGCCTCATCCAAGGATGTGCGCGTTAATTGACAAGGACACCAATCAACAAATGAGCAAGCTCGAGAAAGGTTCCCTGTTTGTCCTCGAATCCCTTTTCGAGAGTGCAATGGTCGAGCGAATTTTTTTACCTAGCATAAACTCAAGCGTATCGCATAATATCAGCAAATGCATGGCTCTATACAGGCCTGAGAGATGATGATTACCTTGTAGCGAATCTCGCTCAAGATTAACCGAGCCCCTGCAGAGATGCAGTTGCGGATTGAAGAAAGCGGGGTAATTCGAGGGGTGTGAAGTTCTTCGGGATAGCTGAGCTAGCTGAGTGAATAACCGGAGTAGAATGTAGGTCTATATGTAGGTATGGAAGGTTGACTGCAAAGATAACGTCAACCCAGGATGCAATTTCTGCACCTAGGTGGAACTCGTATGAATAGAGTGGGCCTTTGACCTGGTCAATTTATACTTGTTTCCCTGTTTAATTTATAACCGCTCCCTCCGCTCAACGTAAATGGCGAAATAAAGTTGAAGGAAAGCGATGGCCACCAAAAGCTATGAGGGCAACTTCAGCCTAGAGCTCTTGAGCTGTTGTCGAAATGGAATGGCAAAACTTCGCCACCTGTTTTTCTTTTCTATATCGTCTTGTAGGTCTGTGGGAACGGTCTAAGAATTAGCCTTGCCCGAGAAAATACTAAAGGATACCGGAGCAGGCCAGCCCGGGGTCAAGCAACTAGTACCAAGGTTCCGAGCTGAATGTCGATAAGTAATAAATATTCGATCGAGAGAAGGTGGATTGCCGTGGCCCGAAAGGGCAGTGTTTGGCATATATCACACGCATGAGATATCTTCGGCGCGCCAGAACTCCTTCAAGCTTATGCAGTTATGCAGCCTTATTGAGAATGGCTATTGGGCCGGCTGCCTTCAGAACCTCGCACGACAATGCGGCAGGTTTCATCACAAATCAACAAAAACAACATTAACGTCGAGCTAAAGTACTTAGGCAGGGCCGGACCCTTTGAACGAGGGAAGCTAGATCCCGTTTTATGACCGAAAAGCAAATTCAAGAGAGAAAATCTCAAGTGCACAGTAGGAAGTAGCTAGTAGTTAGCATATATTTGCCCGGGTTGGAGGGTTTTATGACTTTGGGTTTTTTACCTTTAGCGGAAACGCCCGATTCGAAATATTGAGTTGCAGCGCGGTTTCGCATTTGTTCGTGCCACAACGGCCAACTGCGCCGGCTCCCTCGCTACGCCGGGTCGATTAGCCCTTTAAGTAGACCCTAAATCCACGAGGGTCAACCGTCGGCCGTTGTTTTATGTAAGGACCCGAGGAGCCCGAAGACCGGAATTCCGATCCGTCCAGTGAATCTGCTTCATTCTCGTAGTTGGAGATATGTGGCATATGGGCTTGGCATGATATATTGTGGCAGTGCAGTATCGTGGCTTTGGGCTTATATCGCCCAAAATGGAAACCAGCAAGGTCAAACATTCTTTGGCAACACATGAGCTCAAGATGATTTTCGACTTCCTCTCTTTCATGACTCTGCGACAACACTGTTAACCTTCACCGTTCTGTATAATCATCATCAACCATCCCTCCACCATCATCCACCTCCCCCATTGACCTCACGACGGACTAACTTGAATACGCTCTAAGTCCAATCTATATCAAGTACCTTTTGATCACCAATCTTGTATCAAGAGCCCTCTCTGCGAATCTGATCTTCCCCGCCCCCACCAACCTACTAAACTGTCGCAAGAAGCTTGTAGCATCTCCCCTCGTCCTTTAGATAAACCCAAACAAAAATTTTTTAGGGCTCCAGCGTATAGCTTCCCTGTATTAGAGGCTTTATTGATCCCAAGATGGCTCCCACATCTAAACGTGGGTCAGCAAAGAAAACAGGTGTCCTTGAAGAGGCGCCAGAGGCACTACTGCAGGCGGTGGTATGTTGCTTAAGGTCTTTCTTTTAGCCATTAAATCACTAAACCGTTCCTCTAGATTATTGCCGACTCGTTTAACAGGCGTTTTCGGCCAATTACTCTCGAAAAGCCCCGGGTATGCAGCTCAGCGGGTAACCTACGTTAAAATTGCGACGACAATGCTGATAACCATATTAGTGCCTTCTCCCACTAGCCAACACTCCGATTATCGAATATACATTGGAATTTCTGGCACTTGGTGGTGTGGAAGAGATCCTTTTGTATTGCCATGCCCATCATGATCAGATCACAGAATACATCAGGTTTGTTACATTCACTCACATTCTACAAGTAATCATACTAATCCTTTTTTTAAATGATAGAGAATCGAAATGGAGCAAAGACTCTTCCCCCTTTCAAATTCGTGTGATTTACTCTCCTAGTATTATGTCTGTCGGCGACGTAATGCGAGAGCTCGACCAATCACGACTAATCAAAGAAGATTTCATACTTGTTAGCGGGGATATTGTCAGCAATATCCCCCTTCAAGGTATCCTAAAGGAGCACAAGGCGAGACGCCTTGCCGACAAAAACTGTATCATGACTTCCGTGCTCCGTGAGATTTCCCCTCGTCACGATTCAAGGTTAGGGTTACACTATGATATTTGGAAATTATTTAAAGACCTTTCTTAACAACTCTGGACTCATAGACCCCGGGGAGAAAACGCCCTATTCATCCTTGACCAAAACCGTGAAAGGATACTTCACTATGAGTATCTGAAACAGTCGGATTCCGAGTCCCCTATGCTCCTTCCTCGAGAACTCGGAAAAGCCTTTCCAACCATGTCCTTTCAAGAAAATTTCCTTGACTGCTGTATCGACATTGTATCCTTTGAGGTACCTCCCCTATTTACCGAAAACTTTGACTGGCAACATTCCCGTAAAGATTTCCTACACGGCATTTTGATGGATGAACTGTACGGAAAAACGGTCTACGCCCACATTCTAAAATCTGGATACGCCGGCAGAATCCAATCGCTCCAGACATACGATGCTATTCTTCACGACATAACCCGAAAATGGACACACCCTTTCAGTCCGGACACCAACTTAAACCAGCAAACCTACAAGTACACCCGAGGTCATATCTATAAGGAGTCTAAAGTGATACTCGCGCAGTCTGCTGTTATTAAGGACAACAGCATCATCGGTTCTGGAACCAGTGTTGGGGATAAGACAATTATTTCTGGGGCTACCATTGGAAGGAATTGCATTATTGGCAAGAACGTAGAGTTACACTCCACGATCGTATGGGACAATGTTGTGATTGGAGACAACTGCTCCCTCGGCAACTGCATTATCGCGAACGAAGCACACATTGGAGATGGATGTACCGTCGAAAGCGGGGCGATAATCTCATTTGGCGTTACTATCGAGAAGGGCACTGACATTCCTACGACAGCAAGATACACCAAGATGAGCACAAAGAAGGAAAAGGAGTCTGGGAGGTTCACCCAAGTTGTCCACTCGAAGACTAAGAGTCTTATCGAGTACGAAGACTCTGAGGATGACGAAGACGAACAGAGGGAGGCATCTATGGGGGGCCGTAAGTTTGATACCCGAGCCTGCCAAGTTTGAATTAGCGCTGACGAACATTTAGTCTATGCCCCTGAAGATGAAAGCGATTATTCTGACATTTCAGACTTCGAGGATGATGACGAAATTCCCGGGAAAAGAAAGAAAGGCCACGCTCGCACTTCTAGCGAAAGCGAGGCTGACAGTTTCTTCCGGGAGGCTTACAACTCTCTTCTAGGGGCTCTTAAGCAAAGCCACTCAGTTGACATCATGATCCTAGAATTAAACGGTTTGCGAATGTCCGCCAATGCTGAGTTCAGCGAAGTCAGACGAGCTACTGCCGCGGCGGTTATCAGCTACATCGTTTCAAAGATAACCAGCAACGAAAATACCTCGAAAGTTGTCGATGCAACAGTTGAAAAGCTTCTTCCGTTGTTCAATCGAATGATATTTGAGGTCAACGATCAGGCCGAGTTGTTAGGATACATTCAAAGGGAGCTCGCAGGGAAGGAGAGGGGCGGCACCCTCATGCAAGCCATCGGCATGAAACTCTATAATGAAGATTTGTGCGACGATGAAGGCCTTTTGAAGTGGTGGAATGAAGGCAATGGTCCGCAAGGTGAAACTCCGGAGATGACGAAGGTCAGAGACGGAGCAAAGGCCTTTGTTAAATGGGTTGAAGAGCAAGATGAAGATGAAGATTCCGAAGAAGAAGAAGAGAGTGAGGAGGAGGAAGATGATGAGTAAAAAGCCCTAAAGGGTTTTTTTTTGTATGAGGTAATCTCCAATATGTATACGCTTGAAACCCCCTACCCCTTCTACTTCCCTTCGCTCGGGCACTCGTCCCCAGCGTTCTATACTTGTTTATGAATATGCCGAGGATACCCACCATTTTTCATCGTTCCTACCCTTTTCAAAAAGTATCCCGCTGGAATTCCTTTCATATCCTTGTAGCATAATATAAGCATTTGACTTGGCGTTATGAATCATTGATACGCAATATTATTCCGTACTACATGTTACCACCCACGAACTTCCTTGTATTCAACGTACGTAATGCGCATGGACGTAAATATATCACGCGCTAGATTATTGTCAACGTCCCCAAGAAATTAGAGATGACTAAAGAAACAATTGTAATGGTTATTATTTACAAATCACATACAAAAAACAAGTAGGGGTCGGCATGAGAAACTTCGGAAGCCGGTATACCCTCTCAATAAAAATACAAAGGTGATATCAAATATTCGAATGTAGTTGTAATAAAAACGCTGTGCGCTCACAGAACGCCGATAATGGCCTAAGTAAGTGGGATTCTCCTTGATTCTTAACAATTATGCCACCGCCACTGAATTGTAACAAAAAGATCGGGAAATACTAATCTCTGAAACCTCTGAGTGAGAGGAAGAGTCAAAAATGAAGTGGAAGGAAAGGAAAGGAAAGGGTTTATCTATATGCTTGGATGACTCGAGAGAACGGAACACTAGTGAACAAAGGGAGGGTGCCTTTTACACTCTACCTAACAGTTGATCCACTTCCTTTTGGAGTTTTGTAAGATCCTCTAGAATGTCAAAGCTGCTACTCGTCCTTGGTGGGGGTTCGTTTGGATTTACTGCAACTTCAGTTGTTGATTGGGAAAGTTGACTTTTCTTTCGAATCGGCGGGGGAGGAGGGGCTGGCATCGATGATGTTTTGGAAAGGGTTGGACCGGTAGCTGCAGCGGCGGCTTGAAGGCGACCAGGAGGTGCAGACATACGCTTACTACCACGTCTGGCTGGTGGTGGGGCCGGCTTCTTATTTTGGAGTGGTGACGTATTCAAAGAAAATGGTGGTGGTGGTTCCTGGGCAACAGTTGGCGGGGTTGTAGGTTGTTGTTTTGGTGATGGGGGGTTTCGACGACTTAAAGGTGGTGGAGGTGGTGGGGTTTGAGAGACTGCTGATGGCTGGAAGGAAAAGCCGCCTTCGGGCGAAGAAGTTATTTGAGCAGATACTCGCCGGGAGAGTGGTGCTGGAGGTCTTGGAGTCTTTGGAGTCTTTGGAGGCGTAGTAGGAGCTTCCTCGGATGCTACGGCCTCTGCGACTACTGTTTCCTTAACTAGGAGGGATTGAGGTTCAGACCTAGGTGGAGGAGGCATGCTGTTTCTCTGCCCTCGTGGTTTCGGCGGTGGTGGTTTTGCCTTGGGTGTCGGTGGTGTCGCAGTAGTTGTGGCCTTGGGGGTTGGCGGTTCCACTGCTTCGGTTTCATATGCACTTCTGCCGGTATCTTGGCTACTCCTTGGAGTATATGATTGTTCTATATTGTTAAAAAGACTTTGTTTTGATAAATTGCTTGTCTCCGTGGTCGATACGGAGTCCGGTGTCTGGACTGCCTGGCCTGTAAGCATAAGACGCTTAAAAGCGTCCACATCGAGAGACTGTCGATTGGCCTTAGAACCCTGCCCACCAGCCTGCTGGTTTCCAAACTTTATTGGCGGAGGTAGTGCCTCAAGCTTATCATTTCTTTCATTTTCTAGTGAATCTTGGCGAGAGATCGGAGCGATATTGTCGGAATCTGTAGTCTTTCGAAAAGGGTTGGGAGGCTGAGTTTGAGGAGATGTAGTTGTGGCAGCGTATTCGGGTTCAGACGCAACTGTTTTCACAGAAAGCGATGCTGCAGAAGTCGTAGGCACCTCAGAAACCTCACTGGCACTATTTTCTTCATATTCTGACTCTATCGATTTTACAGATGCGATTTCGGCATCCTCTTTTTTGATTTCGTATATCGAGCTCTCATCGTCCTCGCCAACATCTTCTGACTCCGCCTTCAATTTCGCCTCTGCAAAAGGATCATTATTACTCGGAGCTACCGGAGTCAGTACTTCGGCTATAGGAGCCTCTTGTATAATCGGTTTGTTTATCATAACTTCTTCGCGGGGTCTTTTAACGGATCTCCGAGGCCGTGGAGGGGCCGGAGGGGCGGCGGGCCGAGCTGGAGGCGGGGTAGGAGGAATGCTCTGTGGTTGGCTGGCTGGCTTTTCAGATACATCTGATGGTATGACGGGAGGAATTGCCTTAACCAGGTCCTCAACATGATTCTCAAGTTTATTCTCTTTATCTAAGTCGATATTGAAGCATTAGCAATCGGTCATCGTGAGAAAAAGGTGTTGATATTGACGACACCGCGTGGTATTTTGAGGGATCAACGCAATACAAACGCGGAAGCGGACGTACCTGTAACTTCAACAGACGGCTTCTTTATATCATCGGTAACCCCATCTTCTGTAGATTCCGGGATGCTTTCAGGTGCCTTAGTTGCGACCTGCGCTGTTGTTGAAGTCGGCCGGATGTCCGGTACTGTTGTTGGTCCGGAACTTCCGGCTTGTTCGAAGACGTCGTCTCCATCCGCAAACGCCTGTTGTGCTACTTGCTGCAATCGTTCTTGGTCGATGTCCAATGACGTTCTTCCTGATACTGAAGGTGTTCCATCGTTCGGTTTTCGTCTAAACGGGTTCGACGACATCTCTGCCGTCGTCAGGGTATCGCGAATTCCAAAGGATATTCCAGAGTGTCGTCAAACGTCAATAGTATTCGGCCTGTGCTTATGTGAACGTACGTGCGATACCCAGCCAAATCGGGAGCAGCTCGAGGATTGATATTGTTGGGAAGGATAAGTCGGTTGTAGTTTATAAAAGAATTCCCTGACACCGGTATGCAAAGCAAATGCTAAATAATCGAAAAGAAGGATAAGGAGAAACGATGAGCCACTCCGAAACCCCAGAGGCTTTACGTAGTCTTGCTGATGTGGAAGTTATTAATATATCTCAGGCTGCGAGAGGCTAAGGCCGGTTTTCTGCTCACCAACATGATCCCGATACGTGCAAACACATACGACACCTGTCCCTGCCTCACAACTTGGCGTTTTCCGGCGTCGTCCAGGAGCGCTCGGGGCAATTCCTGTCGCACATCCAAACGGGGGGTTGGCCTTAGGCTGCGGCGAGACGTAACACCCGATTTCCCGCTTCAGTGCGTCGTCTGCACTAAATCTTGGCAGATATGATTATCAAGTTATATGGTACAAATGGGTTAAACATTTCATTGAACCAAGCAAGCATCGTGGCGCAGTGGAAGCGCGCCGGGCTCATAACCCGGAGGCCAACAGATCGAAACTGTTCGATGCTATAACGCAAACAAATTTTTTGGACGTCGTATGTTCGAGCTCGACATGCTGCGTTCTGTGTCTTTTTTTTGCAAGCTTCTATGTAGACAACACATTTCTGGAGCAAACATTCCAAAGCTTTGGTTAGCTGCAAGGGGTTTTATAAGGTCAGCTTTAGCTTTAGCTAGTATGTATGTAGCAGGTCTACCTCTCAATTTCAAAGGAATGTCTTTTCTGCTGCAAAATATGATAGTCATTGCTAGTGAGCTGGGGTATTGCTTGGCTATTTCCATTGTGCAGATATATATATGATCATGCGGTGGTATCTTTCAAAAACTGTTCAGAATAGATTTAATAGTACTATGTGGGTATCAACAAGTAAATAAAATATGATGGGTATCAGCAAAACATGAGGGGCTAGATGCTATATATATATATAATATAGCCGTGAAATTATGGCTAGGTAGAGTATGCGTGTAAAGTTGTGATGCAGATTTGCGGATTCCAAGGGTTTGGCTGCCAGTCCAATGCCCCTTGTTATTTTTCTTTCAAAATCGGAACACCGCGCTAGAGAGCCCATATTTACTTGCAAAAGATATTGCCGGACTTTCCAGGGCAGGTATTCAACATCTGTTGAAGAGCAGCCTTTTCGACTTCGGTGATAGTAAGGCCCCAAACGCTCTTAACTTCGACCCACGCGCTTGCGTAAGTGCAGTAGAAGGATTCAAGTGGTGGCTTCCACTTATCTGGGGAGGAATCCGACTTGGCTTGATTGACGGTATCCTTCGTAGCCCACCTAATGGCCTGTTAGCTCGGTCCTCTTACATCTTAACTACCAAAGGGTTGGAAACGGGTAGGCTACTAACAATTGTGGGCCCTTTAGATCATTGGCAAATTCGCCTCGTCTTTCAGTGGTCCAATTGGCGGCACCAGACTATATTAAAGGCCGCGGTTAGCATACCAAATCCATCCATGTATTCTAAAAACTGAGTGCTGTTCTCTTACAATCCAAGCGTTCTTCAATGGAACCATATGGTCGATATCGATATCAGACGCTTGATAATATGGCAGACCAGTGTATGGGCAAACCCATGTGCCGGATGTGGAAACACACTTGGCATCAACAACGACATTCGTACCATCCCTCTTAAGGATTTCTTCGCGGGTATTGCATTCACCGTGCTGCATTATCCAGTGAGGGAAAAGTTTTCTGTTATACCCAGCGCCAGGTAGGGATGCAGAGACTGTAAGCTTGTTGAGCTTGGACTTCGCATCCTCGCCAGTGGGTACGTTGGGCTGTGGGAAAATATCTTATCAGTTTACTGTGATAAATCGCCAAGTAACAAAAGGTATTAGGACTGTAAGGATTACATACAGCACTACGGGCCAATAAGTGCGATGGAGGGTATGGGGCCGCCTGGGTCACGCCAAATACCAACGCCAAGGCATAAACAATGGTAGCGGTCTTCATGGTTACCAAATAGGGTATATGATAAATCAAAAAAAATAAAATAAATGTGTATATATAAAGGTATTGGTATTTAAAAGAGATCCTAAAGTGTAGCCAGCGCTTTGGATAACAGAACCGAAAAGAATCACGACATTGTTCGGGAAACGGCTATGATTTATAGTCTTTTTCTCCATCGGCTTTCATTGCCATAGTATAATTTTAATTCAACCTCGTGAACTTATCTTTCATCCACTTGAATCGGCCCATGCTGTGGTGGGATCAAGATCGATCACTAGAAAAGCGGTGCACGCGGTGGCTTCAGCTCCGTGATGTCTTTCGGTTAGCCTGCAGGAGGATGTTTTATAACGGCAGGCGGTTATCCGTTTTATCTGCATCCTAACATCGGTATACCCGGCCTGTATGGCTGATCGCGGGAGGGGAAGGAAACAAAAGAAAGCCAATTCCTTAGATGTTTCTCTTGGGATTTGAATGGATGGCTATCGACAGGTCCCGTTATGTAAGACGGACTAGGTGGGATTCTTAGTGACTTACCCAGGTTCTCCCAAGCTATGCATCTAAAATCCTTGGAATCCCATTGGAGTAAATCCTGAGCCCTGTCAGTTTAAAGCACGTTGTTTCAAAGATAGGTTGTCAAGCTCTTGGACTCCAACTGGATCGGAGTCAGAACGCCTGGCTACAACTAGACTGGGTATGGTTTTCCATTCGTCGTTTTCTTAGATGGGATGGATCAAGTCCTAACTCGATGTTAATCAGTTAGGCAGACTGTGCATATCGGCCATCTGACGAGTTGCCTGAAAGATGTGTAACATGTCGACCTGACCACTCAGGAAGAAGATACACTCGCACATGCAGGATCGGCCAAGAAAAGCCAAGAACTTCCTGTCCAGGGATAGGATGTTCGACAGTCGGCTGTAACCCCGATTGGAAGGTGATATTGAATGGGGCAAAGTAGACCCTTTTGAAGGCCATTGGCAGCTTGGATTTTGGTGGCTGATATTCATAATTTATGCAGGAGGGAAGAAAGGCAGGTGGTTATCGAGAAGGGCCTGGATCTCTCTTGAGTCTCCATAGATTTTCATATTTCAACCTCACCCGCAACACGTCATATCCCGGGAATTCGGTTTCCTTAAGTGTAGGCTGAAGTGAAATAGTGAAGGCTGCAAGTTCACTTGCGACGCATCATGACGAAACTCTCTCTGCTTGAAATGAACCATCACATTGAACATCAGGCTAAGCTACTCAAGCCCTAGTTCAGATAAATACATGGTCTGATATCTGCAAGCATGCGCTCTCGGGTCTACACCTTACAATTCGCTATTTTGGCGTGTCCCAATATCGATGTATCCTAACCACCATATCGGATTGAGGTTGAGCCAGCCCAAAGTCTAAAAGCACCTACCCGAAAGTTACTCAAATGCAACATCTTCACAAGAGATTTTTTGTTAACCTTAAATATCCAACTCCACTTCCAAGGGCCGACATTGACACCTCCCGAATTAACTAGTTCCGGGAGGATAGCATGTGTTCCAGCCAGTAAAGATCAAGACGATTAGCATGCCTTCAGTCAAACGCGGTACGTGCACCGAGAATATATCGACTTAACTCGGTAACCTTACCGTACCTACTAGTATTTCAATATAGCGAAAGGCTAGTATAACTTTAAACAAAGACCACATGAGCTCCGAGGCTTCTAATCGAAACAACTGAAAGAGACAATACCAAATAACTCGCCGTCGCAACTCGAGCAGCAATAACTAGGATCCGTTATCTCCATCCATGCTGTATTTCCTAAATCCACCACGCTTAGAACTATCGTCAAAAAGATATACAATAACCTTCCGAATTGAAAGTAAACCTCGGTTATATTGACTACTATAACTATAGCTATAAAAACTAGCACAAGATACCCTCGTTCTATTGTGGTAGTTTGGACGGAACAACACAGGACAAGTCACCGAACAAGCATTCGATTACCAGATCCGAGGTTCGAATTAAAGCATGATTTCTTGGAGAAATCTTGTCATTCTTTCCAAAAAACAATTAAATCTAGGAATCAAAAGAGCTTAGAATACTCGGATTCCGAATCGATATCCTTAGTGGCCATGCCGACGACAACCGATGGGTGTATCTCGGGCGCGAACGGATCTGCATTACGTCTAAACTCGTCAGGACTAGGCACGGCACAAGTGCGGACAGCTAGGCTGAGGAGATGTGAAATTCTGAAGAATGATCATAGAAGCCGGTCCCTTAAAACATTAGCTTTACAAAAACAAACCGTTAAACGCCACTACATATAGAAAAGGCTATACAGTATCGAAAACGACCGAATCATGAAGCAAACATGCCCTGGTAACAGCGATAAGAGAACACCCAGCGGAACTATTGTACAGTCCAAACCATGCGAAATAATCAGGCCACCCGGCATAAAATGATGTCGGATCTGCGTTGAATGCACTCTCTCGGAAACAATCCCAAATCGGACAATTGCCGTTTCCTTCGAAGAGATCCCGTTTAGGAAGTTGTGGTGGAATGGATCTCTTGTTAGCATTTGGTCCATTGTAGCAAGCTTCGAACCAAGCGTAGTTTCTAGAATCATAGTGCCTAGAAATAGCAAAATCTCCCTTTTGGTATCTGGTGATTGCTTTGCTGTTTTTTGTGAATTTTATTGCGTTTTGTTTGAGGAGGCAGTCGTATACGGGTGTAACAGACGCACCAATGGCGCTATCGTAGTATTTTATTCCTTGCGTATTCTTGCACCGGGTTGGGGAGGCAAGTTTAGGATCTGGATACACAATTTTAAGAGAACATGTGACTGGGCTGATCCATAAAGAGTTTAGAGTCGGACCGGACATGAAATAGCTAGTTTCAGCTTTGCAGTAAGAGTATGTCTTCCATGTTGGGATCCTAGAGTCGTTGATATCGACTGAAACGCTATTATTGACGAGCAATATATATCAGTTGTTGAATTTAAAATAATTTTTTCATTTCAATTCAAACGAGAGTCTTACTTGATCTGCTCTAAGTAATGATACTTGAACTTTGAACTCGGAGTAGGACCGGAATTATTGGCGGTTGCTGTCTCCGTCCGGGTTTCTATCCTGATAAAATCGCCGCCTTTTAAGGTTGAAGAGTAAAATGTGAATGTTGTGTGGGCGGTAGTCGTCCCGGTTAAGATTTGTCGCTTTCCCACGTCTCTTTGAAGATCTGGTGGAGCTGCGGCTGGACCGACGGTGCGTATAGCTAGTATAGGCCGAACTACCCCGTCCACCGAAGGCGCTGCAGTGGCTATAGGGCTACCATAGGATATGTGAATAAAGCAAAGTATGAATATAGCCACATTTAGAGAACACATGGTATTCTTTTGTTTAGAACCAATTTGGATGGAGATAGTATACAAGAGTGAGACAAAGCTAGAGATACTCAGTCCTGCACCCAGATGATGTACAGGTATGCTAGGTATGCAAGTAGTCAAAATGCAACCACGACCTACCATTCAAGAAGATCTAGAGACTATTCTAGGTATCGAAAAATCCAGAGGCCGATCATTCATCTTATATAGAGTCTATGCCTTAGATTCAAGACGGTAGTAACTGAGCCTACCTGATTAGGCTTAGGAGGGCTTGTCTGCTTCTTGATCACGGTCCAAAATGACTACTTAGGAGCGCAGAGCCGTATTCAGACGTCTTTTCTTGCTTGATGCTCTTATTCGACGGTAACCCCATCCTAAAAGCTTGTGGTGGGGATTCAGATTATTAGTGACCCGTATAACAAATATACCGAATCAATCCTATGGTCATCTTAATCGATATCTTCCCGTCTTCCATATATTGGGGATCTCTTAAGGTTTCATATCGTTTTTCTAGCCGTGGTGCATGGATGACCCTTCCAAATGGCCCTTGAGCCAAGATATGCAGGAACTACAGCTGCACAGGGATCAAGTAGATACAGTCGTAAGTCTAGTCATGAGCCTGAAAACAGGATTCGGCACCTTAATGCAATGGCGATCAATGCATTCGATTCGAGGGGTTCAAAGTTGGAGGTTGGAAACTTCCAGACTCCGGGATTCCGCTCGCGCTCTCAAAGAAACCTATAAGAAGCGAAAAGAATCAGCCTTTCCATTCGAAGCAAACTAATGTATGGGCCATCTTTACGGGGGCGTTGGGAATACTCTGGATTCTAAGCAGTCTAGGTATACTTGATCAACTTACTTGCGTAAAAACCTGCAGATCAGCGAATTTACTCGTTCGTTATCTCTAATTTACTACTCTATCAAGAAATAAATTGTCGAAACTCCGTCTATCATTTTTTAAGCGAAAGCATGCAGATTGCTTCAAATTTTTGCAAGTCCCAACATAGCCTCGAGACTGCGCATATGCGCCTTGTCCATCTGTGGGCCCTACCGTACGCCTAAGCTACGGCCTCTAGTTTTGATCATTCCTTCACAAGAGTCTAAATTCATTTGACACTCGAATGAATTTTCCTTTACATTGAATATAACTACCGTTAAAACACGACCATATATGCATATAGCTATAATAAAACGGGAAGCAGAACTCACGTGGTACACTGGCATGGGGCTAAGTTTATACATTTTTACGATTTTTTTTATGATTCTAGTGATTCTAATGGGTAGGATACACCCCGGAACCAGTTGCAGCCCATCGAATTTGCGAAACTTCCCGGAATCTGGGTAGCGTGTATGCGCGCTAGTTACCGGTAAACCTGCAGGAGAATAACAGATAACTGGTACGTCCCGATGACAGGAACTGCATATGCAAATCAACTACTCGTACACCTAGAAATGATATGAGCCCCACACCCGGAATTCCACCAAATTGATCATTCAGCAATCGAAAATCATGTTACAGGAAGCGAAAAATTGCAGCTGGCTGTAGCATGAAGTCAGCGGTACCATTAGCGAGGCGATTGCGCCACCGACGTCAGACCGAGCTTGTTGATAAAATGTCGCTAGCGTTCCCGAGCACGGCTGGTCGGCGTGCATGCTCGCCCCGCTGACCTGACCTGCATTTCGGATATCGGGAGTAGTGCCACTTGAAAAAACTACGATTTTTGGCCTTGGTTATATTATATCGACCGCTGAGTATATCTTTCGCTCGTAGTTGTGTAAGCTGTGTAATCAAAAAACCCTTTTAGAGGAAAACACATATCAATTAACATATATATAATCACATATTTATTAATACAATATCTCTACATTTAAATAGTTGAAAGTTGGATTCCTCGACTTTAATTTAAATGAAGCTAAGGAAACATAACTAGAATGGAAATAAAAGGATACCATACACCTAGACACACGCGTTGGCATCGATGTCTACAAGCCGATTCTTGACAGGGTTTCAATCCTAGAAGCGAAAATTTTTACGGCGATGATGATCATATCATCTAGATCTATTGTATCATGATATCAAGGTATCATGACAAGCCGCACCTGTGGACCACATACCATTGCATAATCTATCCTTCATACCAAGAATGCACATAAGTACAAAATCGGTTTAATCAGTTGATCTAGAAAAAATTTGTGAGGTTCTGAGCGGGGTTGTTGGATCGGCATTGATGCATCGTTTCTCAAAAGTTTACCCGAATTAGGAAATATTCTCGTTGTAGTCGTACCTTGGTATCCAGAACGTTTAGATTTTCTAATTGATAAACCAAATCGCGGCTATATATGGCTTGAAATCTGTAGATCTTAGTGGTTTCAAACGAGGTATACTGTCGCATAACGTGTATGCGTGGTCGATATATATTGTGTGGATAGTGGTTAGAATATGCATGTGTGAAATCAAGGAACCATCTTGTGCATTATCAAACAATACGAACAAATCCGCCAATTTAAAAAAATTAATATCAATTATGTTTTGATAATGTGATTGCAGATGCACATACTTAAAGAAGCATAGAGGTATATAATTGGCAGTATGATAAATCAATTAATAGAATTGATGTGATGGGCCATGGGCTGAAGCTGGATATGCATTGATGCGCCGCAGTATTGAAGTATCTTCCCGAATGTCATAGGATCCGATATCGATATCAATCCTTGTGAGCATGCACCTGACAGGCGGGACCTTATCTACACATCCGAATAACCTAATCGAGTAGTAATCGCTATATGGCCATACCTCCAAACAGGAATTCCGGAACTGAGAAGTAAATTTGCAGACTACCGAGATGCAGAGGCTCGCAAGCCCGTTTCAGTACCGGCACCGATACGCCCCTGCGTTTAGAATGGAAATGTATCGCCCAGGAGGCCTGTGTAGACCTTCTCTCCAAGGTAAGTTCAGAATTTTACTATCGTTTCACTCGATCGACAGGGCACGAATAAATGCTCAGAGATCTCAGGGCCCAAGCGATATATATATTGAATGCATTCCCATAATTAAGAGATTCAAGACGGCATCGATTTCTATCGCACGCCCTGCGAGCCTTAGAGTTATTCGACACATATGACTAGCACGTTTTGAGTTCTTGTTTCTGCCATAATAAGTCTCTTCCAAATTTCACACAATGAAGCGTATTATCTCGCCCTCGGAGTGGATGTACACTCAGAATCTTTGCCGAATAATTACTTGGTTGACTTCTGAGGGTCAGAAGTCTAACATTGTGGCTTCTGAGCTCGTCTCAAGTACGAATGATTGGCTCCAGGGCGTCCAAAACGCCAATACATCCGCAGCAGAGTATGCGGAATTTTTGGATACGTCGGAAGAATGGGTTGAGGTTGTTTGGGCCAATTTCTTCGGGTCTGGCGAATCTTATCGCGAATTTATCGCCCTCGTAAACGGCGGTTAGTAACTCCCATTAGAGATCGCCGAACTTTAAATATAAAAAATGATCATGGAGTTAACAACTATCTGCGATCCCAGTAATTCCCGCTCTAGGTCATCCCACACAGTCAGCACACTTCTTGCCTCTGTTTGCCTCTTTAACGATTATCACTACGATAGTATTTGCTCTCCGGATATATTCTCGACTCAAGGTTGGGGGGTATATTCGGGCTTATGACTGGATTATTCTCGCTGGATTTATAATAACTCTGGCGACTGGAATTATGAGAGCTTACAGTAAGTTTATCCTCAACTAAATTCACATATGAACTTCGCAAATGGGGGCCTAATTCAATGGATCTTTTCACAGTTTTGACTGGTCCTGTTCACTATAGAGGCGTCTGGGATCAATCATGGGATGATTACAACGCTCTTGAATCCTCGAGCTTGGCCAACAACATATGCTATCCCATCGTCGTATTCCTCGTTAAAACTTCTCTCCTATTGTTCTACTACCAATTGACAGCTTGGAAACCACTGAGATGGGCTACTATCATCACCTTTGCTGTTGTAACATGCAATTCATTGGCCCTTCTTTTTGGGTACACATTCAGGTGCATCCCAGTCCTTGGATGGAGAGGACTAAACTTTCTCAACGCCTACTGTCCTGTCAAAGTCTGGAAGCTAGAGCTCGGAACATCGATAGTTAATATCGTTACTGATGTTGTGATTTGGTTGATCCCTCTTCCCATGATATTCAAGATCATTCATACCCCAACGGAAAGGTTTCTTGCGGTGCTTACATTTGGTATTGGTGCTTTGGCATGTATTTGCTGTGGTATGAGATTGAGTGTTATGCATAACGCTTGGTTTAGTAAAGAGATTGGGAAACCTATGGATAGCAGCATTGTTGCAACGTGGACGCAAACGGAGTTGTATATGGCGATAATCTGCAGTTCTGTTCCTGCTATTAGAGCTTTGATTATTAAGAAGGCGCCGAGGATTCTTGGGTTTACGGAGGGTAATGTTGATTCTATGGAGAAGTCACAGGAAGGACGGACGGCAGGGAAGGATGGTGAAGCCTCTGTGGATGTCCGAAGTGTTGAACCTGTATCTCCAGTTTAATCATGATTGGCGCCTTGGATTTACGGATAGTCTTCGAATTATTGATTTTTGAGTCTCTTTTTTGATTAAAGCATTCATAATCTTTGACTTTACCGAAACGTCTTTTAAAATTTGCTTTAGTTTCTTGATATTATTGTATAGGCCATTTTTGGTTAAGATATCTTTCATCAAATAATATTTGTAATTACGCCCATAAATTTCTAGCCGGCCCCGTATGAGAGTAGTACATGCCTAGTTAACTTGTTTATCTTCGGTCTAGATTCAGAGCTGATTATTAGAGAATTCGACATGCATAGTGGTGATGATTAGTCTCGTATCAACCAAACTATGCTGTAACAGTACTCTATATATAGGACGTTCATGGCCAATACTGGTTACGAACCAATACTAGAATTCAAAATACCACAAACAATGTGTTGAATATTGCGGCATACGCTCTTATTTCTAGGGGAATCTTTAGTAGCGCATAATTATGAAGCCTCTTTAGTATATACCTAAATCTGTATTCGTAATATCTCGTCGCTCATAGAGCTTTGATAAATGCTATTTACAAAGGAAATTTTTGGATGCATAGACAAGGCAATGAGCCCAAGGGTACTTCGTCCGCTTGGCGGGGTCAGATTCCCAAAGTTTGTATTTACAGGCCGTAGGGTTTAGTAGTACTAGCTACCCCCGCGAAAATATACTTCCTGAGTATTTTTAATTTAAGACCAGAGAGCAGGTCCGGGGATTGGGTATGCACCGGTGTTGGTGTACATATCATAAGTGATTCCTGGTGTGCTGCCAGTGTAAGCACCTGGGAAGGAGACAAGGCTAGAGCTTGGTGGGGATCGAGTGCCGGATCCAGTGACGGTGACTTGGAAACAACTTGGGTAGACCTGAGCACCGGGATAGGAATACGCTGTGAAATAATTAGCTTGCGGCTTAATCAAGTCATATGGTTTCAAAAAGAGGGTACATACCAGCATGAAGAGCGATGAGCTCATGACGGATTATGTAGTTACCTGGTGCAAGACCGGTTGGGATCTTGAAGCTGAATGGAGCAGCTGGGTTGGTCTCCAAAGGAGTCTAATGGAGAACTCATGTTAGATAACCCTGATCTTCCGAGAAACAAGCGGAAGTTTACTTACGGTAGCCCAAACGCCGTTGACCTTTCCGGCTTCTTGGATCTTGAACCAGACCTTGCTATAAAAAATATTAGCAATTATTATCTTAAAAAAGCAGATTTCAGTAGAAACTTACGCAGTTCCTGGGCTGTAGTTTGTGCAGCTTCCAGGGCACTTGGCCATGTAAGTGATAATTGGCTATGTATTCCGGATTACATTAGTTTATGGCTCCACCCAGCGGGTTAAATTTTCTTGTCTAAAGAAGCGAACTTACTCCCTTGTGGCTGTCTGGCCACTGAGTCCATTGGACAGTAATAGTGCCTCCTGGAGCGATATTGGCAGAGAGAGCTGCTGGAGCAGTGGCAAATCCACCATCGGTGTATCCATTGCACTGGACGTCAATCAAAGAGAGATCGATGACTGGGCCGTTTCCTGGAATCTTGCGGAAGATTCGCTGAGGAGCTGGGCTAAGATAAGGGTCGACATTTGGGTTCCAGCCCGGGTATGTGACACCGGCAACAATGGCCTGGCTGACGTAGCCGTGGGCAGAAACGAGGGGTGCGAGGGCGCCCGCAGCGGCGAGAATGACAGTGCTCTTCATATTGGCTACCGGATCTATAGATCTAGTTGAGGGTGATATAGTTGATGAAGTATGATCCTGATACTAAATATGATGAGATGATACTATAGTAGAATTAGTTCTCTTCAGAGGGATTCGAATCCCTATTTATACACTTAATGATATAGTTTTAATAATACTTTTTTAAGAATTCGGCGAAAGAGCCTAAAGGAATTTGCAAGCCGATCTTCTCCTTTCCTAATTCCTATAATCTTACCGTAACTCATGGTCTCGAAACCTGGTTTACTCAGGAACCACCTAGGGGATTCTTGGGTGCACAATAACTCGATCGCTCCAATGGCCATTAAGCTCCTTGACGGGGCTAGTTTAGCCGTGGGATGGGATATAGACAGCCGTTTCGTCCCATGGTTGTAATAAAACTTTATATATAAGAACTTCTGCGGCGCGGCTCTTGTGTCCTATAATCCCGTACATCTGACGAATTCCTATTAAAGGTTGCAGCATCTTAGTATCCTCGGTTGGCTCGACATAGGCGAATACCCCATACAGCGGGTAGGGGTATGCATCCAGGTTTTGGGTCGTGTTGCGTTGTATTAGAGGTAGACATGCGGTGTGACAAGGGCCGCCAAGCGGACGGTGCCAGTCCGTCCGGCGAGGGTCAGGCGACGCCATGACCGTCCAGACTATGGGAAAGGCTTCCGCTGTACTGTTTTCTGAAACGTGCTAACATGCTGCTTCTTGTTAACTTGTTACTGCCCTGCGGATCCGGATTCCGACCTATATTGCCCAAACTATCCATCTTCGCTGTCGGATGGAATGTTCGATATCCGAAAGACATGGTATTTTGCTACAACTGATCGTCACTCGGCCTTCGTTGTACGCTTAATTTGGGATTTACTTGAAATGTGCATATGTGCAAATTATGGTGGAATGCATCACATACTCGTCTCGTACCCAATCACATACCTGGAAGTTCACTATTTTTAATTTTTAATTTTTTAATTGAAGCAATATACAGAATGATAACTCGATGCGCATATGCCGTGGTTCAAGTTTGGTTGAGGGTTTTCCGTCCCATATTTGCGACATGCGGGACTTTGGCTAAGCGGATAAAGTCCCGAACATACCTTTTCCCCCGCCGAAGAATTCCGTTCTAAATCGATTGCATTGCACTTAACTCATTCTCATAACACCAAGTTTTATAAATATTTTAGGTACCGTAAGCTCTAAGCAGACCTTAGCTACAAGGAACTGGCATGCCGAGTCGTCAATTAATATCTTTACCATTTTTTGGTATTTATACTGTTTGTGCGATCCAAGTTTGCTAAGAAAGCTTGGAATTAGTCCTTACGATTTTGAAATTTCCCGCGGAATTAATGGGATTAGTCCTAGAATCACCTGATTTATACTTATTTACTGCACTACGCAACTATGTGTAAAGATGTCTCTTCGAAATTTGCAAGAAAACATGCATATATGGTGACCGTCCCGTCATGGACATGACTCGTAACCACACCATGGTAAAAATTAATTAGCAGTTTGAGACAGTCAAAAACGGAATCGAGTGGAGTACTCGACTGCGGGGTTCGATATATTGAGTATTTCAAAACGTTCATTACGCATGCCTTTCCCTTAACCCTAGTCCTAGAGCTCATATGATCATCAGGCCCAGTCGGTCCCAATGTTCGTCTTCAGGTATTCATTTATGATTGAGGACAAATAATATGATATCGCTCCAGTTAGACATGACCATCTCGATACCATGGTACCAAGGGCTGTATTAATTAATATTATTAATTTATTGTAACAGATATTGGCAGGCATCTGGGCTTAAGGCTTTTTGTAAGTATAGTCCTGTCTGATCAACTTACATCATGACCCTCAGTATAGTCTAACGGGTTGACTCGATTATGGCAAACATCGCCCGCGGACCAGGCCCCGTATATATAAGAATATAATCTTGTCATTATCATCACCGTATAGGCTAGGTTTTGTTAGATAGTGTCCTGAGCAAAGTGAGACCCCCTTTGTGACGACTGGGAACGCGAACGAGATCAATATAACCCCGAAGTATTTTGAACATGCTACGTAAAGGCTCAACAGAGGGACCATATTTACTTAAGTACCTACGAACATTGCTATTCCTACGATATATAATATGTAATATGAACTTGCCGTATACTTCGACTTCTAAGTTCTATAGGTTATAAATTTTTAATACGGCGTATATTTCTGTTCGTTGATGCGTCTAGTATAATGTACTTATACAATATACTACTATCGATACCATATATATTTTGATTCTTTCATCAAACAAGATTTTAGAATCAACATCAAACTAATTTGGTATATTTTTAAACCTAGACTAGAAATTTAGAAACTCGGGAACACGGTGCGTACTTTGCGGAATATAAAGGCTAGGTCAAATCCAATTAATATCTGCCCTTTTAGGAACAGTTTGTAAAAACCTTTATTCCTTGCCTGAGTTAAAACGTATTATCGAATTTTAAGCATAATTATCTAGCTTTTTAGTTTTTATGAACTTGGATCTTTTAGATTTAAGACACGAAAAAACCAAAATTCTTCGGTGACGACATGACACCAAATTGCTGGTAGTTTAAATAGCCAACACAAATTTGCGTTGCGGTTGTTATGCCTGTCGGCTGCAGCCAATGAGAGGAGCGGGATTAGAATTAGCCTGGTTAGTCTCAACTGCCTGTTTCTGTTGACCTCATTTAGACGTTCTACGACTTCGGAGAAGCCTCAACTTTCGAACGCCGACGTCAATTGCTCCGGAAGGACCGACTAATACCCGTTGGGCGACTCCCGATAGCGACAATATCCGCCGTCGTTTTGATTATGATTGCTGCGACGCATTGAAACACCCGCCGAAAACCCTTCAGTCCCCACCTCGAGGAATACTATAACCGACTTCCTCGTCGCCACGGTCTCCCCCTCCTTGTCCATTAATTCCTGTCCTTCGACCCCCTAGCTTTGGAGCTCTATCTACATACAAAATGGCATCCCCATTGATTCCGTTAAGGTCGGCTTTGGTCCGACGGAGTGCCGTCTCTATACTCTATACACCGGCGCGAACGTTTTCCACCACCCCACGACGTCTACTCGCCACCCCTCAGGAAGATCAGCAGTCGAAGGGAATCACACATCCACCAGTTGGCCATGGTACAAAGACATTCAGACTGCCACAACAGCACGGATGGGGTGAAACCGAATCTGCGTTAGATAGGGCTGGACGATACTTCTTGATGATGGAGACATTCAGAGGGATGTACGTTGTGCTAGAGCAGTTTTTCAGGCCGCCGTAAGTGCACTATCTCCGAAATTTCCCCTATGATTCTTCATACCTGGACGTTTTTGATACTAACTAGCGGCATTTGCAAACAGGTATACCATCTTTTACCCATACGAGAAGGTAAATATGACACCAAACCGTCTATCAGGGCGGCAGGGACAAGCTTTTTGTTAACATGAATCCCTTAGGGTCCTATCTCGCCCCGTTTCCGTGGAGAGCACGCTCTTAGAAGATATCCATCTGGAGAAGAGAGGTGCATCGCCTGCAAGTTGTGCGAAGCGGTATGATGAATCCTGCCCGCGGCGAGAGGAATTATTGTTAGGATTCTACTAACTCGGCCAACAGATTTGTCCGGCTCAAGCTATCACAATTGAAGCTGAAGAGCGTGAGGACGGTAGCCGTAGGACTACAAGATACGATATTGACATGACCAAGTGCATGTTAGTACCCCTCTGCCATAAATGCCTCTATTCTAATGATATATTTGATGCTAACGGCGTTCGATTTGATAGTTATTGTGGCTTTTGCCAAGAAAGTTGTCCAGTCGATGCCATTGTTGAATGTGAGTCAGAACAATTTTATCAACCCAGGATACATTCCGAACCAGTCTAACATAAACTTCACAGCTCCCAATGCCGAATATGCTACAGAAACTCGTGAGGAGCTACTTTACAACAAGGAGAAGCTACTATCCAACGGTGATAAGTGGGAACCCGAGCTGGCGGCCGCTATCAGGGCGGATGCACCCTACAGATAGTTAGGATTCATCGAACCCCCCTTTTTGATATGGCTAGATATCTGCCGTTTCTGAGCGTGTTTTGTCTTTTGTGTACACATTAAAACAAGATGAGGGGACGATGTATATACTCGGGGAAGCCTTTTTTTTGTTCCATATTGTAGAAACATTGATTAACGCTACGTATCTGGGATGCAACAAACGAAACGATGGTAATTTTCTCGTAGGATGCACCGGAGCCTAGTCTATATCTACCCGAAGAAATTATTCACAGGCTATGTAATGGTCTCACAAGAGCGGCGTTATAGGTTTCGGTGGTAGTTTGGTTGTTTACAATTCGACTCTCCCGTAGAATATCCACCTAGTGGATGTTTCTTGTATATAGGTAGTTTACACCGAATCCGGATACTAGGCAACTATGTCAATAGTTCAGCCTCAAGCCGATTCCCTATAGGTCCAGATTCTATTATTATCATATCAGCGCGGCTTCTTTATATCTTGCAGATGGTAAGTCTGGGGAATGTATAGGTATGTACTAAGCGCCAAGAATTTCGACAGCTAACATAACTCACCACTGTATGCTTAACCGTGCACTGACCAATCCCCAAATCTAACAATCTCAAAGAAAACATGCAGTATGAGGCATCTAGTGATTTTCTCGAATAAACCAAATTGTTTTCCTTCAGCGCCCTGGTTCCGACTCAAGCACACTAGTATCTGCCAGATTGTCGATGCCGCATCATTTATCGCCATAACTAGCCCACTTTGTGAAGCGAAAACGGTAGTGCCGTTTCAGACCTGTCGCAAAGTCATGACACAACCCCGCCTAGCTACGGTGAGTATTTCAAGTTGAGGAATGAAATAGGACGATTATCTTTGCCAAATGGCGCGACTAAAAATCCTTTCTTTTCAAAATAATGGTTTGTAGTCAAACAGACGGGTCCGATTCATGGTTACGTATGTATGTTTAACATCAATATTTGTTCTGTCTCACCCAGATCTAGCAAGATCTAGCTTGTTCTACTAAAATGATACTTACAGGTGACTATAGCCGATTTTTTTTAGCGGAAATTGCACTGGTTTTCTGGGCCCGGTTCGGCTGCTAGAACGTGAATACTACTAGATCATGTGTGCTGGTACATTTATTATCAATTCAAAATTAAATACCTTAGAGCTAGCTCAAGCCCAATCCCTCGATCCCCAAGCTAGCTCTTATTACAAAATTAATAGTCGCTCAATGCAAAATTGACGTTTACTGGAGACTAGAACGGAATCGCCACAAGTTGTAAAACGGCTAGTTACCCAAATGTGGCCACTTGTTTCCGCAGACAGCTGCATGAACTGAAAAAAAAGATGCAGCATGCGCATGCGATGTTCCACCCTGCGGCCGCAAGCCTGCAACCTCACACACGCAACAGATCTAGACAGCCACAATAATTCGGCCTCACCCCCCCATTCCCAAAATGAAAACGGGGTTTTAAACTTTTTTTAACATCTAAATTTATAGTCTGTCTTCCCCCCTCTTATATTTTATAACCTTGGAACTTATTTGGCACTCTTATTGAATTATACCGTAACTGTTCGTTACAATTTGTTCCGTTCGTTGGCTTTGGCTGGCCTATTCCGCTGGTCGTGCTTCAACTTATTCTTCTTCATTTTCATTTCTTTCTTTTTTTATTTTATGTGTACATAGGTAGGACTGATATCGCCGCGCGATTGAAGCCAGTGTACTCTTAACGACGAATTTGTCGAATATTCCTTTCTCTTCTATCCTTCATTCTTTCTCTTCTTCTCTTATCTTCTCTCATTTTTTCATTCTTTTTATTATATGGTTTAACCTGCTCGATCATATTACTAGTCATTTCTTATTTTCATTAGAATTATCAAGTAGCGTGAAAGTATCGACAACCACTGATTCCGAGACTTGATACATTGATATCAGACTGCCATTTCCTCCCCCCACAATTACAATGAAGACACTCATTCTATTTTACACAACCTTAATAATTACAACTTTACAATCCACGGTCTCTACCGCCCCTACATCCACAAAAGAAAAACGATGGCTCCACCCCGGTGCCAAACGCCCCGTAGTCGCCCACTCCACAGACGACGACCCATTTCACGACTACATCGCCATCCTCTCCGACGACGAAACCCGACCGTGGGCTGAAATATTCGATGAAATGGGATTCAGCACCAAGGGGAGCAAAAAGATGACACATTCACTAGGAGTCAGCGGTAGCGGAAGGCCAAGTTATAACATGACAAGTTACGATGTCAATGGGATTAAGACCTTTGGAAAGAATTTAAGGGCGTTTACGATTAATATGAGAGAATCTGAAGCAGAAGGGATGGATGGAAATCCCTCCCTTGTTAGTTTGGAAAAGACGAAGATGAGGCAGTGGGCTTTTGTACCGGGGAGTAAGAAGGTATTACCTTCTTTACCACTGGTGGAGCAAGGTGTAAGAGATTTTAGTCTGAGGAAGAGGCAGGATGATGTGATGTGGATCCAACAGGGAAATGCGCCTTGGAACTTACAGAGGTTGTCATGCGAGCATAAAATCGATGTCAAGGGAAGATTAGCGACGGATTTAAAGTATAATTACAGATTTGACGAAGTGGCAGGGAATGGCGTGGATGTTTACGTGGTGGATTCTGGTATCAATGTCGATCATGTCGAGTTCCAGGGTAGGGCGCGCATGATGTTTAGTTACTTTGGAAAGGTCAATGATGACGTTGGGCATGGGTAAGTCTAAAATCACTTGGTGCATTTTTGAGTCTACAACCAATATAAGTGATTGATACTAATTTGATTTGTATGTATAACAGGACCCACTGCGCCGGAACAATCGCTGCTCTCCACTATGGTGTTGCTAAAAATGTCAACATCTGGGGCATCAAAGTCGGAGACTCCAGCGGTGTAAATGGCGAAGCAATAGTAGCCGGTATCGACGCCGCAATTACCCGTCATAATCAACGGAAATCCCAACCAGGGTTCATGGGCTCGGTTATCAGCATGTCCGTCGGTACCGCACCACCCCAACAATCGGACTTTATGATTCTTCAAAAGGCCGTCCAAGCTGGTATGCATGTATCGGTAGCAGCCATGAATTCTGCTACAGATGCATGTAATTTCTCACCCGGTGCCTTTTCGCAACAAATTCCTATCATAAACGTTGGTGCTGCGGGTATCGACGATACGCGGGCACCGTTTTCGAATTTTGGAAAGTGTGTGGATATTTATGCTCCTGGAGTTTCTATCGTCAGCACATTTAATAATGATGCTACTGGTATTGCGAGCTTAGACGGGACTTCTATGGCTTGTCCGGCAGTCACGGGTATTATTGCAGATGAACTTGTTAGGAATCCAAAATTGAGGTTGGATCCAGCTGCGATGAAGAAACATATTCTAGGGAAAGCACTCAAGGGTGTTATAAAGGCGGATAATGTTATTAATGGGTCGGAGTTAATGGCTAACAATGGGTTCCCTGGAGACCCTCAAGTTTAGTCAATATTGAAGTTTTGTAAACTTTGAACCGGCTTATGGGGTCTACGCGTATACGCTTGCCGGGCTATGATATTGTTTTATTGCGTGCGGGATGTGAACGCATACGAGTTAATAGAAAGATACCCTTGGCTGAATGGCGTTTTGGTATTTATATTTTTGCTTTTTATATTAAATTTAATATAGTATAAATTACAGCTTTAAACAACTTCGTGTTCAAATAACCTTCAAGATGATGATTTTGAGTTCATGGCGACGCTGAAGCCTTGACTACAGAGTTGTACAAAATACGTGTTGTTCATGTTGCAGTTTTTGCGCCGCATTGCATTGTCCGCTCTGAGAGTTTCACAGTTAGCTCGTAACTAAGCTTCAAGGCGCTCTGGATTTATCATCATCTGGGATGAATAGATCTAGATATCAAAGGTTTAAACCTCCTAAGTTATACTAGGGATCACGAGATACTTCAGTACAAGTATCAAGGTTGAAGTATCGAATTCGAATCTACGGACCGGCCAGTCGGAACACTGCGCCGCATCAATATCAAACATCTCGAATGCGGCATACACCCAACACAAAAATTTTGCGCCAAAACCTTCCTTCAAGCTCACAGCCGACCTCAATTATCCCAATATCATCCTCGAAATTCGACTTCAAACAATCCCACCAACCAGTCTGCGGCCGACAATGGCCTGACTTCCTCAATCACAACCTCCAAATCTCGAAATACCATTACAAGGCCAGCTGCGCCCCCGCATTACCTAAAACCCTCCCACCATGAGCGCCATCCCAAATACCATCCTCCGCGTTTCCTCGTCAGCGGTCCAAGCTGCTGCACGATCAACCTCAAAACCCTTCACCCGAGTCGGTGTCGTTGTGTCTGCCGGAAAAATGCCAAAGATGGTTAAAGTCCGTGTGCCGTCGCCGGTTTGGAACTCGAAATTACGGAAGGTAAGCTCTTGGGGGAGGTTCGAGATGTGCTCCTGAGCCAGACCTCGTGCTGATCAAATCTTTCTTTTTTGATAGTATTTCCACCATACAAAAGACCACCTTACGCACGACGAAAACTCTGCCTGTGAGGCTGGTGATATCGTTCGTATCCAGCCATTTGTAAAGCATAGTAAACACAAGAAGCACGTCGTCTATGAAATCATCTCGCCGTTTGGTACATCGGAACGGAAGCCAATTGAGACACCGGAGGAACGAGATGCGAGAATACAGGCCGATAAGGATAAGAAGCTTGAAAAGAAAGCTACAAGAAGGGCGAATAAAGAAGCAAAATGGGGGGCTAGGGCGGATAGGAAGCAGCATAGATTGGATAAGGAGGCTGAGAATGCTGCGAAAACGGAGCTATAATTGAACGAGTGCCGGGGCCTGGCGTATAAAGTTCTGGGTATTCTACATTTGCCCTGAATTTCGCTTTGTATATATATTTTCTATGCATATTCTATCAGAAGTCATGTAGCACACCTAGACTTGGCCTCGAAACATCTAAACTTGGCTAATACGAATGTATTTTCGTGCGTATCTCACGTTAATGTACATACATTAGGATGTCATCCTTTTTTCCAAAACTACCGTCAACCCATCCATGCAAGCCGTAACGAAAACATTTGAGACCCTGGAAACCCAGCTCGTGATGTAACTCACTCGGTGGGTGCGAGGCTAACTTAATCGCTAATAACAACAATCCACAAGTTGAAAACAGAAAAGAAAGAACGAACTCCCGCCAAAAGCATATAAAGAAGAGAGAACGAAGAACAAATAATAAATAGGAGTCATAATCAACCTATCCACCCTCTAACTCATCATATATCGGGAATCATCATTCGTAGTCTACGCAGCTCTCTCACCAAAATCTTTCGCCCAATCTTCGTATTGTTGGAGCCCTTCCTTACTAACACTGGGTCTAATGCTTTTTAAACTCGCTTTGAAATCCTCCAGCATGATAGGTCGAATATCCTCCATTTTCATGTGCAAGAGAGACTCGCCAAGGCTTCGCAGCGGACCCATCGCGGCGTCCTTTGCCAGAGCCGTAATATCAGATCCGGAAAAGTCTATTCACTTAAAGTGAGCATATATTTTGAGATAAGAGGGATATAGTAGTCTTACCTTCTGTGAGGCCCTCTAATTGCCACATATCATTCTCAGTAAGTGTGTGTTTCTGCTGTCCGAGCAAGTTTCTTAATTGCTGGACCCTGACTGGCCCTTCAGGGAGAGGAATATACTGCCGTCTCACAAATCTTCGGCGTGCAGCTTCATCAATTTCCCATGGTAAATTTGTAGCAGCAAGAACAAGGACTCTAGAGGCATCTCCAGAATCTGTACTCTTCGATTCCTTCCCGGCGGCGGCGCGTTGCAGGGCGCTCCACTGGATTAAAAACTCCGTCTTTATCCGTCGTGTAGCTTCGTGCTCATTGCCACCACTCCGGCTGGATAAAAGAGAATCAATTTCATCTATAAAGATAATGGATGGGGCGAGAGCTTTTGCAAGTTGGAAAAGCGCGCGAACGAGCTTCTCGGATTCACCAAGCTATGTAGGCAGTCAGTATCAATACATAGTTCACAAATCGAATAGACTGAGGACTTACGTATTTGCTCGTCAATGAGGAAGCCGAGATCGAAAAGAAAGTGGATTTGGATTCTGTGGCGACGGCTCTTGCAAGCATGGTCTTCCCGGTTCCCGGAGGCCCGAACAAAAGCATACCCCTTGCGGGCTCTCTTAGACCACGAAATAAATCGGGCCTGAGGAAAGGATATACTACAGCCTCCTTTAATGCAAGTTTGGCTACCTCTAAGCCTGAAATATCTTCCCAGTGAACTTCATCTCCGTGTATTACGATCTCATTGAGGATTTGTTTCGCTGCACCCTGATCAACCCCCTTGTCCAAGCTCTTCAATGCCGCCTTTACGCGCTTCTCCCATGCATCGTCTTCCGATATTTCTGCGGTGGTTTCGGTAGCATTGGGAGAATCAACGAGCTCATAAACCGGCTCTTTTTCGGTTGCCTTACCTGCCTTCTTCGGTTTTGGGTCATCGCTCGACTCGCGAGCCAATCCATACTTAACGGTTCTGCTAGGCTTGTCACTAGCGGGAGATGGCTTCCTAGGCGTTTCAATTTTTGGAGTTGTTGTCGGATTTGCAGGCCATTTGAAATCTTGTGATGTTCTTCGTGTTGAAGGTGGTACGGGGCCCTTCGCCCGTTCTGACTGATCCTGTGCCCTAGGATTTAGACGGCTACTTGGGGTTGGAACCTTCGGGACTTGAATCGAGGGTTTCTTCGGCGGCGGTGGCGGTGGGGCTACCTTCTCCGGGCGAGGGGGTGATCGCGGGGGCAATTCGGGCGGTTCGGGTTCAAGAGTACCTCTCAAGTTACTTGAGGGTGCAGATATTTTGAGATTAGAGACATCCGGGTACGTAGCGTAGGGTGAGTAGGCGGGAGCTTGGCCGTAGCTCTTAAATGGTGGAGGTGGAGGTGGCGGTGGCGGTGGAGGGGGGGGCGCATACGAACATGTTTCGTGCGGGGGAACCATGTAATACAAAGGGTCCGGAAAGTATTCATTTTGAGTATGCTGATGGGTTGCATGAGGTGGTAGAGGAGGTGGAACGGTTGCATGCGGTGGTATAGGGGGTGGAGGGGGGAGGGGCGGGCTCAACACTGAAGATGCTGGAGCAGACCGTGAAGTTGGTATGCCGCCAATATTTGATGCTGACGAGCTGGTGTGAAGATGATGCATAGAAGAGTAAACGGGCGACTGTGCTTGTCCATCCGAGTGTGTACGAGTAAGATCAATAGTAGAAGTCTCCGCAGAGTGTCGAGAACCTATCGTAACGGTTGATCTATCTGGAAGTGAACGGCCCATACTATCGTGCTGCCTCCCACCACCCCATGCCCTAGTGGCAGCTTTTGCAGCAGCAGCCACGGATTCCTGCCCAGTAGGTTTGGGATTATGGCGTCGCTGCCCGACTTTGCTGCTGGACCCCCCACTAGAGTTTCGTAGGGTTGCAAGCAAACTCTTCTTTTCAGGGCTAGAGGATCGTGTCCGGGAATTCGACATTGTAGCAGCATTCGGGGGTAGACCACCTAAGTTGTAAGTTGATGATGTATTGATACTGGATCCCGATGGCCGCCTGTCATGAGGTGGCCTTAGGCTAGCACCGTCATCCTCCTCACCGACGAAAAAATACGGAGACGCATTTGCGTTTCGAATTTCAGGCGCCGCCCCAAAAGCTGACGTGGACGGTGAATTGAGGTTCGATGATTCTGTACCCCCGTTATAATGCCGTAGAAGATTTTGTTGTTCCTCCTCCTCCCTCCTACTAAGCTTCATCACTTCTATTGTATCGATTCGGTCCAAGCATTGTAACTTAAGATCGCCCAAGCTCTCAATCAGGGCTTTTTCGGTTAAGGAAAGGCTGCCAGACGACTTTCTAGCAGCCGAGGTCCTTTCATATGACTGGATCAGTTGAAGCCCTTCTTTCCAAGACCGGAGTGCTTCGTCTTCATTTCCTTTCGATTCGAAGTAAATAGCGGTCGAGCATATGAGGTAAGTTTGGTCGTACGTCTTCTGCAGAACGGCGGCGCTACTTTTCGGTCTCATGGCTTTATCGGCACTGTGTGGAGGGAGGTTTCATGTCCATGAACAGGGAATGGATACTCCAGGGAGGCGCATGGAGAGTCGGGAACACTTAGATGGGATGGCTAGAGGACGGTTAGTAGGTGGTTTGCTGAAGCAAGGCGAGGCCGGCTTGAAGTTGGAGGATGTTGAAGATGTCGAGATGCTGTGCACGGAAGTGTTGTTTTGAGGTGGTTGGACCTGCCCTTTGCTGGTTTCAGCCGTTGACCTGGGCCTTAACTTCAACCTAACAACTATAGTAAACGAACAGACCGAACGGAATGCCCGACGACGCTAATAGCAGTTGTATCCCGGGAATAAGATAACCATTTTCAAAAAGAATTCCAGCCACTATCTAACCACTATCGTTCTTGTTTTCCAGAAAATTACAGGGGTTTATTCATTGTTATGGCGGGGCAAGGTTGCTGATGTCATTAGTAGGCACACTGCATGCGTCGCCTGGCGCCTCCCTGGGCCGGAATCGCGTGCGCAGCATGCCTATAATTAGACCAGCCCCCAAAACCTCGCGCTAGCAAGCAATTTGGTCCTCTCACCTGGTCGTGAGGTTACATAGTACATATCATTATTCCCAAGTAAGATTCGAGAGAGGTTCGAACCAGCGAATATTTGAGGCGGTTGAGTTTATCAACACATTTTATAATCAAAATACCACAATACTCAAAGCTAGCTACGTTCACAGTTGAGGAGTCTGGCGACGAGACAAGCTACGTTAGTTGCACCTAATCTCGAACCCGGAAGCATCGAGCTAGATGCAGGCTTCGAAACATTAACTACTTGATTTTATTGTTAGAAACATTCATGGATATGAAAAAGAAACTGGATTGACTATTACTACCACTAAATCTACTACTTAATATATTATATCAACAAAGTTTTAAACTTCATCCGTGGGCTCGCGATGAGCATCACTTTGATTGTCCCTTGCAAGCAGAATAACCCAAAGCTAGGCAACCGATAAACAATTACTCGCTATTCATTTCATCTTCCTTCTCTCCCATCTCCACGTCCTTAATCTTTTTTTCCTTCTTCTGCGGCAAAATAACCATCACCCTTGACCCTACCTCTCCATTCTTTCTATCAATAGTGGTTTTCGCGTCGAGGATAGCAAGCTCCCACAACTTCAAGCAAATCGCATCATCGACTATTCCCTCCAATCTTGTAAAAAAAAGACGGTCAAATGGGAAGAAATCGGTATTCCACTTCCTGGCCACCTTGAACATCAGACTTGGCTTGTCCAACTCGAAATCATATTCCAACCCACTACACAACCAAGGGTACCGCTTGCTGATATCAGTCCAAGCCTTGGGTTCGGAGGTTAACTTCGCCTTCGGTACAGCTATTTTTTCTCTTATGTAACTTTTACCCTCGAGACGGAGCTTTGCTCCCTTATCGGTAAGTTTTGTAGCAAGTGTAGCGTTGACAAACTGCGCCGCGGGGTTTGCCATTGATGCCTTATCATAGATCAACTGAAGTTGCTGACTAAGTGTACGTTCTCTGATGATGGCGTTGCGATATACATCCTCATATCTACGGGAAAGATGCAAGGTTAGTTGCATCAGAGGGATTCAGAAGCTTGGCAATTTAAGCACGCACCTGGTCATAATACTGTTTGTTTCAGACGATCCAAATATCAAGTTATATTTCTTTTGGCTTGTCGTTGGGTCATCATCCGTAAGCCCTCCATAAGCGTACCCAACCCTATGGAGCCACTAATTGTAATAGGAAAACAGAGATTAGTATCAATAACGGCCCTTGAAGCCTAGTACCAGATATTTTATTTACCTCGGCCTTTGAAAAACGCTCTTTGTCCCAGCCGTTTATAGGGGTCGCCCGCATATCACTCCAGCTAAGAGCATTTGCAACCTAATCCCAGTATCTGTTAGCAGATAGTCTTTTAGAAACCTCAAAATGATTGTAAATATATTACTGACATCACTAGCGGATATTCCCTCCATAACAGCTCCTTGGTTAAGAGCGCTAGCTCTAGTTCCATATGCAGCGTCAATTTTAGCGGCCGTGATTCTCGTGGGCGCCGGTGCGGTATAATCGGTGTACTCGTCTTTGCCGGTTATTTTATTGAAGGCCGCCAAAGCCGCGATACCCTTTGCATGATCTTTCTCGAGCTTTTTGAGAATATCGGCGTCAATATCCTTGGGTACCTGCCTCTCGTCGGTAACTTCTTTCGTTAAATATTCTGTAAGAACAGTATTTTCGATATAGGTATCATAATCTCCGAAGCAAGAGCGAGAAAGCTGTCGTATACCACTGTCAATTATCTCAACCTTAAACTTGCATATTAATTCAGCGAGAAATCCATAGAATGAGCAACGTACCCAAGTGTATGTGTTTTTGTCAACCCCTTCGTCGGCTGGTAAGAATTTATATGTTGTGCTCATCGAAGTTGAGCGGGCTTTCTCGAAAATATTAGCAAGCTTCTCACGAGGCTTCTCCGCCGTACCGCCATATCTTTCCTCGTCTTTGATCAGAGGATGGATCCAGATGGTGATTTTCTTCATATCGATAGCTCGCGGGAACCGTCCGCTCCCATAGTCTGGTCGAGTGGTACCCCTCTCATAGTAATGCATGAAATTGCTGACTTTCTGGCTATCACTGGTTCTCTTCGCCCAGACCTTGCCAGCTTCGTCCCTGAAATAAATCTGTGGAACGACACTGCTGACATATCCTTCATCGTCACCAATCTCCGTCGCCCAAGAACGTCTAGCACCCGGTTTGATTGCTTCGTCCGTTTTTCCTTTTCCCTTCTCTTCTTCTTTTCCCTTTTTTTCTTCCTTCCCCCCCTCTTCTTCCATCTCATTCTCTTTTTCTTTCTCCTTCTCATGGTCTGTTGAACTACCACCAACATCAGTACTCTCACCCGGTTTCGACGCCTTAGGTTTATTCGGGTCTTCGGTTTCCTCGTCCGGCGCAGGTCTCTTCCTCGGCTCACCGACTATCTCTCGGCCTCCAAAGGTAGTGTTTGCCCAGACACTCTTAAAATGTTCTTTCTCTATGTAACATCTACTAGGATTAGTTGCCCCAAAACCGACATCGAGGGTGGATATTTTAAAATCCTCCATATTGAGACGAACGTAAAGTCCCTTTTCTTTCGCCAATGTTTCGGCGTTTGGATATCGCGACTTCACCGTGGCACGTTTAAACCACGTAAATCTGCTTGCCGGCCTAATATCGGCGCCAGTTCCAACATCGTTATAATAAAACGCGGCTTTATATTTGCGATTTATGAGGTCTGTTTTGAAGTAGTCCGCTAGTGCTCGACTATTCTCATCATTATCCGCTTTCTGCTTTTCATTCAATTCAAGAACAGGCTTGAATCCAGCGTTGGGTCCGAAGATAATGCTGTTGGTCTTAGTATCGATATCTGGGTGGTTTTTTTTCGCTTCGGTGTGATTGGCTTCGGATGTAAAGCCATACCAAGTCTGCGCTGCCAACTCTGCGAATTTTTTGTAGCCCACGGCTCGAGTGAATCCAACGGTAATTTTGATATAATTACCCTCGATATCAAAAATTTCCAACATTGTGGCATTCGTGAACTTCCCGGTGACTTGGTCTTTGGTGCCTGTTACTTTATTGCTGCCGATCAAGAGTTGTCCAGAACATGATGCAACTTCAGACATGCTCACAAAGTAAATCCCAGCAGACTGGAATTCAATAGGTCGCTCGAAATAATTTTTCTCCGTAAAATAGTCGAGGTCAGACCCACGCATGACAATGTAGTATGGATGATCGATCACCGCAGGTGCATTGTTGTTATTTTTCTTGGCGAGAGTATACAGAATTTGCCTAGATTCGGGGGCTTTGGTGGAGATATATGGAATCCAGGTGACGAGTTCCTGATTTGCGAGGGCTTCTTGCGCCTCGGCTTCCCTTTCTTCTGCATCCACGGTGGGATTTGGGTCAACAGGCTTTGGATTTTCCACGGACATAGTTGCAATTGGAAAAGAGGAATTAAACAATAGATAAGATTAACGGATAATAATGGAAAGGAAGTTATTAGACTTTATGAAGCTTAAGATAGTAGGAAAGAAGGTTTCTGAAATTTTGCAAGTATGTTTGTAGTATGGGATACTAAGTAGAAGGTATGGTTTGTTACTGTTAGTGAAGTTGAACGTCGAGGATCTCTGCCTCATATATATATAAAACAAATCCTTAGCCTTGATAGTAGAGTGGAAGTTGATCTTTTGGGAATTACTCGTAACTATCCGCAATTGGTTTCGGATAGCATAAAAGCGATGGCTCTCGGATTCGATGCTGGGCGATTGATAGTCACGGTGGTCTCTACCTTCCCGCATATGCAACAGCTACATCGCATGTCGCATATTGGTGTCTTTAGCCTCGACAGCCAATTATTTTGTTTAATGCATTGCAGTATCTGATCCTTGCAGATGCGGCTGGTTTTGCATTGCATAAGCTTGAATATATCTGTTCCGCAGTCCAGCTGACAGTTTTCTGTTGCAATCGGTTAGAATCACTACCTGCAGCTGCGCAGAAGCCAACGAAGAGCCGGTCCTAGGCCAAGTTAATTCTAAACACCTAAATCTATCAATTGCCGACATTAAATTGAGTTTTAATATCTCTCTTCCCGATAAGCCAGCAGACTTCTCAGCCCTATGGCAAAGCGCCATGGAAATGCCTGAAACACGATACCAAAACTATGGAGGGATCGCACTCGGAATTGAATCTTGGTATCTTTTAGTCTAGGCGCGTGTCAATTATAGCTTTGAGGCTGGTAGGAGAACTCAGCTTTGACTTATTATATTGACTTGGCTATAGTTTGGACCGTAAGGCCCGATTCTATTAGTAGTTAGGATGATTAAGCAAGGTTTCTGGTATCTTGTAAAGGTACCATGTTGGTAGACGTCAGCCCCATATGCATATGCAGATAGATGTTCGTTCTATGTTACTAACATCAGGGAGATTCTATGCAGAACTTACATCCAATCAACGGCGAGCCGTCCATGCATGTTGTGTTCAGATCTAGCACTTTCAGTTCCGAGCTCCGCCCATGACCATGCTTGGTTTTCAGCCCTGTGGGACCATCCATGCATGGTCCTGGCGCCCGATTCGTCGAACAAGAAGCAAGCGATGTTCCGTCACGCCGAAGCGAGATCGAAATAGTTAGCATTGTAACCCTCATGCTTCTTTGTGTTCTAGACGTCAGATCTTGCGTCTCAATTGCATCATTACCTCGCGGAATGCTTCCTCAATCGGTAAGAAAAGGCGAGAGTCTGCCGATATTTTGTTGAGATGGAAATTTAAGATTCTACGGCAGTGGCACAGTGCATGCGGGGTTGTGATGTTTGTGGGGGGCGGGTAGCAATGCATTCGAGTCCGGTTCAAAGTGGTGGTATCAACCATGGCAAATGGCCGTATTCGGAACAGCTACCCTACCGACCTGTATGAACATACCGAACCGCGAGACATTCGAGGTACATGTCCCTAGAATAGATGCCAGGATGTTGATAGCGGCATTTAACAGTCTAAGTTGTGGACGTTAGCCAATGGCGCCCGCTCTGGTCTCGACAACACGCTTTTAGTTTCGTGGTCTCCTCCACTCAATTCGATGCGAATACGCCATGCATTGCATGGATGTTCGGACTCCACTTCAATTGGCAAACTTCACCGTCCATCTTGATATTAAGATATACAAACGTTCACTCGCATCTAGCCGCATTTGCCCTGGCGAAATTTTGCGAAGCTGAGGGAGGGGTCCATCCGCTAAATTAACGTCAGGTGTCCTTAAGGGTATTGGTCCTTGGCCAGCTCCTAACACAACTTGGCCTGAGAGGGCTGAACAACATCGTCGTTCCAATATGGAGAATTACTTAGTTACGAAACCTATTATAGTGGTATGCAATGCAATACACCGTGCATGTGCAGGGTTGTAGAGCAGAGATTGATTTCAGCCCGGCAAGAATCGATGCAATCCGCTGCAGCTTCCAGAAATCAGAATGCGATGCATGTTATGGTTTTGAACACTTGCATCCGACGAGTTCTGCTCATTTTACTGGCTGAACTGTTTAGAGTTGTCGCAGGACTGAGATAGGCGTTCTATATTTGCAATCGAGTGAGAAAAGGCCAACTCTGAAGCTATTGTTTCTATCGATCTCGAGAGGTGTGCTAATAGTGTTCAAGTAAACCTCTATAGTCTAAATCGGTTTCTGTATATATACCACCTACAATCACCTACTAACCCAACAATATCACAATATCAATACTCTCAAAATCACCACCACCACTTCTATAAATCAACCTCACCCTCTTCTTACTAAACAAATCTCTTCTTCATTAATACTTCAGTTACTTGAGATACCTCCATCTTCGTGTCTTCACGCTTTTTCATCTTCCTAGTTGCATTCACTACATCTACTTCATAATATTTTAATATCTCATATAATTCAACTTTACAACTACCATGGCCGAGGTAGAAGCTGTTATCCCTTCTCCACCGTCCGTGGCGTTAGACGCTACTCCCAACGAGAAGACGGCCATCTTCCTTACTCCAGCGATTAGTGCACTCTTAGCTACTAGCACGGAGCCTCCAGTTACGCTAGTTACAAGTAACGTAGCTGCTCCAGTTCTTACTGCACAATCGATCCCTCCAGATCAGCTCCCCGCAGCCGATGTCCTTAACGAAATTGCTTCACATGCCGACGACGAAGAGGAACTCATCCTCAACGTCAACGGGACTGATATATCCGATGTCGCGTTGGTTTACATGGGCAAAGATGGCAAAGAGGCCTTTGTCCCGGTAGAGAAAATTCCAGAATTCCTTGCCGGTGCTGCTCTGCCCTCGGGGTTTGTTCTTAGCGGTAAACTCAAGAAACTCTTTGGTATCATACCAGGAACCAGACTTTATATCAATTACGGCACGGCAGTCTCCCATATTACTTGGGTTGAAGAATATGTCAAGGTTGCGGAGTCTGTGAGCTTGGGAAAGCTTATCCCGTCTCTGGCAGATAACGAGGACCTCAATGCCATCCAGCTCGAGAACGTCAATCTTAGTTACGTTAGCGGTCTGACTTCTATAACGACTCCAGGAGTCTGGCTTGATACCGATGTCGTTTTCAGTGGCCCTCTACAGCCGGTCAGCGACATCCTTAGGGATGTTTTCGGACAAACTAGACCTGCCCTGCACATGAAAGCTCTTGTCTCTAATACAGTAAATTGGGGCAAGGTTCCACGCCCTCAAGGGCTGGATGTCTGGGGTATGCTTGAGAATGTCTCTATTAGGATTGGAAGTCTTGAAATTGCTACTCTCGGAGTAGAGATTAGAGCAAATAAAGAATTGGTGCATACTCCTACGATGAAGGAGGTTTGGAAGTTCGGTTGGGGATTCATGGGTACTGCCTTTATGTATCTCCCTGGTAGCGTCACCCCGTTAGAAATGTCAGTTGTCGTTCGACAGTCTAGTGGGTTCATCAACTTTGCCCTTGATGTCGTTGGGGACCTTCCCTGGGAAGATGCGTTAGGTATCAGGGACTTTGATGTGAGTTTACGGTCTATCTTTACTGAATTCTTAAGAAATTTGATCTTCTAACCCAGAAACCGCAACATATAGATCCGAAATGTCGAGATGCATGCCCGGATTCCTACCACGAATCCTAACACAAAGAATATTGCTTTTGGAATTACGGCTGTTATGAACTTCGGCGACACCGATTTTTATATTTCTGGAACACACGGCCCTGCTGAAACGAAACTTACTGCATGGTTAAGAGGCTTCACTCTCAACGATCTTATCCATGCAGTAGAAAAGTTGTTTAAGGTTGATTTAGAAGAGCCAGACTTCGAAGTTGTATTCGAGGATCTTCAGTTCGAATTATCCAGTGTTACTGGTATAGTTCTAGCCGGTACCGTCGTAGTTGATGGCTACACATCTACGACAGCTAGAATTGCTATTGGGAAAGCTGGCATCTCCATTTTCGGTGCTATCAACAACGTCAAAATTGGAGAAGTCACTCTCACCCAAGCGGCTATCAATATCACTATTCCACTCTCGGCTTCGAAGTCTGCTTCTCCAAATGCTGTCGTTCGTCCGCTCCCTGCTAGTTTCTCTATTAGTGGGTCTGTCACATTCAGTGGTTTGGAGATATCTGCTGGCTTGTTCTTTAGCAAATCTGCTGCAGGTTCCACTCCTGGAGCCGCAAATACTTCCGAGAAGGCCTGGATTGTATACGGAGAATTCAAGGACAAGAATGGGCTTAAGGCAAGCAAACTTATGCCAGCACTTGAGGGATCTTTCCTCAACTTTAGCCTCAGAAATATCGCCTTCATGGCTAGCAGTGCTAACGCCATTGCACCACCTGGCTTCCTCAACTCATACAATTATGCTGTCACAAAGGGAGTTCAGCTCCTCGCCGCCTTTGACAGTATCGACGAAATCGATAGCTTGACTCGTTCCCGTAATCCAGCACTAACCCTAAAGGCATATTACAGTAGCGGCATGCTTGGATTGGATATCATCATGCCAAACGACAATGCGGTGGTAAGAATCCGAATCTTGAAACCAATTCCATGGATATACACTAAAGAATGTTCTTTTTTATTCTAGATGGTTATGAAGAATTCTAACCTTCGCCCAACGCCATTCACCCTTGGTATCAGAGTCACCGATAATGGCCCAACCCTCGCCCTCAAGTCTGGCTTCGATCTCATCGTTCCAAACCAGGTCGACCCTCTTCGTTTTGCCTTTGGTCTCAATGCCGATATGATTGGTGCTAATGGCTACGGTGAGATGTTGGGCTACTGGAAAAATCCACTTGGTATCAGCGATCAGCTCGAGATCGGGGACCTTGCCCTCCAAATGGGCATCATATATGCCGTTTTCTTCTCCACCGGAACTCCAAGCAGTCTTGCAATCACTGGAGGAATCAAACTTGGCAAGACACAAGCTTCCGTTGCGCTCGCTATCAGCGAGAACCCAGGTGATCTTCTCATCAGTGGTAGCGTAAAGAACCTTGCTATCGATGATATTGTAGACTTCGCTCGTAAGGTCACAAAGCTGAATCTGCCAGACCCAGATTCGGACTTCTTGACTTTCGAAGAGATGTCTATGTACATGTCATCTGGTGTCACCATCGGAACAAGATACTTCCCACCAGGATTCTCTGCCAGCGGATCTATCCTGGCTTTCGGAAAGAGAGCCTCGATGGCTTGCACAATGGGCCAAACAGGTGTAGCAATCAAGGGTGCTTTGGACGCTTTCGAACTCGGCCCACTCTCTGTTCGTGGTCGACGAGGGCAGAACCTTGTTCTTGATATCGAGATGACTGCAACTACTCATAAAGTCTTCTTCGACGGTGAAGCTAAACTTGGACCGCTCCTCGCGGCTCTCTACTTAAACGCCGTCCAGCAAGGCAAAGGAGAAATGATGCTTGAATTCGATGCTGAAATGGCCTTCACAGACCTCTTCAAGATGACAGCTAAAGGTAAAGCCCGCAATAAGATTAAGGGAGCTGCCGCAAAGAGTGGCCTTGGTGGTGTTGAATTCGATGTCGAAGCCAGAATGCAACAAGAAATTGTCAACTACGTTATGGCACAAGTCAATGCTCAATTCCTCGCCGCACAATACGCTGCTACCCAAAGTTTTAACGAAGCAAGGGCATCATTGGATCGTGCTGAAAAGGCATTCGCAGAAGGTGTTAGAGTAGCAGAGGGTGAACTCGCAAAGGCACAGAAGGCTTGGCAGGCGAAGTCCGATAGTGTTAACAAGTCCTTTAACGACGCAAAGACCTCGCAAACTAACCGTGTGAATCAATTGAAGGAGGACGTCAGAAGGGCAAAGGGAGAATATGATGCCGCTGTTGATAGGGCAACTAGAAAGCTCGAACAAACACAAATCACAGCCGCTTCCGAAATTGGAAAGGCTAGAGGAACACTTGAACAGACGAAGGGAAATGTCGACAGAGAGATCAGCTCAAAGCAACAGATATTAATTAATGCTGAACAAGACATGGACCGCAGGTTTGGTAATGCTACCAAAGACATTGAGAAGGCTCAAAATGATGTCAATAACAAACTTAGTAAGTCATTTTCCACAATATTACACTACTTCGACGAGTTTCCTAACACTTCTGATTAGGGGAGCTCAATGACGTGCAACGAAGGATGAGCGATAAGCAGCGCCAAATTGACCGGGCGAATGTCTTCAACAAAATTAAGCTTGGGTTCGAAATGACCCCAATCGCTGCCGAATACGCAGGTAAGTCATCAAGATACCCGAATGTATTCGTTAGATATCAGAAAGCTGATCATTTACCTACCAATAGCCAAGAAAGCCGCCTTCGAAGCTGCCAACTTAATTCTCAGTGGCGCAAAGGCCATTGTCACAGGGCCCGGCTACAAACTCGCCGAAGGTTCAATGTTCGCTGCCAGAGGTTCCCTCGAAGCTGCCAAGATTGCTGGCAAAACTGCTATCGATGCTGCTAGCTCAACCCTTCAGGGTGTCATCATCGCTCAGAATGGCCTTATCGATGGCGCTCAACAAGGTCTTCAATTTACCAAGACTGCCGGAAATGAGCTAAAGATTTGGAGGCTTGCGGAGGAGGCTTTGGACAGATATCTCAAGGAATCTACTGAGTTACTCTCCGGTCTACAAAGAGGTGTTGACGGACTTCTGCAAACCGCTGAATACATCGCATTTACAACCGCTCAGAAGGCCTTGCAAATCGCCAAGGAGAACATCGGTGATATGGATCTCCTAAGAAAGGGCGTTGACGCTGTTGAGAAGGGTTCTAAGACTGGCCTTCGAATTGCACAATGGGCAGCCAAAGCTCTCGGTAATCTATTCGATATCGAGACTATTATCATGACTGCACAGTTGGGCGCTCTCCACAAGGATGGTAGATTTACCGCCAGAATTATGGGTGATGTTGCGAATAAGAGGGTGGACTTTACCACTGAGTTTACACTTGGTGATGCAAAGAAGTTTATGGAGGGTATCTTCAAGAAGTTGTGGAATGAGATTGAGACAGGAATCCTTTCCATTGATTTGTAATTTTGGGGGGTAGGTTAGTTTCTGTTGGGGATAACCCGTTTAATTAAAACTTAGGGCGATTCTGTTTCTTACTATTTGCAGATGTTTACGAAACTTATGAATGTTATTATATATATTCGATCATGCAAACAAACGCTTATGATTATCATTATATCAGTTGGAACTCTCCATATATGCATATTTCGTATCACACCTCTCTATATAATCTTCGCGAGAGCATAACCCCATCTCTCCAACCTCCAATCATCCCATATTACCATCCAAGGATCCACTCTCTGCCGCTCCGGATGCCCCCATAAAAACTCATCCTCATTCCAAAACCTAACCATTGACAGAAAATCCGCTTTTTTAAGGAATGTTTCTCGCCCTTGGACACATATTCGCTTCAGCTCCACCTCTGGGGCGGGAGAATCCGTATGATTTGCATAATACAAAAGTCGAGGTATCATCCAATGCGCCGAGCCAGTCTCAATTCGTGTGTCGAGCTTGGATGTCCAATCATTCATAGCCTCGAAACGATCTGCTGGAGGTTGCCAGTCATTCCAGTGAGGATTAAATGAAGTTATCCATTCTGTTGCGTAGAGTGGGAATTCATGGACCAATAAGGCGAACAACGAACAGCTCTGGTGTTCCTCTCGCATCTCAGGTCCGTAAATGTGAGCGTGGGCGTCGGGCTCTAAGTTTATTAAGCAATTCCATTAAAGTAAATCCAAAAATTAAGTGAGAAATATAAGCGGTACATGTATACAAAAAGAGGTGTGCTGATAAACTTACCTTCAAAACTTGGACTATGTTCATTCCAAGCCCACCACCACCTTCTCTGCCTGAAGAGTTTGTAAATCAAAGGACTAAACTCCATCCCCAACCAAGCGAGTAACATATCTACCGCTTTTGTTTCCCAATAACCCCATATCAATATAAATTTGAGAGTCCCTCGCGTATACTCAATCTCTCTATGACCACGCATCCGAGAGTAGAAGATTAGAATATAGACAGATAGATGATAAATCGTTTTTATTATTCTATGTCTCTCGGAGATAGTTGCTGGTGGCTCGTTTGGATTCAATCCCTCCAAGCCCCGGTGAATTCCCAACTTTCGAGATGGCTCCGGACGCTGCTCTTGCTCTTGCTTCTGCTGCTTCTTTTTGCCCTTTTGTGTTTGATTCTCTTCCAACTCTTCCACTCTTCTTAGTAGCCGCGGGAACATCGTCCGGCTTATAAAAACATTTGCAAACCGTCGAACTGCCAAATGATTCTGCACAATTCTATTTTCCATTTCTTCGCCTCCTTCCCTTATAGTCGCATAATACCATGGTTCTGTATCAAACCCCTTCGGGTCTATAGCATCATTATAGGCATCCTCAATCCTCTTTGACTCCTCTCTAGAAATATGTCGAGAAGCATCTAATAAATGATCGTGTACAGCGGCGACAAAGAAACTCTCCTCTTTATACTTCAGAGCATCGTGCCACAGCGCCACACGGCTTAGGCCGCGCTTATGCATCGTAAATACCTCATGATAAGCCCGAGATGCAAGAATTAGTGAAACGAATGCGTCGTAGTCGACGAAAGTTGTTGCCTCTAGTAGAGCGTACTTGATATCGAAAGGCAAAGTTTCTAGAGGGAATGCAGGGTCAAAGTGTGGCGGAAGTGCCTTTATCGGTTTTGGTTCTCTCAGTTTTTGTTGAGTTCCAGAGGCACCTTTGAGTCCATCAAAGAACCTTGAAATTCGGTTCCGGAGATGGCTTTTCATTCTTTAAGACTCATAAGATGTGATTCGAGTTCCACTCTCTATCTATACCCCGCGGATTAATATTTGGGTCTATGTGCAGTGTAGCTTAGCTTGGTAGATCGACTGGCAGCCTTGATCCTTTTACAACTGAAGACTCGTCCTTGGCAGCAGCCCCCTTATAAACCCTATCCGGAAAGATGAGGTTAGGCCACAACACATGAGCCAAGTATGTGTTGTTTTTGTGTTAGTTTTTGGCGGGATTTTATCAATAAATTGGATGGCCGTGGCCGCCTCTCTCCAGCACTTTTGGTTATACGAGACGTCGGCAAAATATTTTTGACGGTTTTTAGTCTTTATGTAGGGAAAGTTTTTTCAGTCCCTACTTATTGGATAGTTATTGATACTTGATTTTGCCTACTAGAATCTGCAAAATCTATTGCTTCGAATTCTTCTTACAGATGAACATTAGATATGTTTTTACATTAATTTGCTCAGGGTTGCTCAAAACAGACTAACTAGTACTGACCAGCGGCCCTGATAACTACTACCAGCATTCTCAGAGTTATATACTCTCGATATAGTAGGTAGTTTAGCACGAAAATATTATAGTAGTATCAACTTCATAAACTCATATTGATATTTTTATTTTTCCAATCGACATGGATACGTATTAACTTGCACAACCGTAGTCCTCTCGCGAACCAATTAATGCGAACATTAATTTACCACCCAAAAGGTCCCTTCTTTCCTGAACTAACTGGTGGACCCGGTTTACTCGGCTGCACCAATCCGTTATCACCCCAGCCATCATTGTTCACCGGTCCCGGCTTATCCCAAGCATTATCATCATTTCCATCACCCCACGAATCTTCCCCACCCTGTCCCAAATTAGAACTCCAATCAAATTTAATTTCCGCCGCAGTTCCAAAGCTCTTTCCTTTCCCGGGAGAAACTTTTTGTATAAGTTTCCCCTCCGGTGTAGTAAAGAATACCCTAAACCCAACATCGCTATCGCTAAACGCCAATCTGGAGTTGTGAGCTATCTTAGCAGATCCGAGGACCTGTCCTTCTGTATCATCGGACATTGGGTCGATTTTGTGGACATATTGGTCATCGGAGCCTGGGTATTCATAATTTCTGTAGTATAGAAGGGGCTTGTGTTTGCCTACTTGGCCTTTATCCCATACCATAGCCGCGAATGAAGTGGCGTAGGGAACACCGTAGACCATCCAGTTCGGGATAAGGCTCCATTTCCCACCTGTGGATTTGGTTTGTTTGATAGCTCCGGCGGTGTTTTGATAGAAGCCGCGGATACAGGGGGTATCCCAGGTTAGATTTACGAAGGATAATTCTGAGCCTGGGAGAGGGTATTCGTCTCCGATGTCGACGTATGCACCCATTGACCAAGATACGGCGTTATTGTTGTTCCATTTTGCTAATCCGACGTATTCTTGGATATGGTCGTCTCTTGCGGACTGGTAGAATAGTCTAATTTGTTTTTTGTGTTAAGATTTGGTCCGAGTTTGTAGTAATTCGATCAACGGTATTATGCTTACCTGATATGTTCCTCATCTTTACCCTGCCAGTTTACGGCACTAAGTCTGCTGTAAGACGCAGCTTTGGTGTTCAATTTATTGGCGCACTTGAGTTCGCTATTGACGAAGATGCATTCTCGAATGTAATCGTTTCTATCGAGGTAGAAGAGGTGCACTATTTGTTTGAAATCTTCCACCCCGTATCTAATAACAGCCAGGGGGGTTCCTGGAGCTGGGGCAGCTGCTCCATGAAGAGGAAGCTTGATACGCTCAGATTCCCAATCAGGATCCAGCACAGTGGGGCTTCCGTTTTTGAATAGGTAAGTCACTTTGTAAAGACTATAGGAGTTGGATTGGCAGAAAAGGTTCTACATGGAAGCCTTGTTAGCGCCTAAGGTTCTTTTTAAAAGCTTGAAGGCTTTGCTCAATTGATGATACTCACGAGGTACATCTTCGCTGCTCTGTACTCGTATCCATCGACGACGGCATACGAGGTTCTATCTAGCAACTTATCCGCACCAGCACCCGAAACTAGATCCTCCAAGTTAGCGTACTTCTTTCAAACAAAGTGTAAAATTATAGTGTAAAGGGGAAGGGGAAGACTACAAACCCGGCGAATCACTAAACGGATACTTCTTCCCAATCCACTCCTTATCCAAATCCGAAAGCACCTTCGACCTCTCAACCACAACACCCTCCTTCGTCCACTCCTTCTGCAACGGATAGTGCATAATACTCTTCGGATCCCATTGTGAGCTCTCAAATCCCCGAGCCTCAGTCATAGGTTGAAAATTATAGTAAGCATGATAAACCGTACTAGCCTTTTTCCACGACGTATTATCATGATACCATTTTACCACGTTCTCTGGAATCCAGTGAAGTCCGGAGTTGGGGTTCATTTGTTCGTGTTTACAACCTATTGCGTGTCCGAATTCGTGAGATGCTGTTCTTGAGAAGTTTAGAACTGGTTCATTGCCGTCGAGGTCGAGGTTCATGGTTCTGCGGTTGTCGTAGCTGTCGTCTCTGGCAAGTGTGCCGACTGCGGAGTAGGAGCCTGGATTTCAAAGATTTAGAATTAGTTTCATGCACGGCCATGATGAGACTTATTTAATATATTCACAACCACTGTAGCAAACAAGCCACGAAATAAAGCATATAAAAGGAAAAAAGAGAAACATACCATCTTCCGCAGAAGTAATCCTAATAGTAGCATTATCATCATCCACAAACTTAAACTTAATATTCGCCCACCGCTCCCACATCCGCCCGTAATGCTCCACCAAGTGCCTATATCTAGGAGTCTTTGTGTGCATACCCATAGAATGCTGTTCCGGGTCGTCATAAAACGACACGGTGAGAGTTTGTCCATTTTCCCACATATGTTGCCGCTCCACAATCTATCATAAGTCAATTATATCGTGTCAATTAATTAGTAAACTGGATCTTTTACGTCCCCCTCCCCCCCCGAATTTGGATTCTAGGAGACCGAGGGAGCTTTCATAGCCAAAAGACGCAAAATTTGAGTATAAAACTTACCAAGCGCATCCGTCCACCAGGAAGGTCATTCTCGCAATGAAATAACTGAAGACAAGCCTCCTTTCTAGTTTCCTCGCCTGAAGACATCGTATTGATATTCAACTAACTGATCTCGCCGTAAAATACAACAAAAGTTAAGTCAAAAGTGTGTTGTCTTATCTCCTTAGCCTGAGAGACGAAAATGCAATTTGAAAATATCGATATATATGAAATAGAAATTTCAAAAAGACTTAATGGAAAGAGGGCCCAAAGGGTCATTTATAAACTTCAATCCTCAAATGAGGGGTGACGAAAGATTCCTCTACGTAGCTATAACCCACTTTTGTAAAACTCACAAAATCGGCTTAACGTACAGATAATCCCCTGCATGCATCTGGCGTGCATCAAAATCGTCCGTCTTCCCACGGGTCCATTCCCACAACCCGTTTCGAATTTTCCCTTCTATACTCAAAATTTAAAACCAAAGACCATAAGTGCAAGCAAGTTTTAGAAAGACTTTTAACCTCCAAAAAAACCGTTTGTAAATGCCATGGGCAAGTGCGGGGTTTTCAACATCACTATCACAATACTGATGATGTCGATAGCTCGATAAGTGTTGCAATTTGGACAGCCAAAACAGAAACTCGTGCCTTTTAGTTCAGAATAAGCGATTTAGCAGCATCAAACCTTTAACTAGTTTACAAGATCTATAAGATATAAAGTAGTACACGCAAATAGCGATCAATATCTAGAGTTACAAAGCCAATCTTACCCCGGGACTAAGTACAAACTGCAAATTTATAACATTATAATTTAGCCAACTGACATGCCCAGCTAGATTTAGTTACACGAGTAGAAGAAAATTAAATATAAAAAGAATACCCCAGCGCCGCACCATCAGCCTTGAAAATATGACTGGAAAGACGATGTATCATCCTGCCAATCACTCTGATTAGCTGGTTCAAACTGGAAGGGCGTCTTTCCAAAATTTACGGTACAACTTAGGCGACAATCTGAAAGGCTCACAATAGGCAAATATCGCTGCTGGGGAGCATACCCCCTCTCGCACGCAAACAGACCGTTGAAAGTATAGAATAACCTGAGTGAAGATGTATTTACCCCCAATCCGATTGTAATCTCAAGCTCCTGGTTCTGGACCTTCTCTGACTTGTCTCCTCGATCCGAATTAAATACCGATGGGAAGTTCTGTCTTATATTTAGCGTTTCCGCGGAGAAAATGCGGCCGAACGTTTCAACAATAATTTTATCCTCCTGTTCTACGATGGCGACGTTTCGTCGGCCACCGGCGTCACGCAGTTGTTGTATCCCCATAAAGCTAGTGGAATCACATCTGAGGCTCCCTATTAAATCAGCCATCTGTTTTCAAGTGACCGAGTATAATATGTGTAGCGAAGACCAATACTCCTATTGCTAGGCTAATCTCCGAAGTTTCGATACAGCGACGGGGTTTTGCTTACACGGAGTATCTATCTCTCTCTGAAACTGGCGGAAACGTTACTTCAAAGTAAAATACAGAATCTGGTGGAATCGGATGATCCCCATGAATTTTGCAATCAGAATAGTATGCTCCAGTAGACGCTAAATAAAAATATTGTTTTAGTGCTGAGTCTCGAATAATTTAAAAGGCATGGGTTTAAATTTGAAATCTTACGTATCGACCAGGAAAGTCCATCCTCGGAGCCCTTAGCAAACCCACCGTAATAAACCACCATTCGTGAGGGACTTAAGATATTTTTAATAGCTGGGCCCTTTCTCGGATTTTTTATTTTGTCATGGAGGCGCGGCTGGCAGTGTTGGAGGATATCATGAACACGCCAGTTATGTTCGTCCTGACAATTCCCCAGCTCTTCGTACTCTTCAAATAGCTTCCAGTTGAGTATTTCTGTGAGCTTTTCATTTTGACATGGCCATAATAAGGTATCCAAAATTGATAGCCGTAAAGGTTGGGGCGATATATCAAATAGCCGTTTGAAAGTTCGCAGAATTTCGCAGTCTATTGGTTTCCATTCATCCACGATATCAAATTTTAGCACAAGTTGGGTGCACCAAACATCAAAAATGTTTTCGTTGTCTCCATTTCGAACAGTGATATCCGGTTTCGAATCTAAAAACCAGTTCGTCTGTGTGCAGTTAAATCCTTCCGCAGCGTAATGAAGTGGAGTTTTTCCATTCAAATCTTGCCCAGCCAAAGCCCCCCGAATAGCTGAAGTGTCCAACCACGACATGATTGATTTCAGGGCTGCTTCATCCCAACTAGTTTTAGACAGGGCCATATAATGAAAAATATTCTTGCCGAATTCACCGGGGGCAAAAATCGGGTGAGGCTGTGCCTCATCTTCATCGAGGGAGCTGTATTTCTCTAGGAGAAACTCGATCATAGGCATGTTATTCTTGCGAAAAGCGGTCATAAGGGCCGTTTCCCCGCGTCCGTTCGTTCTTTTAAAATCCAAATTGCTCATATCCAAGAGTTGAGCAACCTCAAGGGTAGAAGAAGAAGTAGAAATGGCAGCCAAAAGGTGGAAAAAGGTGTTTCCAGTTGTGTCATCATCATCAACATCAACCCCAAGTTCTATCAACTTCCTAACTCCGGCAGTAAAACCTTGAGTGATTGCTTCAAAAAGGGGACTTGTGCTTTTTGCATCTTGAGCGTTAACGAGGTCTATCTTCTTGTCGCCACCTTGGCTCATTGATACTAAGATATCACAAATCTGGAGGACATTTTGAACTTTGTCATCAGGCGGGCGACGGGAAAACAAGTAGTGGAGAGGCGTCTTTAGGTCTTTGTCCACTGCGTGAATATTCTGATGTGCTGATATGAGTATGAACTTGAAAAAGTCGAGATCCTGAATTTTTGCTGCATAATGGAGCGCCGTTGCTCCAGAGTCGTCGGTTGCGTCCACCCTTGCGCCTTCACTCACCAGAATCTTAGCACTTCTTATCCATGTGCTAATATCCATATTTTTCTCGTGGTCGGCCATCTGAGAGAGAACGCACAATAGCACCGGTCCATTATAATAGCGCCCTCTGCGGGATGCCGCGTTAACATTCGCGCCGTACTTGATAAGGCTCTGTAATGCTCCTGGATAAGGTGCCGCGAGATATAAAGGGATAGATCCATTTACCATTGGCAGGTCAACCTCCGGAATATTCTGAACATCTTTTTGGTATGTTTCGAAACCCTCAATCCCTGCCCTAACGGCCCCGGACTGAGTTAGTGTACTTACAATTTTGAATCTTTCCTGATGCCTGGCTTTCGATTCTTTATTATTGTCACCCAATAGGAGGTCGATAACAATTTGTAGACCAAGCGCAGCCGCAATGTGGATTGGATGTTGGCAAAACAAGGAAACCTCTTCACAATCCCAACATGAGTATGTGGGCGTGCCGAAGCGCTTCCGAAAGACTAGAAGAATCCACCGATACCAATTCTCTGGTTGCATGAAGATAAAGATTTGCTCTCGGAGATCGGACCACTTGCTCTCGAGGTGACTTTTGCCACTAATCCACCATTTGTCTAGAGTCTTTAGGTGGATATGCCAATTATCGACCTCATATCTAGAGTAGTCTTTTCCCGTTACTAGTTCCCAAGGCATATATTTGTCTTGGAAGGATTGATTGCTCAAGGCCCGTACTTTTAGCCACGAAAATGTAGGAGAATCAGTGTACTGTTCGGATTGCAAGAGTGTACGGGTAACCGCAGAAGCCTGCCCGTAGGAATGGATTTTGGAAGGATAACGCACATATATCCAAGGTTATTGACATGTGGGCTTTCCGCTCGTTAAATAACTCGTACAGGCCGTCCCCATAACGAACGAATGATGCTAATGAGACGCATGCCCACGAAGAGCGTTAAATCCAGCACATAAAATACGAGCCATATTTATTGAACGATATAATTCGGGAGGAGGACATACGAGTCAGTGTGAACTTGAACACTACGTTTCTTTCATCATCCATATATCTGCTGAAACCTCTTTTTTCTTTAACTCCTGGGGCTGTCATTGCGTGTTCGTCTTGTATCCACTCTCTTATAGAGATATCGACATCGATCAGGTTGGTATCTTTCTTGATTCTGAAGAAATCTTGACCAACGGTCTCCAAATGGTAAATTATATTTTTGATTTCGGGGTCATCTTCCGGGTTGCCTTGGACAACATCATAAGATACGTTGGTCGTGTCCGCAGAATGTGGAGATGTTACCGAATCGACATCGGTCTGTGTTAGATTAGCATCGTTTCGTGGCCCAGAATTCCAAGACCTGTCCTTAGCGCTTCTATATATCTCCCTATAGTGGTCTGAGACTTCAAATACCGTTATTCCAGAAACACCCCAGACGACCCACTTTAGTACTGTAATTATTAGTTCCTGTTGATCAGCGGTTAAGGATTCGAGGGCTTTCATATATATCTGCCCGATTGAATCAGGTAACCGGTTTATTTTTTTCGTTCAGTGGTAATTTGGACGGCTGCTGGAGGTGTGCAATAAACATCCGCGCCAGCGCAAAATCTCCATTTGCTCTGTTTAGGATAATGCCGGATATCCTAATTAATTCCGAGTTGTAGAGTTCAGGGTGAGTGTTAGGATCAATTCGGCGAGTCAAGAGTGCTTTAACATCATGTTGAAGGAATGCATTGAGGTCTGGAGAGTTTCTCTCAGCTGTAATTTCAATAACGCCGATCCAGGGTTCGAGGTCCTCTGACACCCTCTGGTTGGGGGTTGTTGAAATACACGACTCATGGGGAAAAGAGTCGCTAAATGGTTTGAGTTCTGCCGTGATATCAACAGTATTTCGGACTGAAAATACGACGCGTACACTCTCGTTGGCAGCAGCATTTCCAGAATAGGCGATTGACTTGAGCAATTGGACTAGACCCCCTTCTTGTCTGTCGTTGCACTCATCGAGGGCATCCACTAGTATGTAGACGCGATAGAGTCTGGATGCAATAATACGAATGGATTCGCATATCGATTTGATATCTGTCGAATCGTACCTTGGTATTCCACTTGATCCAACCCCGCTCGATTCCCTAAGCTCTGGATTTAGGATGCTAATACACTCATCAATAATATCCTCGTTGTCCTCTGTATTCTGAACGCGGTTTAGCAGCTGATATAATATAGTTTCCAGTGCCGTTCTCGTATTTTGAAGCTCGTGATCTCCTCTTTTGAAGAAGAAGTATAGCACAACCGATTTCGAATTGTCGCTCGAGACGAGACCGTTAGTACCTAGCTCCAACCTCTTTCTTAAGCACAACATTGCCATGCTCTTTCCATGGCCCCTACGACCTTTAAGACACAATATTGTTCTTTTTTCGATATCAAGGTTCGCTGGTGGCCCCACCCAACTTTGGTAGATATTATCATCGAAAAGCCACTCCGCAACTTGCCCGTTATTTCGCTCGCTCAAGATGATATTGGCGCGGTCACTAAGACCTTTGAAATGTAATTTATGTGAATTTGGCTCCGCTATTTTCTCGGTTTGTTCTTTGAGTCTGCCCCGCTTCCATTCATAGTGAAGATCGCTGAAAACTTTTGAAAGAAGGGTAACGGATTCTTCCATGATTCGTTTGGTCTCAGCAAGACTCTTTTCGGCTTCTAAAGGTTTTGAGAAACAGTGTAAGTATAATCTTATAGATATAAAAATATAGATGAAATGGAAGAGCGATAGCAATACAGACCTTGGCCCTTCTCCAGAAGCAAGTCCTCGAATTGTGCTTGTGCCGATTGGACAAGTTTATTATATGCGTCCATCAACCTCCCAACCCTTTGTTTCAAGTTATTGGTGAATGTCTCCTTTACCGTTGACCCAATTCCTAAAAAGTAGTATCGTCAGCACTGATATAAACGTGACCACCCAAGCAAACTACATAGTATCAACATCCCAAGAAGGGAAGCAGAATTAAAACATACTTTGGAAAAATTTCCGATCACGATGAGCCAGCGAGTGCCAAAGAAATTCAAAGATGGCGTAAAGGAGCTCTGGTACGTCAACTTCCCAAATATTAATCTTATCTAACGCAAGACCCTGAGTTTGATCAGCGCTCAGCTTCGCCGTCGGAGAACAAAGCGTGTGTCTTTCCCATCTTAGACAATCTCGAATCATTATCGCAATACTTTGACACGTATCGCATATCATAATCCGCAGTTCCTGGGATTTAACCGCCACCTATCGATATCATAATTTAACAGATGATACATTCCAATTAGCTTGGGTCAATCCAACGATTAAGTGTAAGACACTATACTATATACTCACCGATATCAAAGAAGATATCCCAAACCAAACCAACGACACACTCTCCGGCGCAGCAGAAACAGTAGCATCACCCCCTTTCTTAATCTCAACCAATACCTCCATCAACCGCTCCGCCTTCTCAGAACCCTTCTCACCACCACTCCTACTCGACACCATATTACTACATATCTCAAGAAGGTTCTGAAACTCCTTCGAGCCCGAAGCCTGAGTGTCGAAGAAAAGATTCCATAGGTCGTTTTTCTGCGGCTCCGGATGAGACTTTTTGATGGATTCTTGGAATTTCTTGATTGCTTCCCCGTAGCAGGTAGCGAATGGGGTGCTTGTTGGAATTGAAGTGGTACCCATTTTTATGTTAATTAAAAATGGGATTAAATGAAGACTATCAATAATATATTGATACCCTTGCTGGATTACAGTTATTCGAAAGCCAATCCGTTAACCTAGATTTCTACGCAAAATGTGGTAGTCAGTAATCCATGCATGGTATATATCAAAAACGCGAATCCATGTAGTTAAGTTAATTATTGCTGAACCAAAGCGGGGTACTTGCATGTACATGCTCACACACAAAACCCACAAAAGCGCATGTACTTCCTTGATATGGAAAATTCCTATATGTATAATAGACCACCTACTATACTCTATAACTATCCAATAACAGATAGTTTCTATGATAATTTTATCAGTCTATTCGAATTCAGAGATTATGTTTATATGTACTATTTATAAGTCGCAACTATCAACTTCTTTGCAGGACAAGGGTTCTTACCTTTGAGAAACTCCAACTCGAAAAGTGGAGCAGTTCAATTGTTGTAATTTTGTTATCTATCATTAACGTTTCATTATCGGCATGCCACCACTAGATTATGGGACTTTCTTCAATACATCAATGGTGCTACTGCTGATATCTAAATAGGCTTGCTGAGGTTAGCTTAACCTAACTGGTTTACGGTGCCCAGGTACACGCTAGTCTCTCCATAGCCTGCAACGTACCTCCCAAAAGCGGACATACAGCCTAGTTCCATAATTATAATACATAAAATACCCCCAGATTCGCACACTTCAAAACCCGTGTATAAGTAACTAGGTAAGTACGTAAGTATAGAAGATTTATAATCGGTACTAAAAAACCGCATATACAGAACCAAAAAGCAATCGTGGGTCAACAGCAATAATAATAATAATAAAAAGGAAGACTAATGCTACTAGCTACAAAAAGCATACAAAATCCCCACGCTTCCACCCAAACATTAAGTACAAACAAGAAGGAAAAGGACAAGGGAGAAAAAAAAAAGGGAAGTTTTAATAATAACTTTTTCCAAACACCTCTCTAGCTATCCTTCTAACCACCTCGTCTCCTCCATCACATGCATATCAACCTCCAATTCTATATCATTTCTCCTCCCCCAAGAAGAAAGAAAGAAAGAAAGAAAAGAAAAGAAAGACAAAAAAGAAAGATTCTATGCAGCAACCTCCTCCTTCTGTCCTTCCTCTGTCGCATTACCAGCAGCACCAGTCTTCTCCCCTTCAGACCCACTACTAGCATCCGCGATCCTCGTCAATTCATTCACAAAACTCGTGCCCCAAAATGCACTAGTATACTTCGTCACATATCCATAAAGCTTCTGATGATTCGCTTCTCTCAGATCATCAGGCATGGTGATAGCATCATAGATAGCTGTTGCCAATTCATCCGTATTCCATGGGTTGACAATAATACTGCCGTTCAAACTTTGCGCTGCTCCTGTAAACTCGGAGAGGATCATGACACCGTGACGTTTTTGTTGGGAGGCAATGTATTCGTATGAGACGAGGTTCATTCCATCACGGGTGGAGGAGACGAGGCAGACATCTGAGACAGCGTAGAGGGCGACTAGTTCGTCGAAGGAGACGGATTTGTGCATGAAGTGGATAGGCATGAATTCAATTGTTCCTATAATCAAACATTATATAATTAGAAAAATCCACCCCTTTCCAAGGATTATGAGAAGATTTAGAGGCTTATGACATACCGAATTTACCATTTATCCTACCAACAAGTTCGTTCACCACAGCACGCAGATTTTGATACTCCTCAACATCTTGTCTGCTCGGAACGGCAACTTGCACAAGCACAACCTAATTCTCATTCATTAACTACTTCTCTTCACACCCTAATACCTAAGAAAAAGAAGCAACATACCTTTCCAATCCACTCTGGATGCTCCGTCAAGAACACCTCAAGTGCATGCAGCTTCTGCGGCACTCCCTTGATATAATCCAACCGATCGACACCAACGATCAACTTGACACCCTCGAACTTCTTCTCTAGGGTCTCAATTCGGTTCATGACCTTCGGTTGTGTCAAGGCCTCCGAGAACTTGTCAGGGTCGATACCAATAGGGAAAGCTCCGACGGATACCATCTTGCCCTGGAACTCAACACCGTTGGGGGTCGTATTCAGACCTCTACAAAACAATCATCAGTAAAAGCACCTCCTCAAACCATCAAAACCACCGACAAAAGTGGTGGTGGTGGGGGAAGAGAAAGACATACAATATCCTCGAGCAACTACTCAAGAAATGCCGAGCGTAATCATAAGTATGAAACCCGATAAGATCACAATGCAACACTCCCAAAAGTATATCATTCCTGACTGGCAATATCCTGTAAATCTCACTGCTGGGGAACGGAGTATGTAAGAAAAATCCGATCTTGACATTCTTGATTTTATCACCGATTTCTTCGCGGAGCATGGCGGGGAGGAGCATGAGATGGTAGTCGTGGACCCAGATCAGATCGCCTTCTTTGACGACGGCAGCGACGGCTTTGGCGAATAGACGGTTGGCGTCGCGGTAGGCGATCCAGGCGGGTTCGTCGAAGGAGATTTCACCAGGGTGGTAGTGGAAGAGAGGCCATAATATCGAGTCTTTGGGATAATAAGTTAGTATAATCCAGCTTTCTTCAACCATTCTCTTTCATATAGTCCGGGAAATATCATACTCGAGAAACCGTTATCTATTCACACACCAAGTCAGTTTCACAAATCCTCCAGAAAAAAACCAGAAGAGGGGAAAAGATAGACATACAATGCTTATCCGCCAAATCATCCGACAAATAGACTGGCACAGCGTTATACTCATCGTTCAATTTATTCGCCACAAGCTCCTTCTCATCATCAGGAATCTCCCGTCCAACCCATCCGAACCAATGGAACGTTGTCGTCTTCGCCAGTCCCGAAAGACCGGTGACCAGACCGCCGGAAGACATGCTGAAGTCGTAGGTACCATCATTGCTTCGCTTGACGGTGATAGGCAACCGGTTGGATATCAACAGGAGAGACATCTTTTTCGTTATTTTCTTTTTCTCTTTTTGATTTAAATATAAAGAAGGTTAAAAGATTTTGACCTCTGTGTTAAATCACGTAAAAAAGAAAAATGAGCGGGTCGAAGTGACTGAGGTAGTAGGTCTATAATGGTCGGTGGGTGTGGCTATGAGGGACACCTTAGCAGTATAGAGGATGAAAGAGAGAAAGGGGATTCGTGATCTGAGATTCAACCGAGGGAGCTATGTTAGCCGCGAGACAAGGCTTGAGGAGGAGGAAGAAGAAGAAGAAGAGACACGGAAGATCAGAGCAGAGCAGAGCAGCGGGATCGTCGAGGAACGTTAGAAGTAGTTAATTTTTGGTGTTGCACAAAGTGACGTATTTCATTCCCAAGCTAGAAATGACCGCACCCCGCCAAACAAACAACAGCTCTCCAAGACCCAGATATCGATATGTCAGATCAAACCAGATAGAACCCCCCAAGAAAAGGGCATTTAACCATATAAAAATATATAAAAATCTGATATAACAGAAAATCCCGCCTCAGATTTTATGATATTTTGATTTGATTATAACTGACTGGCTGACCGACGGGCTGACGTGCAAGCATTCCATTCGATTATTCCTCTCGATTGCATTACAGTTTGATATTACCCCTCCATATGCAGCCCAACTCCGAGCTTGCTTTTTTGCTCTTTTCGCTGCTTTGCTGCATGCAGCATTACGCAACAACCACCACAATCACAACCACGCAGCGCTGCTGTTGAATTCCGCTGGCCGTTGTGGTCTGTGCTAGACAAGCTTCCAGATATCCCCGATACTGAATCCGAAAGGATATCATATCGATCCGGAATCGAAGTGATAACAATCGCGAAGGATCAAATATGACAGAAACAAAACCCGGCGTGGAGAAGATGAAGAACGGGAATATAGCTACTAACCTCAAGTCGATTTAGATCCCGAGATATACAATCAACCCTCGAACGAACCAATTGACTAACAGACAAATATACCGTCTAAAGCCTTTCTGACGATAAAAGAGAAGAAGAAGAAAAAAGGAATCCGATCCAAAAAAAAATCTACAAAAGAAAGAGATCAATCCGACCCCATCAACCTAGCTATATATATCATCGGAATTTCTATTCTTCCAAGCCCATCTCTCTTTCACTCTTCTTCTTCTTCTTTTTTTTTTAGTTAAAACAAAAAAAGATATATATCCCTCTCCAAGATAAGGCTCAGAGCAAGAAATGCCACAGAAGGACAAGGTACCCGTGGTCCCCTGGTTATGACCATTGAGGCATTATTCCATACCGACCTAGCTAAGGCTAGCTTACCTCGTTCCTTCTCCGTCGCATTTTCCTTTCTATACCATACATACCGTCAGAGAAGAAAACGGACTGATCAAAAAAAAAAAAAATCGCTCCTTAGATTTCTGGCCAATCGGAATATCTAATGCGATCACGAAACGCCCTGTCCACTTCGCAGCTGTATTTTCGCTCTCTCTCTCCCGGGTTCGACGATAGGATTTATCATAATTCAGGTACCGGCCGATGGACCGCGTATCGGAGGCAATTTATCTGTCATCTTTACTTCTTTTTTATTCAATTTTTATTTAATTTATTTTTATTTGGGTGGTTTCCCTATCAAACAATTTTCTGACGTACGATACGGTGGGATGCCATATGTCGGGATACCATACGGCTACCGAAAATATCGCCGCGCTCCACTAGAGCCATACACCCCGCACCCATCCCTCCAACGCCAAAATAAACTCCGGGTCTGCTCATATGAGAATATAATACCAACTTCAACTTCTCGCTCTCATTTTTAATTAAAAAATCAAAGGACAAAAAATATTAAAACCCATGAATCCGATTGCATTCTGCTGCTCTGATCAAGTCGCCATAAAAAACACCCGTACCATAAGAATACTTCCCCTACTTCCTCTTCTCATAAGGATTATCCGTCAACGGCACATACATAACCCCATACTAAAATCCCCGTTAGCACTTAACATGCCCCCCAAAAACCCCAAAATAAACATAAAATATAAGTATTAAACTTATATATAAAACTCACCTTCTCACTCATCTTCACCTCCCCTTCCAAATCCTTATCGACATGCCAAATCGCCTGTTCAGAATACCCCCCTTTCCTCTCCACCGGAATAAACAACCTCCCAGGTTTCGAAAGTTGCTCCACAAGTTCCTCATGTACTTCCTTCGCCGCAGCACCAACGTGAATAGCATTATACGGTGCTTTCTCTTTATAACCTAATCTCCCATCTCCCTTGATAATCGTAATAGTCCCGTCGTCAAGCCATGCTGAATGAGTTGCGTCTTTTCGAAGGTTTTTGATCGAGAGGTCTACTAGTTCTTGGATGTGTTCGATGCCTACTATTCGGCCGCCGGGTTGGACCTTTTTTTGAAAAAAAAAATAAGTTTATATTAGTAATTAGTGATCATCTTGGAGGTTGGAGTTGGATGCGGGAGGGGGAGTGTACCATATGTGCCATCACGGCAACTAAATATCCACTCCCACTGCCAACATCTAAAATTGCAGCACCGGGTTTGAGATATTCGATTATCTCCTCGCATGCCTAGCGCATACATCTTATGTTACCAAAAACCCACATATATGGTATATAGGTCAAGAGAGGTAGGACTTACATGACTATGCATATGCGGTGCCGAAATCTATCAATCTCATTAATAAACCATAACCCCCAATAAACTTCAATACACAACCTACAGTAGCAGAATACCCAATCGGCTGTGGAGCATCTTGATACGGATTCGCCGGTGCAAAGTGTGCTCTGTCGACCTACATAGCCCCCCCTCATTAGTTTAAATTTAATTAAAATAATAACCCAAATGATAATTTATATCTATGTATATACATACCTTCTTCATAGCCTCATAAGTCTCTTTATTATGTATCAACCCATTCCGTTTCATATTCTCCACCAACTCCGAATTCGACGTCCCAGAACTCCGCCACGACATTTCGGAGTATAATGAGAATCGGTGGTTAGTATATCGTGATGGGTAGTTGTACAAAGAAAAGCAGTAGTTGGCGAGTGAACGGCCGTATAGATATTGATACGAATGTCGTGCGACTCTATTCGTCAGTCGCAGATACCGTGAGGGGAACGTCGAGGAGAACACGGTGGGTGAGGTCGTATATATACCGATACTTAAAACGCCGGTTCTCTTTTTATTTCTTTTGTATTTTTTTACATGGAAAATGATGATTTCTTATCGTCGGAAATGTTCGTCTTTTCGTAGAAGTAACGATCGATTAATTAGTTAAGTAAAAGCCGTTAGTTAGTAAGTTTATCAACGTATACGCCATAAGTTGACGTTTGTGCGGCGGCCGTTATATTATAATGAATATCAAAATGTGGCGTCGGCGTTTAACTTTTTGGGGGAGCCCTTAATTCAAACGACGTCATCTCGCTGATCATTCTTCAATCGGAGTCTTCAAACGGATCATCCCCCGTTGACATGGCATGCAGGCCGCACTGTCCTCCCCCGCATTTTTGTCAACGTGCGCGTGGATAACGTTAAACTAAAAGCCTCGAAATTAATTCCCAAATTCATAAATTAGTTCAAGTTAGATATATTGAGTTATCAAAAAGGTCCAGAGCTTGAGCCGAGTTGATTCCCCTGTTCTGGTTTATAACTACCTGAATAATTTATGTATGTACACAATCGAGATGTCAAAGCTTTCTTGATAATATAATAGGAATTGGGATGTTTAAAAAAAAAAAAAAGAACGCCAAAGAGGTGCTGCGAGTTTCTCCACTTCTGCATATTGTAACGAAAACAAAACGCCCGTAGGTAGCAAATTTAGATGATTAAAATATGGAAACTGAAAAAAGGGGGGTGGGGGAAGCAGACACAAAGGGAAAAACAGAGGGTGTAGCTGACGGTTGAACGAAATGTTATCAGAACTGTATCATATACAAAAAGGGAATGAATAAGAGAATCAAGAGAAAAGGCCACAACCGCAATGCTTTAAAGAAAGAATCACAAAGTATTGGAAAGTAGTTGGTGATGATAAGTTAGACCAGAGACACGCAACGTTCCAATAGATGCAACCGATAGACACCCTCCCTCCCCACGGAATCCCAAAATCAAAATCAGAAATCAACGAAAACCAGATATTAACACCAAGTATGTGCATTTGCCCTATATGATGAAGCCCCAAACTATACAGATCGATCTGGGTTTTCTCCCTCAGCGATCACAGCAACACCGAGTCCCCGATCTGGACTTGCAAGAACCAGTTGCTCTGTCCTCCTTGCTCTCAGGAAATCTGCGACCGCTCGTATAAGAATAAACCATCCAACGACCATGAGGACGTAGCTAAACCACTCATTGCCAGTAATTGCATCCGACGAGGAAGTGGAAGAGGCCGCAGCAACGACGTCGGTTGGTAGAGTTCCTGAGTTGAAGTCGTACGAATTCGGGTCTGATGGCGTAGACTCTGGTGTTCCGGGCCCACCATCTGCTGGCGGTGCTGGACTGTCGGAAGCCGAGCCGCGCATATAGAAACCATATTGGACAAGGGTGATACCGAGGCCAGCTCGGGAACCGTTTTTGGCAGCGTGGGTAGTATGGAGAAGGTAAGTGAGAAGGAAACCGATAAATTGGAAGGACAGAGAAACTACAATTGCTGTTAATGGCCTATTTCATCAAGCTGTGGGGTAGTAATTTGGGAAGGTGCGTACTTAATGCATTCCAGACGAAGGCAAAGACTGAACCGACAGGGAGACCATCAATAAAGACTTCGTCCGGGGACATTCCGGGAGCAAGGATCGTGGTTTCCCAATACGGGGGGGTCGCATCGGCGGCGGCTTGTTCGTAGCTCTTTCCGGGATATTAGTTTCATGATAGGATATTTTGAAACATGACATGTTAGACTAATCAACGTACCGGTGGATGCTCTTCAAGAGGCTTCTCGGTCCTAACGGACGGTTTGGCACTAAGGTTGGCAAAGACCCCATCATTGCTCGAGTTCCCAATCACTCGCCTCATCGCGGCTCCCGAAGGTGTTGTCGATGTCGTCGGCTGGGGTGTTGGTGTAGAAGATGAGGGCGCAATATACGGCAAAGCACTTTCATAATGTACGGTCTCCTGTGCCGCTCCCCGACCCCTGTTATGACTTCTCAGATCGTCATCTTCATCGTCGCTGGAGTCGAAAGAATCGGCGAGGGCAGTATTCTCGGTAGGTTCGACGGGTGAGATTGGGGATTCCGGCCTGGATCGGAAGGACGGTGGAGGGGAGGTCGGAACACCGGCAGCGCGGGCGTCTCCATGGTCGTCTGTTTGAACCTGATTTTCAAGATGATGTTAGTTATTTTATCAGGTTTATATTTATATCCGACCGAAACAAATTTGAAGATTTAGGAATCGAGTAGCGGGAAATTATGGGAAGTCGTACTCGTTCGTATCTATGAGCCATGGTGACGATGACGAGGCTTTTGTCAACGGCCGGGTTTTAAAAGTAGCGAGCCCCTTCTTTCAATAACTTCTGGCAATCGTTGAAAAGATTGACCTTTGTTGGAAATTTAACTAACGGACGGACGTCTCTCTTCCTGTATCGGATATTTCGTTTTTATGACAGGAAGGGAAAGGAAAGGGAAAGATAGACGAAAGCTGGTGTCGAGGATTCGAGATGGAAGAAGAGGTTGTTAATAATAGTTGAAGCCGTTCAAGCCAGGAATGAGCATGAATGGGGCAGATGGGAATTTAACCAGACGCCAAGCACCACCAGAACCAGTGTCGGGGCGCACTGGCTGACTAAAAAGGGAGAACCTTCTCTTCTCAGAACTTCTGTTCGATAAAGAACTACGTATGCCGTTTACGAGTTCTCTATTTTACTTTAAATATGTAATGAAGCAGGTATATTCAAGAGAGAAAGGGGGTTTAGTTGGTTCGTCAGCCAGACAGTCCATCAGGCCCTTGCATAATATTCGATTCCAAGCCGCCCTTTTGTAGCGCCGACGCTACGATACTTCTTTCCCATCTAATGCCATTCTGACCACTTAACCAACAACTAGACTGCTTTTAATACTTAACAAGGGTATTATATATAATAGTTAGTTAGCCCGTGCATGGCATATTAATATTCCAATTTGAGAATGCAGTGAATATAATTCCCAGTAGATTATATTAGCTGCCCTCGAAGATGTAGGCATAATACCCAGGTCATATTGATTCGATTGGAGAACGGTGCAGGTCATTCCATCCGTCATCTGCCAGGCGCAGCACAGCACATTCCAGAAACCCCATGCCACACAACACAATCCACCGCTCCACTGCTCCACCGCTCTTACTCCTCGTCTCGAGACCCGTCTAGCCTAACCCGAATTCAATCCATCCGAATTCGAGCTTAAACATCATCCTAACCACCCCGCCATCACTACGAAAATAAAAAATGGACTACGAGACCCCTCCTCCCGCCGGTACCAGATTCGCCGTCGACCTCGATGATACTCTCCACGAGGAAGGAGAAACTCCTTCCTTCCCTGCTTCCCTCTCAAACGGCCTGATAGGTGATGTCGCCGAACGTACCGTCTCATCAACAGCCGTCGCACCAACTTTCGATCCATCAAAATCATCAACAGGATTTCCAGCCCATACAAAACGAAAACGTCCATCTGCTTTCCGACAACAGAGAAATGCTGCCGCTGCCTCCGCTGCTCCAAACCAAAATGAACCGGTTCCTCGATCCGTGTCGACGGGTACTGGTGGTGTTGGTGGTGGTAATAGCAGAATAGACGATATGTCTTCTATCCGGGCTGAAAATGCTTCGATAGTCGCGAATATGACATCACAGGAGAGAGATGCCGAAAGGCAGGAACTTATGGATTCATTAAGTCCTGAGCTTCTCCAGATGTTTCTTAAACGAGCATCATTAGACGATGATGTGGAAACATCACGACCAGCAAGAGTGCCCCAACCGCCAAAGGAACCAGTTCCAACCCCAAATGCTGCTCCCTCATCATCTACAAATATATCACCTCCCACAGATACACCCACATTATCATCATCAACATCTCAACCTCCACCATCAAATCCCACCCATTCACACCTCTCAGACATCCCAGAATCAGCATTCCCACCCTCCATCAAAATCCACTTCCCCCAAGCTCCCATCCCATCCACAGAACCCGAACCAGACCCTGATTCCCCCGAATTCCTCGAGCATCTTCACAAAAAATACTTTCCAAATCTTCCCACCGACCCCCAAAAGCTCGCATGGATGGTACCCCCTTCCAACACCGAACAAGACCCACTTTACGCACCCACATTATCATCAATCCTCCCTTCCTCGGTCCGTTTCGACTTTAGAGGTCGTCTTCTCGCTCCCCGAAAATCCCGTGCTGTTCCTGGACATCTCGGACTTCATCATCATGCTGATTCACCGTTAAGTGCTGGGTATACAATCCCAGAATTAAGCCATTTAGCCCGCTCTAGCTTTCCAGCGCAGAGATGTATGGCTTTTCAAACGTTAGGAAGGATACTTTACCGTCTCGGTACAGGGTCTTACTCCAAACCGAACGAGGAACTCGAAGATCCAAATATTGCAAATGGAGATACCCAAGAAGATGCTCGAGCCCAGAAGGAGAACGAAAGGAGAATAAACACGCCACTAGAACAATCACTTTGGCGTTGTATCCACGAAGGCAGGGTTTTGGAAAGTCTGCAGGAGGCTGGGAATGGTGGTAAGAATGGAGAGGGTAGTTCACATCTAGGAGTTAAGAACTATGCATTAGAGGCATTGTGGTTATGGCAGAAAGGCGGGGGGGAGAGGTGGAAAGCTGATTAAAAACGTTATTATAAAAGCGAGTGTACGATATATATTTTTTCTGGTCCGATCTAACGATATATGGCGTAGTATATCTGCGATTGATGATTTTATGCAGCTATGAGATCAGTTATCTTGGAAAATTAAAAGAATTTAGAATTGATCCCGATGGATATTTGGGTATGGAGCTGGGTACACCAGATCGCCAATTGCAATAGAAATCCAAGCCACTACTAAACTACATTACTTGACCCAGAACAATAACCTGAGACGAAAGAAAATGAAAAAAAAAAAAAGGAAAGGGGCTGGGGTACACGCTAAAGCAAATCAAAGCAGTCCGTAACATATTGTGTAATTGCTCTCACCGCTAGTCCAGTAACGCCAGTACTATATCGGCTCCTCAAGGGCGAGAAAACAAAATACCAGCTCATGAATCCATCAACGCCTCGACAACCTTCATCTTGACTCCAATCCACGTAACGAATGTTTCAAAACACTCTTCAGGATAATCTCTCACTTCTTCAAATGTTCCTAGATCCATAATCGTATACCCACTACTATCAAGTTCTTGAGAATCAGCTGCTACGTGGGAGGGGGGGCTGTTTTCTCGGGCGACCTGAATGTTATAAAATTTCATAAGTTCCCAGAGAAGGTTTACTACACAAGAGGGTTAATATAAATTGAATAGGAGATATATATTACTATCTTTGAAGGATAACACCTACAGTTTGATCTTAACCTCAACAGAGCTCTTACACTCTGAGGAAAGCCCGGCGGGACCGGGTAGAATACCCGTCGATTTTCATCAAAACGAACAGTAAGCAGTGGTTCAAGCGTCGAGGTCTTTTTCCGCGCGTGGGAATTGAATTGGCGTGCCCCGGAATTATTCACAATTCTATACATACTACAAAAATACCGAAAGTGGATTAGCCAGAAGAACTACTCGAGCAAAACCCGCTTTCGAAATTCTCAAGTACTACGAGAATCAACTAGTTGCTGAGAGAGCAAGTAAGTACTTACTTAGGTGCATACTCATCAACCTTCTTTTCCAAAGACCCCAGTCTTCTCTCTACCGCCTCCGGCTGGTTCTCAACTCTATCCAAACCCCGCTCGAATTTATCAAACCCCGATGATAGAACATCATGACAATCCTTCAATACGGCCAATGCTCCATTATGCATATGTGTATTCTCGAATTTGACAATTGTCGTCGTTATAGCGTTACTGGATATATCAATATCTGTCGACTTTTTTTTTTTTGCTATTTTTGCAATGTATATTAGCTATTAGGTAGGTAAATAAATGTCAGAGTAGTAGCTGAAGGAGCATAACTATAATTAATTGATATATCTACCGGTCCCGCGATCATCAAGCGATATAATATTATTATTAACTGCGTTTCGGAGGTCGGCAGCGCGTATGTGGAACAGCTTCAAGTACGCAGTCACGTGCCAGCCCATATCGAAATTGTGAGCTTGATGCATTGCATTTACAACGCAAGTGACCTAGTATAATTTAATTTTAAACACGGCCAGTGCCGGGCCCTAACTTAAGTTAATTACGTTAACCGTTGACTGGTTTACGAGATCTAGATCAAGTCAACCCCTAACGTTGGCTAGCGCAGCTGCCCAAATGAACCTCATCTCTCAGCACCATTTCGAAAACTAGACTAAATCTGGGATCAGAAAGAGAAGAGGAAAACGAGAAAGAGAAAAGACTTAATGGAAAAGTTCGAGCTTTTCCACAACTTCCCACTTCAAACCTATATGGCGAACAAAGGTTCGAAGGCAGATATCGAGATTTTTCTGCACATCGACCAATGGCAGGATTAAGGTAGTACCCCTAGCACGTGGGGGAACCCAGACCCCGTGGACAACAATATCGTAAAAAAGTAGGAGTTGCCAGAGTTCTTTGAGTCAGAGATATCATAGTATTAGCTTTGATCCAACTCATATGAGCTCATGCAGTGGGTACTTATGTACCCGGGTAGCTTTAGACACATACAGCGGAGGGATTCCTACCGAGTACTGACAGGTGTCCCACCCGGCTAACGAACAATGGAAAGTGTGGTGATACTTCGAAGGACAAATTTTGGTCTCGATCGAGCTTTGCGACTTTTAAAGGCCTTAACCTATCGTGCTTGTCGGATGCTTGGTTGTTAAAAGCCCAGGCGTTAAGGTTTATGACTTCCAGACGTTCTACTCGGTCACTATCATAATCGTAATTTATAAGATGTCAGTCACGGAGTTGTTCTCAGAAGTGCACGTCACTAATTAAACCCTGAAGTATCTCGATATATCGATATATATGCATGTCTGAATAATGATATCCACTTACCTTTTCATCGCAACCTCCAGCTTCTCCAATTTACCCTCCATAACACCTAATCTCTGACTAACCACAAGATCTACTTTCTCCGGCCCGTTCTCGATAGCGATCAACTTCTCCAATTTATTCTTCAACTTCTCCAACTTGTCCAATCCATCCTTCAGAACATCCAACTTCTTATACTCATATTCAACCACTCCCAACCTACCCGTCACATCTTCCACAGTCTCCTCAGTCGTCACATATCTCTCAAACACAGCATCAAGACGATTGCTAACGCCAGTCAACAAATTATGTAAATTCTCCGCCTCATTTATCGTTTGTGCGATAGCACTATCGATTACTTGACACCGTAACTCAAGATTCTGTGTAGGTAATGTCTTTTCCGCATTTTGAACTTCCGCGGGGCAATCCCTTTGTCCGTGAACTTTTACTATCTCTGCTTTTCTTTATTCGAGCTGGTGTTGGGCGGAGTGGGATAGTGGAAGAAGCTTGGATGACATTGTGAAATGTTATAATTAATTGTGAATTGTGAAATTGTTAGAGTGGAGTCAGCGAAAGAGATGAACGGTTGATGTTAGGATTTGACGAAAAATTTTACGAAGAATCTCTTTGTATAAAGCCGGCTAGTATGTATGATGTATGACTGTCTGTACTAGATATCGAGAGCTAAGCTAAGCTACGGTAGTTACCAGCTAAGAAAGACTGGTGTTACACGAATCGACTAACAATTGCATTGCTTAATAAGTAAAGGCTAGTCAAGCACCAAATCACTGCTACCGGTAGTCTCTTATTGCAGACGAGACTATGCTATCGGAATGTGCCTAGCCTCATCAAAAATCTAGAATAGATTTATTCCATATGAATATTCTGGGAAGCTGGACACTGATTCTAGAACCGTCATGGGGAGAGTCAACGGCTGACAGGAAGACCCGGCATTTAGATGATGTCACCAGACAATCAAAGCCACATGATAAACTTGAACTTCAAAAATGGCTGTAACAAATAGAATCAAGTCAAGTCGAAGCTGTAACTATGCACTCAACTGGTTGCTTAAGTACTTTGCAATACGTAGTCACGTGCAACATAAAAAGATATCATCACGTGACTTTTACGCCTGATCTGGTCTAGTCTTGCCGCCTCATCCCACTTTGCAACACCACACAACGCAAAAATATACAACACTAGTGAAATTTAGCACCATTTATAAGCTTTCCATCCCACCCCTTCACATCATTTAACTATCCCCGTACCGAAGAAGAAGAAGAAGAAGAAGAAAAACCCCACTCTAGGACCCCTCTTTGTTACCTTGACGATTACCGTTTTGATGGGCCACAAACATACATCCAGACGAACGCGTCGTATATTAAACGACGCGACGAGGATGGAGGGTTAATTTATGTTAAAAGGGGGGTGCATGTAGAGGAGGACCTAGCTTAGCCCTGTCTCCCTTCCCCTCTCTCTCTTCGTCGATAGTTATTGAGTATCGAATTCATAAACTGCGAGATTATTCTCATACAGCCTTATCTCGTACATCAGAATTAAATACACCCTCTATAGAACTCCCCAGATTTTTTAAAAAAAAACAAATAAAAAAATAAAAATGCCCCCATCACGACGATCGAGGCATGTCTCAAGAGTAACAAAACCAAAATCAACGGCGGCGGCACCAGCTACGGCTCGACGTACACGTTCCAGTCTTAGGGCAAATACTAATAATCAAGATGATTCTATCGATGTAAGCGCATATATCCTACGAAAACCCTGACATCAAAAGTTCAGGTTTCATATCTCTCATTTTTAATTTAATTTAATTTACTTATTTATTTTACAACATGTATAGCAAAACCCATTGAGCTCTGCTCTAGAGCCAGAAGCACCAGAATCTGCACTAGCGATGACAGTTCCACAAATAACCGCCGCTGCCGCCGTGCGGGTAAAACAGGAACCTTCGGGATCTACACTAGCAGAAGCTTCGTCTTCCCGCTCTCAGCAGCTTATTCCTACAGCTCCTACCCCTGCCGCTGCATCCACCACCACACCCCTTACGGAGCTAGTCACAGACCTCACCGAAGTTGTCAGAGGCTTAAGATCCGAGGTATCCCAATACCGTCAAGAAACACAAATCCTGCACAACGAAACCCGCACATCCCGAGCCGAAACTCGAGCTCTCAGGGACGATTTCTACCGTTTCCGGGCCGAATTCCGTGCATTCCAAGGTGAGATCGACGAGTTAGGCTTAAGAGACGATATCGACACGATTAAAGAAACGACTTCGGGGTTCCAATACGGACTAGAAGTTTTGGGAGAGAATATTCAGGCATTGAATGAATCGATGGTGGATATTGCTGATTTTAGGGAAGAGGTTGTGGGGCTTAGAGCTGGGATGGATGAGGGTAGGGTTCAGTCTGAGGATGCTAGGGAATGGTTGGATGGGTGTGTGGAGGTTTTGGAGGGGTTGACGGAACAGATTCAGGAGATTAAGATGATGCCGGTGACGGGGGTTGCTGCGAATCAGCAGCAGAGGAATGGGTATTATGATCAGGATGGATCGGATGATGATGAGCTTGATGATTATGATCGGGTTCGGGATAAGGTTAATAGGTTTGTGGATGAGATGACGGGGGTGTTACCTGCGGGGTATAGAATTTGCTTTTAATGCAGTTGATTCCACCTGTCTGTTTCCCTCTTGTATATACTTTGTATTGAGAATTACTATAGAACTACCATCCTCGCAAGAACAAGAGAAGAAAAAAAGGACCAAAAGGCTATAAGCCAGACACCCCAACTACATAAAATATCTCACCCCGAAAAACAAAAGGGACCTTTTATCCCAAGCTATCTCGTAAACCATAATTAATTTTACTGCCGCTGCGAAGCACTAGCCTCCCGAGCCCGTCTCACATTCTCCGCCGCCCGTCGAAACCTCGCAAAAACAGCTTCCTGTTTCTCAGTCTCCCAAGCCGGATCATACCTATTCCCCCACACAGCATCCCGAAATATCGCCTCAACATCATACCCCAAATCCTCCTCACCCCCAAGAACATCATCAACCGACCTCCAACCCCTCTGCGTCTCATTCTTCATATTACAAATCTCCTTCTCCAACTCCGAATCCATAAGTTTCCATGACTTCCCACCACCGCCTACAAACCACAACTTCTTCCGTTGACATATCGGTACAAACTTAATATTAAGTCTTTTCCACGTCCAATCGTCCAGTACGTCCTCATGAACCCCCCATTCTTCTTTATAATCCCAAACTTCTTCAATCAACGGGTGTCTATTATCCGCAAACTCCCTTGCATAATGCGCTCCCGAAGAACCAACATAATCCCACCCCACAGTCTTCCTACTCCACCCATCCATATAAAATCCAACATTCCTAACCCTCCTCGGCAACTGAAATAATACAAACCGTAAAAACTCAGCAGCGCCATTCCAATTCAAACTCCCCATCTCCAATGCCTCAAGTTTTTCACAACTCTTAAGAACTGTTTTGATGTCATCGTTAAGCGTAAATAACCCTGTATGCGGTGTTGGGAAGTTACTCAATTCCTTCCCTAGGGCTTCCTGTCCCTGCCAGCTTATTGCTCCGTGGTAGTTCCCCCCTCGGACAACAGATCTAGCTTCTGGGTATATTGCTATTCTTTTCAATGTCCTTCTGTGGAACGGGATAACTTGATGCCAAAGAGTATGCACGAAGTTTCGGGGATCATCTAGGTTATTTGTTATATACGGCCAAACCCTGATTTCGAAGGATTTAAGCGCATGTCTCGGTTGTGGGTATGATAACAGGTATTTAATCAAATCCCGTGATTGACCGAAAGTATTGATATTAGAAAGATATATTCCATTTTCCATGAAATGCGTCCAGATGGACTTCGCATTCCCGTCGAAGGGGTTACGACTAAACGCCAAGTTATTTTTCGTCTGCTCGATTTCGACTTCCGGTGTGATCATATTCAGGGTTTGTAGATTTGATAGGTATTTTTGAAAGATCTCGTCAGGGAAGGTAATACCGCGGGTATCGTTTTTGAGGGTTAGAGACCGGAGTTTGAATGGTGCTGCTTGACCGTTTAGGAATGTGACGATGTTGTATGTTTTCACCGTACATTCCAGCGTGAGATTCTTGAGATTGGGGAAGTAGTGGAAGCCGTTTAAGTCCACTATATTCGCGAGTTTGAAGTCCAGATGTGTGACATTGTATAAATATGCAAACCCAGCTAACGATCTTTCTGGTGATTTCCCGATGAACTCAAAATCAGGAACTCGTGTCCATGATAGATGGGTTACATTCTCTCTTAAAGAAGGGGACGTCATAGTAACATCTAGATTATGAGCCGGCATTTGCCAACTATATTCATTCGACGGCGCGTCGTTAGCTTCATTAATTACCATCATTGTAAAACCGCTTTAGTATGAGTACTTACTCGATAGACCTCAACTTCTTCATCTTCTCCAAAAATCCCTTTAGGACCTCAACCCCCCAAGGCGCATAGCGGGGCCACGTCATCGCCATGGCGTTGTTATCAGGATACCCTTCGTATACATCATACTTGACGATTTCAATTTCCTGCACATTATCGAATAACATTTGTAGTTCATCATTCGATCCGTTGTAATATGCGTTTTGAATGGCTTTTAGTTGTGATTCTGCGGGTGGGAGGGTAGTTTCCCATCTTCTGGATATTTCTCTTTTGTCAAGCCATCTATGACCACCTCCGGAAGCGAAGTGGTATCGATTAATCGGTTGAGGTTTTGTGTATAGAGAGAGGGAAAGGGTCCATTTGCGGAATAGGACGGCGGCGGCGGGGTCTTTGAGGTGCGGGTGTGCTAGACGGATGGATTTTAGGGTTTTGGGAGGACACTTTTATAATATACATAACGTATTTATATTAGCTATATGATTCGAAGAAAACTATATTATAAGGTTTCATTTATAAAAACATGAACTTACGTTTTCGAAGATGGCCAGTTGGATTTCACGGGGCAACTTAAGGATAGGGAAATCCTTTTGGGGACTTTCGGATGTGATGGTGTAGAGATCCTCTAGTTTATCAACCCCGAGGATTTTGAATGGATCCATTTTATTAAAATGATTTTTTTTTTTAAAAAAAAACCACTTTCCTGGTAGATTTAGGAAATAGTTCTTGGAATACAAGGTTGAAAGGGTGTATTCATAAATAAACTTATGTATTAATATGATTAAGAAGCGAGTCGTGAAGAGGAAAGATATTTAATTAACATCCAAAACCCATGAATGAAAACAAAAAGCTACCCGATCGATGGTTTATATAGAAAATCCATTAAGCAAGAGAAAAAAAAAGCCCAGCTCCAGTATGAATGAGTTATCCGCTACCCAGGAGGGGTGAAGAAGATCCGCCTTTCGACGGGAGATACTGCCTAGTACGCCTTGTGTCAGGCGTGGAGGCCTGTACACAAAGTAGCTGCCAAAACATCGTCCAGGATTATCCGTTAGGTGCAACTACCTGCAGAAACTCGAGTACCAATTTTACTGGTTAGAAAATCCTATTTTTGGTCGATTGAAGCTTGTATATGCGTACAATTTCCAGGATCCTTCTTGAAAGCTGGGTTATCGATAGCTATCCGGGGCTGATTGGTCTCGTTCCCAGACGTCTGGGAACGAATCACACCGTAACAAAAATTACAACGTATACAACGCAAGATCTCAGTTTTCTATTTGAGTGACTAACTCAGTAGTAGGTAAACACCTAGAGCTAGGCTAGGTCCGCAGCTATAGCTCGATTCAAATAATCGAGTTTACAAGAAATATCTCTAATACATTACAAGTAGGCAATTAATTTAGGAAGACCAGTCCCAATATTTACAATCGGGAAAACTCAGCAAATTCCAGCTTGTCAATTCTTACTATTTTCTTCCGCCCCCCCTCGACTCTGGGTACGAGACAACCCCCCCTCAAGAAATAAGAATTATAATTCTTCAACTTATAAGCTTATCATTATATCAAAGTATCTCGGCCAAACATATCTAAATACGCAAACCCACTCCACGTGGAATCAATACCGATACCCCCCGCGGGCCCGGAATAACTGAATTGAGTAACCTACATAGTACTTAAATACTTCTATATACAGATCGATCACAAGCAACACTTTAACGGATCCGTGACCTCTCGATCATTATCATTACCAAAAACCGTCTACAAGGTACCTCCTGTATGTAGAAATATAACCTCATTAAAACCACACTAATTAACCACTATTCGCTCTTTGCAACCTCCAAACATCCATCACAACCACCACAACCTCCACAATCCATACTAGGTAAGTACTTAAGTACTTATAAACACGAGCTAGGAAGTTATTCCGGAGCAGAAGGAGCTGTTTACGGATGGACTCGTTTCACTCTAGGAGTATTCCTGAGCCTGTAGCTCGTTTAAAGTCTTATAATAACGAACGGTTTTAACACTATAACGTACTACATTTTACGGCTGAAAACCCCCCGCCAATCAATAAAAGAGGTCTCTATATATATCGAAGTTATATTCTTTGTTTCATTCAGTAACTAATATCAATGGTTCCCGCCTAATATACCGTAACTACCCGTCAACGTGAACTGGATGTTGTGAATTGCAATTGACGTTGCGAAACCCGCACAATGTGATCGACCAACTAAAAACTAAGGGGTATTTTGCCGGGCTGTATTTTCATCCTCAGCCGCGCGTTCAATCTTCGCTTTATCGATAGTCAAATTCTTTCGAGACATCCAGATCCAAATGAAACACCCAGCCATGGTAAGAACAGTAAGCCCCAGTGTCGATACGGCGAAGAGCCACCATTGCTTTGCCATGACAAGATGTTGAATCCCGTCGTCTCCGACTTCGAACGAGATGATACTCCAACCGAATACGCTCTGTCAAAACGAACAATAGTTAGATCATATAGCTCGATCGAGCAACGTACACAAAGGACGGATTAAGGCTAAAACATATATAAAACATACCGAAACTAATGCACCGGGGAGATACATCATGGTGAGAAACGCAAGAACTTTCATAGATTGTCCGTCTTTCTGCGTGCTCACCGCAATTTGAGTCATTATTTCTGTTTCCTTGCTATTTGCTTCGGTGATTTTTTGACTTTCTACTGCAATTTGCCTCATTGCATCACCATTTTGCTGTACTTTTTCATTACTTTTTAGAGTCGCTTGTGCCAGCTCCCGCAGCAGAGTACCGTTATTTTTCATAACATCTGTGTTTTCTTTCATGGCCAGAGTATCTTGTTGATTAAGCTCTGCGATCACTTTCATGGCTTCTGTGTTCTCTTTTAAAGCGAGAGAGGCCTTTCGTGACTCTTCGTTGGCAATCCTCATGGCCTCAGCGTGCTTCAGTGAGATTGAGGTAGATAGCTACGTCCGTGCCATCGGAAAAGGGATTGATTAATAGGTGACTTCTTATGTAACTAAGGGGTACGGATGAAAGCTTACCCACGTGGAGGACGTTTTTATTTTGTCTAGCTCTAGCCGCAAATCGAATTCAAGAATTTTGAGATCTAGTTCGAGGCGCGCCAGCTGTTCTTTAATCCCGATTGACATTTCAGATTTTAGTCCGGTAAATTTTAGGAAATTTGTATGTTGTTCGTGGACCATCTGAAAGATCGAATTCGATTCCGCGATTTCGACATTTATTTGAGAAAGGTGATGATGGGTGTAATGCAATTTACTATTAATATCGTTATACAAAACCTCATTCCCTTTGGACGTAACGAAGTCCTGAACTTTGACATCCTAGAATTGATTAGGGTGATAGCATCAGTAAAACATTCTGATTTTTGGGTAAATTTACAAAAAGACTTTAAGGGAAGCTTACTAGCCATTCCGTAATGCCTTGAACTATGATTTTGGTTGTCTTCCATACTTCGAACCAATTTCTCAAAACCAAGACGAGGATGAAAAAAGGGTCTCTTTGATCTTCCTCTTTTTCTAGCTGGGAGTTTTCAAAAGCTCCTTGTAGTAACGGGAACACGAATTCGGGCATCGGCGTTTGTAGGAGGACACTCGTTTTTCTCGTCGCAACATCATATTTTAATGTAATTGCGAGATTAGTGATGTCGATCAAAGCGACTTTCGAGCCGGGGTTTCTCTCTATTTCTGGATATATATCCAAAGCCGAGCGTGGATCAATTCGTGGCAAATTAGATCTCCCAAGGGCAGGTACCAAGAATTCTATACCACTGCTCACTTGTTTCAAAGGAAGTAAGAAGTAGATATCTGTTCCGTTAGATATTAGCTTGACTCAAATCATTTGATTCGGTGTCATCACTTTCTACTGGTAGGAGGCTCGGATATCTCTAAATTACAGTCCCTGTCCATAGACGTTTTTTTAGAAAAAAAATAGGAATTTAGACCTACCATAACTCATTGGAGTGCCACTCCCGTCGCTTAAGGACCGATATCCCGCAGTAGAACCCTTAAGGACGGTGTGAGGTATGAGTGATTGGAGAAATTCAAAGTTGAAGCCATGTCCGGCGAATATCGATTTGAGTGAGTTCTCAGTGAGGAACTCCAGAAATGATATCATACTAAAACATTAATTCATCCATCGGCATATATGTTAGATCGTACTACTGTGGTGTTTTTTTTTTTTTTTGCCCTGCGTAATTGTTGTAGTGGGAATATGGGGGAGTAACGTACTAGAACCGATAACTCTCGGTGGGATGATGACCCTAACATTATATCATTAACATCGACGTTGTATTAGCACTTTCTTCTAGCTGCAAAATTACAACTATTTCTATGAATAGTGTTAGGTGTCGACTTATTGATACCTGTAAGACTGTTTCAAGCTCAAAATCCGTAAAAAAAGAAAGAACTCCTGCGTCGAGGTTGAGTCCGGATTCAGGATGGGTTTTATTCCAACACGCCCGATCCCTAACCCCGTGATCGTAGACTGGGTGAATATACCTGTTGTTAGCCACTAACCTAATAACTTACGGATTTTTAAATATGGGTCGGATTGAATAGAGCCAATAGTACGTGTCTCGGTATCATGATAAAATAACGAGCTATACATATTCGCATGCGCGCACAAATAGGATTTTGAATTATTAATTTTAATGAAAGTACAGATCACCACTTACGCTGACCCTTATCATTGAACCCAAAGATATGGTTCGGATGAATTCGTGTGGCAAACTGTGCCCTGGAAAGGCCGTTTAACAGTTCACGCTTATTAAGATAAAGACTTGCGGACGCGGGTGGGAAAGGAAATTCCTCGAGGTTACGTTTTATAAATTTAAAACTCGGGTTTCTTTGGGATGTTGGCTATTTAGGATAGTTAGAATTGGGAAGCCTCGCTGATGGGGTTGATGATTTGACATATTGAAATTTGCTTCGATACTTACTTCCGAAGTTCCAATGTAGTCATATAAGTTCGACGGAATGCTGAAGGTCGACTCGCCATAGGTATTAGTTCCTACTCCTGCAACGCCTTTGCCACTGGATTTAGCTTCTGTACTGGCGGAAGGGCTCGACTCTTGAGCGAGTAGAAGTTCTTCGACCAATTCGGCTATATCTTCGTCTCGTTTACCTTCCCGAGCTTCGGAAATAGCTTGGAGTAGTTTTGAAGATACATCCAAGTTAACATCGCTACCTAAGATTGCCTTGACAAGCGCCAATAAATCATCATCATCATCATCATCATCATCATCATTATCATGGGTGAGATTTTGTGGCTCATCGCTACTGTTTGAAGGAGGAGGGCTTGGTAGAGGAGCTGAAGGTTCCCCAGAGGGGCCAGCTGGCGATTCCATAGTGGATGATTGAGACGATTCGAATTCCATGACAATATATATATATTATTATTTTCTGGCTACTCCCGAGTTCTTAATTATATAATACTCAAGCTGTGGACTGGGTGCAAATTCTGAAGCTAATCGTTTATGGGTGTAGATATCGGTGTTCCTGAGCTGAGCTGAGCAGAGCAGTCTAGGAGATTTGGACGGGTATATATACACAATCCCTCAAGATCGCAGCCTCGCGAGCGCAAGTCCCGATTTCTATGACCAAACTTTTTCAGAATCCATACCTAGGCACCTGCGTGCCTGGCCTGCATCAACAAATCACCACAGAGAAAGTTGTGGAGTGGTTTACGGGTCAACCTACAGCCCCCACAGGAGAATGTATTGCATTGAAGCAAGCGACCTCTGTGTATGTGCGTTACACAAAGGATCCACAAGGCTTTTTTCGTGGAAGCCTGTAGGCGGAATCAACGATTATGTATATGATTATATATGACATGGAGCTCCACCAGACTACAATTTACAAAGAAATTTTGTGATAACTGTCCTGTGGCACAGAGATTGGCTACCCAGGCTCAGGTGGAGGATCAAGGTATGTACGTGCATGTATGTACGCGGCGAACGAGAGGCTAGGTGCATGTATTCCAGGTTGTTGCTTCGCACAGCGCTCGATCAGGAGCTGTAAGTTTATGCCGACAGAAACAAAGGAACTCGAATATACATTTGTTTTCAAGTTGGAGAATTACTTCAGTAATAATAAGGTTGATATGCATACGGCCACCAGAGCGCAGCAGCATTAAATTCTGGTTTACGAGATGAAATCAGAGGCATCTTTCGGTAGTTTCATGCAATACGTTACTCGGAAAACCAGGATCTCTTGTAAACGACAAAAGTGGGGAAATATAGTGCTCCAGGAAATTCTCCTGCCATGAATAAGTAAGTACTTACTTATTACTTATCTATACTCCTCTCCTCTCGGACAACTCGTCACTTTGAAAACTGTAATATATTCGGAGCTCGTACCCGCCCCGCCTCCAGACCTCTGGCTGATATGTATAGTCTAGAGGACAAAAAAATAATATATTATATTGTTTTTTTGTGAAGAGAGAGATATGTATATTACCTATCGAACAAAGTAAAAATAAAAAAAGAAACAACATCGAGTAAAAAAAAAAAAAGAAGAAGCTTAGAATCTATAAAAAAAAACATCTGCTAGAAAGAAAGAAGAAAAAAAGGAAAAAGAGGCAAGCTATGCACCCGGTTGAAAATCAAAATCAAAGTCAAAAACATGCAACAGGACAGCACCGTAGGAAAAGACCCATAAAAAAATGTACTTAGTTGAAAGAAAAACAGAAAAATATAAAAGAAAAGAAAAGGAGAGAATTTGATAAAATAGATAAAATAAAAAAAAAGAGTACCTCCTCAAAGTAGAAGTTTCCCTCCCCTTATCGCCGCCATATACTAAAAAACAAAGGGAATTGATAGAACCAAAAAAAAGGAGAGGTATGTAACGCGATCCCTATGAACAAAGTATCATAAACATTGTGTGACAGCAGTGATAATAGTAGTGGTGGTAGTAGTAGTAGCAGAGAGAGAGAGAAAAAGACAGAAACGCCGTGATGAGGAGAAGAAAAGAAGAAGTGAGTATTTTGATGTCGTCCCGAGAGTAGTAAAAACCAAAAAGCAGTCATCGAACAGCAGAGTACCGGAAATAACACAAAAGAAAGAGGAAAAAAAGAAACGAAAAGAACACTCCCATGATGTATGATAGCCCTCAGTGCCTGATACTTAAAAAACAAATAAGAAAATAAAGCACCCCGCAAAATATTTGAAGAAGAGAGAAGAAAAAAATTATACGGCAACAGGTCTAGGTCCTTGAGTTGGTGGAACCGCCGTTTGGGCAGCTGCAGCTGCCATCTTGAGTGCTGTCTTCTCTCTTTCTTCCTTTTCCTTCTCCATCTTCTCTTTGACGGCTTTGGTGACGCGGGGTTTTCGGGGTGCGGTGGCTTTCCCTGTGGTTCCACCGCCACGACCGGTTCCTGCGCCTCTTCCTCCGCGTCCACGGCCTCGTTTGGGGGGTCCGCCGTTGGTTCTATAAAATAAGTTAGTATTAGATAATAAGAAAAAAAAGAAAAAGAGGGGGTTGGGGGGTGTACCTCTCAATCTGCGGTCTCTCGCCCTCGGGGACCAATGGACCGCTGTAGACGAAAAAACCGTCCTTACTAGCAGCGGCCTGTTCCTCCCACAACATCTCGGAATCATCAATAAAAGGATCATTGGCATCGTAATATTCATCAACCCTTCTCTTTCTCTTTTTAGGTTTATCCTTGCCATCCAATCCACTCATGCCAGCATCACTGGCCATTCCGACGAGTTTATCTTCCATTGCAGATTCCGATTCGGAAGCATCCATCATGGCTTCATCGCCCGAAGCATCGGGTCTGAGTTTGGCGCGTGCTAAACGCGGATTCAAAGCTGCCCAGCCGTATTTTTCCTCAGCTAGTTTCGAGACGTCGATATATTTATTTGTTTCGCCATTGAGGGAGATTTGAAGGACGACGGTGGGGACTGGTGGTTCCGGGTCGTCATCGCCCAATGCTACGTCTCCGAAGGTACCAGCTAACAGGCCACCTGATTTTGCGATAGCCGGGGCGACAACAGCAGTAGTGCGAGAGGCGGGTTTTGGAGAAGCGGGGGCGGAGGTTGCCGAAGCAGCAGCTCCAGTTGATGTGCGTTTTGAGCTTGAAGATGAGGATTTTGTGATTTCGGTGATTGCTTTGGGTTGCGGGGGGGATAGAGTAGTTGTCGTTGCTGTTGTAGCAGTTGTTGTTGTTGTTGCAGTAGTAGAAGAGAGGGAAGCATTGATAGTCGGAGGGGTTAAGGAAGATGGAGGAGGATTTGTGATCGGAGAACCCTGGGTGGGACGTAACGGAGGGGAACCATTTAGGAGGGCGGAGAGGGCGGGGGACGCGGAGGCGCGGTTTTGTTTGGAGGGGAGATGATCGGGAGTTGGATATGGGGAGTAATCGTTCGAGGAACGTTCGGGAGAAGCTTTGCGTTTGAGGGATTTGGAGGAGGGAGAAGGCGCGTCGGGATCGGATTCGACGAGATCTGAGACGTTGAAACGGCCTGAGGAGCGGGTTCCTTGGGAGGGATTAGTACGCGGCATGATGATGATGATGATAGGGATGATGCAGGTGATGAGGTTTGATTGGATTGAGGTGATGATCGATGATTGAGGGAAAGAAGGTGAAGAAGTACCGAATTAGGAGGGGGATGTAAGAAGGAAAGAGACAAAATGGAAAATGAGGGAAGAGAGAGAGAAAGCGCAAAGCAAGTGAATGATATCAAGCAGAAGTGAGAGAGAGAGAGCAGGTGTACTTTTAGAAGTAGCTGTTATAGAGTATATACCGGTACATGATAACTTGAGTATGTACCTACTTAGGTACTTTGAGTAGTACTTAGGTAGGTACTCAAGTGTGGGGGAATGTGTGTGTGTGTGTGTATTAGAGAGGGAAAGAGGGAAAGAAGGGAAGAGAGAGGAGAGGAGAGAGAGAGAGAGAAATACCTGCAGGTCTGGAAGGAGCAGAGGTTCGATGTGAAGCAGCAGAAGAAGGACGAGGGGTGACGGTGATGGAGTCGTTGTTGTTGATGTTGTTGTTGATGCCGTTGGAGTATGGCGAGGATTGATGCCGATGGCCGTGGCCGGGGCTGCCGTCGTAAGACATCGACGCGATTCGGTCAACCCCCAAGTACCCTTTTTTTTTTTATTAAAAAGAAAATAAAATAAAAAAAAATAAAAACTATTTTATTTTATTTTATTATTTTATTTTTATTTTTTATTTATTTTATAAAGTATAAAGTAAATAAAATAAAAGAAGAAGGGTGGTTGATATCTATAGTGGTGGTGGTGGTGGTTGGTGGTGGCGGTGGTGGTGTCGATTAAGAAAAAGTGGTGATGTTGTTGATAGAAAGTGATGACGATGATGATGGTTTTTCGGGCTTCAAAGGGTTTTGTGTGTTCGACTAGCCAGCTGCCAACTGCCGGGGGGGTGGAAAGGGAGAAGAATGTGGGCGTCGATTCAAGGCGAGTATAAAAAAAGTATAAAATAAGGAACTCTTCCTTTTAAACGAGTATCTTTTTTTTTAAGATACAAGAAGAATAGACAGAATATTAATTAGAAAGAAAGAAAAAGAGGGAAAAGAAAGGAAAAAGAGGAGAAGAAAGAAGAGGGAGAAGAGGGATTTAAAAGATCAATCAATCAATCAATTCTATCAAGTCGAGTCAATCAAGTCAAGTCAAGTCAATCAATCAGTACGGTTAAGACAAGACAAAAAAGTGTGAACGTTATTTGTGGCCAGTTACATACTTCTTCTCACCATTACATACTCTACTAAGTATTACTTCTTTTTCTTAACTAAGGGCGGTTTTAACTATATCAAAAAGAAAAGCAAAGAAAAGATAAAAAGAAGCAAATCTGTCTGTTCCATTTGGGAGAGCATGCGATGCCGTACATTACATACATGCTCCGTACATATTAACTAACTCGGCTGCCCGTGTGCACCTAAACTATGGCCGGGGGGGGCCTGGCTGCGACTATTCCCGGGTAATTCTCTCTTCCATTCCATTCTATTCTCCGTCTCTTCTATATATACTTACTTACTTACTTATATACCTCTGTATCTATTTTATATTTTATATTTTATATTTTATATTCTATACTAATTCTATTCTTATATCTTATCGATATAACTTATAACTGTTTGTATGATGATACCTGTCACTCATAAGAAACAGAGTCATGATCTGGTAGTGATGGTAATGGTATCGATAATCAGATGGATTCCATCTGATATCATATCATCACATCATACGGAATAGAAACCCCCCCCCTTAATCTCCCCATATACAAATCCCCTCTTATACCTCCATACTACCATATCATACAATAACTAAGTACTTACTCTTATATATAAGAGTAACCCCCGATATCATGCCATATTATACTCGACTCAAATATCTGGTGATAAACTAGAGGGGAGTATGTATAATTGCTTTTTCACCCGCAGTATAAGCTTAAACAGGCTACAAGCTTGTCGATAAGTTACTTAGTTAAAACCTGCGTTGCCAAGCCACTTTCTTTCTTCTCTTCCCATTCCAAAAGAAGCAATTTCTTCTTCTTCATCCTCTCCTTCGAATCCATATTATCATGACAACCTCATAATGTCCCGTCGTGCTGCCGTACGTTATCTCCCTCTCTTTCCATCTATAATAAGTACTTATAAATACTAATATAAAGTGGTATAATACAGCAAAAGGCGTTCTTCACCCCCCTCCCCTCCCTCTGGCCGAAAGATATCCTCCGTCCCGACGTCAACTTCCCATCCTTCCTCTCCTCCCGTCTCGAATCCGACTTTCACCCTTCTTCCACCGGTCCCGAACCATTCCGTCCTAAAATCGAGGATGGTTTACCTCCTGCCATAATGGTCTACAAGGACCATCCACCTTCCGATCCAGAGAAACAGTGGGGGGTTTTGAGAGGTCTCGTAAACAATCGCTATCAGAAGAAGGTATTCTCTATTCTATATACACTATACTATCTATATAATCTTTCTATGGAGCATATCTTAACAGATGCTAATGAATAACACAGTATCCCGTCAAATCCCTCGCAGAACCCGGCTTCGACCCGGAATACTACAACCGTCTGATCGCTGAACTCGACCAAGCTCCCAAACGAAACTGGTTGACCGCATACCTCAACAGTTGGAAAGGCTTCATCCGCTGGGAACACTAACAAAAAACAAAAACAAAAACTGTATTATAATCATCATCATAAAAATTGTATATATATATCTCTATATTTCTATGGCAAAAGTCCACTAATACCCACATCCCCAACTCCACTGTTATCCTCTAATACCCTCTCCCACATCTCCCTCCCAATCTTCTCTTCTTCTTCTAAAACCCTCCAGTTGGGAGACGGTCTACCTTCTTTCAACCAATTAAAATCATCGATTTGGTTCCATTTATCCTCTTCTACCTCATCTTCTTCTTTATTATCACCACCATCTAAAACAGTCTTTAAAACCTCAGGAAGGAAGGATACTCTGATTCCCTTACATCTTTCAATAATCGGTCGACTCCTACATCTCAAATAAACATCTAGATCATTGCTGTCGTGTAATCTGAACTGGTGACATGATATTACCAACACGCTGTTTTTGAGAGATGTTAGGTGTGCTGGACCTGTGATTTTGGGGAGGATGAGGATTGAAGATTTTATTGTATTTATGGATGTTGTTGTGAAATAATTTGAGGAAGAAGATGGTGGGGGAGGGGTTATGATGCAGGATGTTAGGGAGGATAAAGAGAGGATTGTGGATTGAGGGGTTGGTGGGGGTGGGGTGGTGTGGGTTGAGGTTAGGGAGGTTAGGGAGATTGTTTGGAGGTTTGATGATGTTGATGTTGACGTTGACGTTGACGATGATGATGGTATTGGTGCTGGTTCTCGAGGGGTGGATATAGCTGGGGTTGTATCTGATGATGCTGATGCCGCTGAGGATCCTGTCCGTCGGTTCTTGAATGAGAATTTACTCCGCGGGGCCACCGATTTTCTGGCGACGTTCAATTCTTCTGTTATCGCCTTTAGTTGCTATAATACAAAAAATATATCAGTCCCCCACTCTTCCCTTATTTAATAAAAAAAATAGTGACATTTAAAAGAAAGGGGAAGAAATACCTCAGAGTAAACCTTCTGATCGTACGCCGGAAGGTAATTCGACGCATCCTTGAGCTCCAACGTCAACTCGCTGATTTTGGACAAAACGTCCGAGATGGCGGTTTGTTGTTGTGATGATCGTACAGAAGTAAGGTTTGAGATTTTGGAGGAGAGAGAGAGGATACTTTCGTTGAAGGATTTGTGAAAGATCGGTTTGAGGTCTATTGCTTCTTCGTCCATTTCTTTCTCTTTCTTTCTTTCTCCTCTTTTCTATTTGAAGTAGTATAAGATATTACGGAGTTTGTTTGTATGAAGAAGGTTGGGGGGTTTGTCGCGTATATTTTTATATTCGGGTGGAGATCGATAATACCTAAGTTTAATGCGCTTGTGGCATCACCAATCACCAGTACTCCAACTACAAACCATAATTATCCCAAATCAGTACTTAGTTATGAAAGTAGGTATGTATATTCAAAATAACCGCTGTTTTTAACTAAATAAATAAAAAAAGTATATAAAAAAAAGAAATATGTACAACCCCCCCTCATAAGTCTCAAATATACACATATCTAATACGCATAAGGCTTCTCATGCTCCAACGGTACTTCAACTCCATACTTCTCCTTCAACCTCGCCGCTCTCCGTTCCGCATATCCAGGTCCGTAAACCCCTTTTCCCCCCATATCATGTCCATTAGCACTATATTCTCCCTCTAATATATATTAATAATTAAAAGGAAAGAAAAAGCTTACCTCTCCCCTCCCCGATCTCCTCAATAGTCTCTTCATAAGCCCTCCTCCTCGTCGATCTAATCGCCTCCCGTCTGGCAACGTCGTCTACATACCCTTCACGCCATTTAGCTCCTCTCCAGTGGTTTCCGCCGGCGTCGAACGAGGCGACTAGAGTTGCTAGACCGGCGCCGAAACCTAGGACGTACGGAATCCTGCCGGCTATATTTTAAAAATATATTAATATACTTCTTTTTTGTGTTCGCGGTGGTTTCAGGAGGATATACTTCTGATCCCGAGTAAAGCACCACCGAAGAATCCACCCAAAGCGGCGTTCCAGGGATCATCTGTTTCTCGTAGATTGGCGGAGGCGTCTTTGATGAAGGCGTATGTTCCACCCACGGCAGCTATACACATACGGTTAATAATCTTCCAATAACCCCCAACCTGATAAAGATAAATGGTAATAATAATGAAAAGAGAGGGAGGGAGAGAGAGGAGAACAAACCAAACATAGCAATCGTCCCCCCGGTCTTTGTAAATAACCCAAATAACCCTCGATTCTCCTTCGCCAATGTATTCTGTACCCCGGAGATCAACACCCCGGCTGCTCCGTTGAGTAATACGGCATTTGTGGTGCTGGAGATTGCATCGCGTGGGTGGTAGGGTGTTTGTTCTGCCATTTCTTTCTTCTTTCTTTCTCTGTCTCTCAGAGTTTAAGGCGAGGGTGGGTGGGTGGGTGGTATAGGTTTCTCGGGGGTTGGAGGCTTTATATGGTGGTCGTGGTTTAAAGGGCGATTGGGGTTGGAGATTGTGTTTAGTGGAGGGTGAGCATTGAGTGAGGTCGGAGGGGGGTGGAGGACCGGCGCTCGGGTGGAGGGGTGGTGAAGGGCGGTGACGAAGTAGGTCGGTTCAGTTATGTTAGAATTGTCGTGAAAGGTTGGCGGATTGGGATTGGGAGGTGTTCATTGGATGAGGTTTTGGGAGGGTTGTGATTGGTTCGGTTGTTGCTCCTTGTTGGGCGACGCTCTTTCTTTTTACTTTTAACCATATGCGTTACCACGAGAATGGAGATGTTGAAGGTAAGGATAAACTAGTGATATTTATTTTATTATATTTTATTAAATTAAATTCGATAGATGATGTTAGAGTATTAGTATCTTGGATATTGCAGAATCAGTCTAGATGTCTAGGTAGTTAAGTAATCAATTCAAACCCGCCTTTCGTATATATCTTATCCTCCATACAACTGTTTGCAAAATGCAACATCCTCAACACGTGCTGCCCTTCGTTTAGAATATAAATATAAGAAGAAACTAGATCTACGAATCTGCAGAGAAACCCTCTTCTCACTTCGTATAATAAATAATGTATTTATTTAAAAACAGATGATTCTGTTTCATACATATCTAAAGACTCGAAAAGAGAGAAAAATAGTAGGGAGTTATTAAATAAATATATAATAGAATCGCTATGTATTTGGTGAAAAAGAAGTATTTACACATCCTCATCTCCATTCTATAACTTCAAAAGTCACGGAATATAGGTATACCCAAAACTCACAAAGAAGATATACTTATCCAGATATATATCCACCAGAAAGACTCAAGTCCCTCTATATCACAACCGAATATACTCAAAACCCAAAACTCAAAAAAAATAAAATACAAAAATGGACCACGAAACCCTCAACTTCCCCCTCAAACTCGCCGCAAAATCCCACCAACTCCCCGAATTCAAAAGCCTAGTCTCAGGCAGAACCACCACCCGCCACCCGTCCCTCTACAAATCTGATCCAAACTCAACAGACACCCTAAACGACACCTACGAAAGAGCCATAACCCTCATGATCGCAATCCGTTCCCACTGCAAATACACACCAGAAGAACCCCTCTCCCAAGCCATCCAAACCGAACTAATCAACCTCATCTACGGCTCAAATTTTATCGAATACGCCGGTACGGATTATACTACCACCACGGCTATTTGTACAAAACTCTTTAATGAATATGTATCTCCCGAAGAGATCTTAAATACCCTCCAAACCACCACCACCACTACCACAACAGACGAAAACACTAGCGGTACTACCACTACCGCAGTCGACAAAAAGGGAGGAATGGAAGTAATCCAACACGCAAAAGCCCTAACCTACTTCCTCCAAAAATTCTATATCGAAGAAGAACCACTAACCGAATTCCTAATCCTCCAAACTCACCGAATCCTCTGCGAAGGAACCACTCACTCCGACGGAACCCCCTGGCAAGAATGGGCCGGTATCTACCGTACCCACGAAATCGCCGCCTCATCCATACCCCCCACTATAAATATAAACCCTTCAAGACTTCAAAAAAAATCAATATTCATACGAGCAACCGCCGTTCCTAAATATATGACGGATATGGTTGAAGATTTTAAAAGTTTGACCGGAGAAGCCGAGATAGGGAATTTTGATGTTATTGATCCCTTTGAGATTGCGGCGTGGTTGTGTACGAGGTTTGTGAATATTCATCCTTTTGCGGATGGGAATGGGAGGGTTTGTAGGATTTTGTTGAGTGGGGTTTTGATGAGGTATACGGGACTTGTGGCTTGTATTGGGGATGAGGGGGAGACTGATAGTACGGCTGGGGGAGGGAGGGATGAGTATTTGGGGATTGTGAATAAGGCGAATAAGATTTTTCATGATGAGGATGGTGAGGTTGATGTTGAGGCGCAGACTTCACATGTGAGGTTGACGGAGTTGGTGGTTAGGAAGGTTTTGGAGTGTGCGGAGAGGTTGGTGGAGGTTGTTATTAAGGCGGGGGATGTGGAGGGGGAGTAAGAGGTTTTTGGGAGGGTTGAATAATATTGTTTGGAGTTTTATACGGGGTTTAGATGCATGGTTAAAGTGGTTTTGGGGCGGGTGAGTTATTGGCTCACTTGCATGTCGGTTTATAGCTACTTACTTGATCGGACTAAGTGTTTAAATACTTATCTACTAGCAAGGCGGTGAAAGGGGTTTTAAAGTTGCATGCTTGGTATGAGGCTGATACATCCCCTGTACAATGGGGTTATATATCATACTAGAAGGTACTACGGTAAACAGATCACGAAAACTCATATATGCACCCATGGCCATACGGATAATAGTTCCGCGGATTCGATCGATGTAAAACTTGATAGAATTGAATAGTGACAAATGTCCTTTACTATATATGCGACATAAATTCGGGATCTGTATTGATTTATGATACATGTTATATACAATACATTTGGAATCTACATGTTAAGAATGTAGCTAGAATCTGCAAGTGATGAAATACCCACAACAAGCGCACATACTTTTAGCAAATGCATCTGTAATCAATCATATGCTACCCCCGGTGTCCCTCGTAAAATTAAGAATGGTCTCGGTGCCTGGTTTATCATCTAATGTATGGTTATTTTGGAATACCTCATCTCCACTAAATGGGAGAGATGGAATTGTTATTACAATAATAGGTGGGGTTCTTCAGGCTCTCTGTTTTCGTTTTGAGACCTGATCAAGAGAGTATGTGAGTAGAGATGTTGCTGTCGTTATATTTATAGGTGGTGATGGATTCATATGATAGAGATTTAAATGCTTAGGTGGATATTAATATTACTTCTTGAATACCATTTTATGATGCGAGCCCTGTAACGTTTTTTTCTTTTTTAAAAACTCATACCGATTCTTCTCGATGAAATCTTTGAAATTCTTACCGACATAGTTCCGGTTCTGTAGGTTGTCTGGTGGAGCGTGTTTTTCTTGGCTGTAGCAGCTTCGTAGCATGGGTGTATATATCTAGCCAGGTAGCTGACTTTATAATATATAATTTAGACAAGAGATTTAAATTGAAATTTCTGATTAAGATTTAAGAGAGCTCTGACGGTTACGTAGCGAGATAGATTTATTTTAGGGTGGGACAGAAGTACCTCCATCCATTTGGGATTTACCATCCTCTCGGAAGAGTATATATTTTCGACATAGAAAGCTGAGGAAATGTTTATTGACGAACATTGCTCATAATACGACTTGCCAAGTCGTATTTCTGCCTCGTATTTTGTTCAGTTGATGGAACGGTTTGTTGTTGTTACACCTAAAATGGTTCATTATGCATCTCTTTGCTTTGTTTTTGGTCCTTAGGCTTTAGTAGCCATCGATCTAACTTTTCTTCTGTGCACTGGGGGTGAGATTTGGTGTATTAGGTGTATTATCGTTGAAGATGAGTTAGATCCTCCACATAAATGTAGAGTGGTGGGGCCATGAGAGATAGTGTAAAAGGTTGGGATTCGTTCGCGGGGTTATACCTTCTTTTCCTTGCAACGAAATAGAGTTATATCTAGATTCAGTCGTTTGATGCCACTCTTTATGACGCCTGAGAACGAGGCGGTATTTTGTTTATAAAATTTGTAATACGGGTGAGAGGGTGAAGAGGTATGTGGGTGAAAGATCGACTGAGGGGTTAGATCGTGCAGTATTGATATTGAATTTCCAGATATATCTAGATTCGAATCGGAGGACATGGAGACGGCCATGTGCATATGTGGAGAACGTTGTATTTGGTTGCAGATTGTGTTAGGAGAGCTTAGGTTCTTTGAGAAGTTGCAAGGTTGTTCTCGAGGGAGTGATATTATACATAAGCAAGTATAGTAGGTAAGTATGGAAATAGGTAGCTATTTCTACTGCTCTTCATTCTCTGTGATTCGATGTTTTTCACCAAGCTCCTTGAATTATTCGGAAAACGCAGGTGTGATTGGCCAATTGAGCGTGAGGGCTAATATTTGACAAATTGGAAGGAAAATTGAGATATCCCTTAAGGGCTCGAGATGGCTTAAGGTAGGATCCCAGTGCTTCGGAAGTGTGTTATTTTTGAAGAGGGAAATAAATCTACTGCCCAGCACTTATTCAATTCTCGACTAATTGAGTGTGGCATCGACCCACTATCAAGTGTTAACAATTTTGCTCGCAAGGTAGTTCTAGAGGGGGGGACAGTATACCTTACTTTTTAACTGTCACTAGTTTTGGGAGTGTGTTGCGTGTGGGATGTCCCAATTTGGTTGGCCAGGAATGTGTTACGCAGCTAGCTCACGAAGCTAACCGGCGGGCTTGCCACGGACCGCGAAACGTGCTTCGTCATCTCATCCAGCCCTCCATGGCACCGCACCGCACTGCATTCCATTCCATCCACGTTCCATGTGATATCCATGGCTTTTTCAGAACTACATATAACTTCAACCTCATCCCCTAGATTTAAACACCCTTGAAACCCTCTTATATTCCGAAATCACAAGATATTTATCGAATAATAGTTTCTTGTTCGTTACTTTTAGCTCATGCTAGTTAGCTACGTTAGGTGTAGGTAGCTACCCACTAAGAAAGTCCAAGATAAACGATATCGAAAACCAACCCACCAGCCTTCCCCACGACATCCTTCACGAAACACGTATCACGACAACCACCGCAGCACTACACCGGTTACGCTTCACCGCCGTTGTTCACGACTATACCAGCGTCTTTCAGCCAATTCGCCGTCGAGATATTGAATTAAAGTTCTTGTAGTCGACTCACAATGCTGGTGGACACCGCCACATCCACCGGCCCACCCCGCCAGGGCCCCGGCAAATCCTCCCCACGTCTCTTCAGTGACATCGTAACCTACAATCCTCATAACAAAGGCTACAATGTCCTCTCCTCATTCCCACCAGATGATGACTCGGAAGAAGCCCAGAAACTCTATCAACGTTCTGGCCACCCTCACCGTTTCATTCTCAAACCGAACCAAAGCACCCCGCGATCATATCCTATCGAAGCAGGTGCAACCCATATTATCGCAGCTGTCTGCCAAATCTGTCGCCAACACGTCGAAATCCGTCTCCGATATGCTGACAATGTGCCTATCGCTTCTACTTGTCCCACTCCTCAGAATCCCCTTCATCATTTTCGACACGACCCTGCGCGATCCGGTCCCTTCATTGATAAAAACAGGATTGAAGAGATATCCGGCGACATAGATGTCCACCATTTTGACTGCACGAACGCCGGTTGTAAAACCAGTGTTACCATTACTACCAAAGGCCGTCGTATAACCACTCGGTTTCAGGCTCTCCTTACGGACGGGACGATCCTTTGGAATAGAAATAAACTGGCCTTTGAGACATACCCGGACTCATTCGTAGACCCCAAAGCTCCCGAAGGAGAGAGAAACCCCGTCATGAAACCCGTGCCAACACCGGCTATGGTACTGAAGACTATGAGAACAGTCATCGGTGGTGTTACTGCGAGAAAAGAAAGACGGAATATTCCTAGGTTGAATACTAGGTTTTTAACTCAACTAGGAGATGAGTGTCACGAGATGATGGAGATTTTGGGATTCGTCATAGACGAAGAGCAAGCATTGGTACCGCCGATTCTACCTGAGGAGCCAGGAAATGGAATTCCTTTGCAAGATGAATTGGCGAAGATTTTTGATGACTGGGACCTAGAGTTGATGATATTAACGGCACAAAATGAGAGTGAGAAAACCGGGCACTTTTTTTCCTTTTAGGAATGGATTATATCGAGACTAACATTTCGTGCACAGTCGATGCTAATCTATTTCAGCCCATTAATGCGGAAGCTGATCTAAAGAAATTACTCGGTGCGACTAACTGTAAGTTCCTCCGTCCGGAGTCTGGAAGCAAAATAAAACAGATACTGACAATCGATAGATCCAACAAGTCCGGCTTCTAGACGCACTGCGGTGGATCCCTCCCGACCTGAACACCCGTAAGGTCTCTCCATTTCCAATTTTTCTCCCACATAGAGCTAATAATAATAGCAGAGCGTATGCCAATCTAGGTGCGAATCTAGATTTCTCAGACGAAATCCTTTTCTGGGCTTATCAACGCCAAAAGGAATGCGACCCTGAGAATGGGCCCTTTTACTTCGATTGCCTCTCCGGACTTGCCAATGGCCGCCACAGCGAAGAACTCCAACTACAAGTCGCAACCCTTCGCTCCCAAGGCGAATTCTCACGTAGCGATGTCAAGAATGCCTACAGCCAGTTAGGAATCACGACTGATTTTGACAACGAGAACTTTATCATTGGAAATTTCCAGTCGAGGTTAAGCGATGCACCAAGACAGGAGATGGTTCTGAGAGAGGGCTTGATGACCATCGGGAAACATTTAAAAAACGAAAAGATCATGAACGCTTCTAAAAAGGTTGTTATGGATTTACGCCAAGCCTACGATGTACTCGGGCTGGGTATCGGATCCGACGTCGATGCCGATTTTGTGTCTAGTATCTTCCACTACCAGGTTGGTCATCTTCCCCCACGTCTTGACAAAGAATAACAGCAGTTAACGAGGAAGATATAGCTCAACGAAAATCCAAATAATGCTACCAATCTTTGGGCTGCTTTAAGAGTTATCGCAGATAACCGGAAAGCCCCCAAATTAATAAGCATGTGTGACGCTCACGACCAAGGTCTAGAGTTAATGGACTACGACACCGCTCTTCTACGCCTTCGTGTCAATGGACAAATGTCTGACGACACTGTTGTTCAGTACTACGAGGTAGATCTTTGCTTCTCGATCTGCGCATGGTAACTTGAAAGATACATGGCACTAATCTTACTTTTTTGGTAATTAGGGGGGAGTTACCCAGAATAACCGGACAACGCTGAGAAGCGCCTTGAAAGTGATTGCGGATAAGCGACAGAGTAGAGCTCTGGAGTTAGTGTTTCCCTTCTTCCTATATACCACCCGTAATATTTTACAACAGCAATTTGTTGCCCATTTTGCGTCGCACCTTTTACATCATCATCATCAACCATTATAGAACTTTTTACTAAAGACATAATCTAGGCATTATATCAAGACGGGCAGCAAACTCTTGTTCACAGACGGAATGGCGGACTGGCCAGTTGGTTTAGAAAATACGGGCAACACATGTTACCTCAACAGTTTGTTGCAATATTACTTCACTATCAAGCCGTTAAGAGATGTTATTATGGACTTCGACAATCACGAAGAAGATGAAGTTTCTGAGGAACTATTGGAACGGAAGCAAGTTGGTGGCCGGAAAGTCACTATGACTGAAATTGAACGGGCGAAAAAATGTAAGCCATCCCCAAATTTCTCCTTTAACGAGTTCAGGAATACTCACATATCCGCTAGTAACCCACGGCCTCAAAGGCTTGTTCCGCGAGATGGTCACAAGCAAACAAACCTACGTCAGACCGGAAAAGGAAATTTCAGAGCTTGCTTTGAATAGTGCGAATCACGAGGTATCTGCTCGGAAGAGGTCCGTCGCTTTTAACGACGAACGGCCCGCTGGGTTCATCGGGCCCATGTTACCACCTGGCACGGTAATTGAAAATGAGGAACCGCTAGCCTTCTCCATGGACATCGATGAGAAACCGCCACGGCTCCGTGTTACTAACGCGGATGACCAGTCTAGCGATATTACTCTCGTAGGGGAAAATCAGGAACCGCCTGCATACGAGGACCAGGGATACATAGTAGTCGACGGTCAGCCCGGTGCTCCGGATCCTAGTGGGGATATCAAAGGTAAAGGAAAACAAATTGAAGAGGAAGAACCCGGGCCTAAGATACATGCCCCCAAGCCAATACCAGGCAGGGGAATATCGGCGTTGGATGCTATGAATCTTGATGATGACAGCGACAGTGCAGTTCCATTGTTGCAAAGAGAGGTTGAGGATGAGAGTATGGAGGATGCACCAATGCCACCTACGGCACCTGAGAAAGGCGGAATGAGAGTTATACCTCCTATTCCTGATCGTCCACCACCTATTCCCCCAAGGCCGAAGGAGAAGACTGCCGTTTCCGCTTCCGCTGTTTCTGCGCCGCAATCTTTCGAATTTGGAAGACAACAAGATGTCACAGAATGTATTGAGAATGTGATGTTTCAACTTGAGGCGGCGTTGAAGGCAGAAGGAACAGAGCCTGATGGAGAGCAGCTGGATATCATCAAAACCCTGTTTTACGGGAAAACTCGACAAACATTGGAGTTTTCGGCACCAGCGGAGACAAGAGATAAAGAAGAACGATTTGCAAACCTGATGATCGATGTTGGAGAAGTTGGGCGGGACATCTATACGGCTATGGATGGGCATTTTGATGCGTCAGTTGTCGAGTTGGAAGGCAAACTTGCACGCAGATATCTATCGATCACAGCGTTACCATCGATTCTACAGATCCAGATCCAGCGGGTGCAGTTCAACCGAGCTACGAAATCTAGCTATAAGAGTAATGCGCCGTTGACCTTTGGGGAAAGGATTTTCTTGGATAGGTATATGGCTAGTGGTGACGATAAGGGGTTGATGGCGAGAAGGGAGCAAAGCTGGAAATGGAAGGCGGAATTGGAGAAGCTTGAAAAGCGGAAGACAGAATTGGAAGAAGAAACTGAGGGACTGAAGATTCAAATGGCTTTGGAGGCTACCAAGGGATATTTAGGTGAGATTAATAATATCTTTGGTGAGGATGAGGATATGGTCGTGATACCCTCTAGCTTATTGGTGGAGTTGGAAGATCACAAAGAAAGGGTCGGCGGAGAATTGAGGTGTAAGTTTTCTTTCTTCTTCTCTTTAACTTCTCACAAAAGCTATACGAAATGGTGGGGGCGGTGCTAATGGGGTAAAATTTGGGGGGGTTAGACATCAACGAAAGGATCAAAGAGCTACAGGGAAATTTGAACCAGCAATTCACCGACTTAAGGAAGTATGGATATAGAATTCACTCCATTTTCATGCACAGAGGTATGTTCCCTTCATTTTCTTTCGAGAGGGGTAACGTTTTTAACCTAAGGAATATTCTAGGCTCTGTCAATTTTGGTCATTATTGGATCTACATCTATGATCATTATAACAAAATTTGGAGAAACTATAATGACACGACAGTATCGAAAGCCGTTGATGAGGAAGAGATATTTAGAGGAAAGAGCAAGGATGGTGGAACAGATGGAGGACCATACTTCCTTGTTTACGTAAGAGAAGATAGGATGGATTGGATGCAGGCGCTTTGTAGGGATCTCGGCGAAGGAAGGAAGAGTGAAGGGGTAGCTGTTGATGAAGGCAAAGATAAAGGTGGCGTTGTGCCTATGGATATTGGTGGGGTTGAAGAGGGGCTCAAGGGGGGTTAAAGATTTCTTTGCACGTTTTTCCTCTAGTTCTTTACAGGCGATTGGTCTTTGAGGTGACTTTCAATTATTTGGAAATAGTATTAACAGGGGGGGCGATAAAGAATTTGTACTTTTCCCTTTTCTGTGGTCCGATCCGGCGTTTTTGATGGTTATGGATTTCTATTTGTCGTCTTCTTCTTCTCCCTCTTTTCCGCCCTCTTAAAATATCGACATGTTCTTAATAATTTCTTTCTTATCAACTCCCGGGCTGCAGGAGCTTATTTCTCTTTTTCCCATTCTCCCAATGGGAGCTTTTGTTTATGGGGAAGTCTTTGTCTCGTAAACCAGCCTGCCCGGCCCCTGGGCAAGTCTGGCTGGGGAGAACTTTCTTCGTAGTTACCCCTCCCTCCCCCTCTTCTTTTTCTATAATTCTAGCCGATTCTAGACCGTCCCTGTATATGGGGTCCTCGTGGGTGTGCGGGCCTACTGCAAGTTTGAATAAAAAAGCCTGGCCGATTGTATGGACGATTGTAAAGTTTAAGTAACAGGTATGCAATAGTTAGGCAAACTGGGCATTTTACAAAATGTTGGAAGGGAACCCACATATGCTTTACATACTTAATAGTTAAGTAGGTATTTTGTATATGCAGGATTACATAATTACAATGAATTAAGAGCTACTTAGAAAAATGTATCGATCGGCGTGGTGCATGTAATGTAATGTGTGGTTTTTAAATTTAGGTATGTAGAAATGATATCATTTTATCGAGCTAACTAGCTAGGGGGGAGGTATGTAATTTTTTGTATTTTCTTTTTATATACTTAATTAGAAATCCTTTTTTT